>NC_079539.1:8764632-9064632 GCF_003711565.1 Takifugu flavidus | reverse complement strand
AATATCCTGAATTTAACCCAATTCACACACCTTTCTTGGCTTTTCATACAACACCCTTCTTTGTCTGTTTTTAGCTGTTGTTTGATGCTGAGATCCTTCAGTCAGCATAATAAAAGATAGTTAATAGACTCAGTAAGTTAATCTTTACTGTTACATGTCGTGTGCATCAGTGAAAACAACCACCCACACATGTAATTAGCCTTAATTCACATGGCAAGGGTAGGGATTTTATTTACACACACACACACACACACACACACGCACGCACACCCCGGAGCAGGTGGAAGACAGCAGAGGTTTGATAAAGGCCAGACTGCTTGTCCTTAGGCAGCAGCTAACATCCTGTCCAGAGCTCAACACAAGGTAAAAAGCCAAAGGAATTGTAAATAAGCCGCCCAAAACGACCTCCTTCCTGTTTACTTTTACATGGCATGACATACCCGGTGCACTTAAAAAAAATAAATAAAAAAAGCAGCCGGATGCCACTTTAATGCGCGCACACATGCTGTTTTTAGTGAAATCCTGTGTGTGGAGCTTGTTACTTGTCTCATAGTCACATAAGAAAAGGCGATGCCATTACAGGCGCCACTCCGGAGGAAAAGACGCTGCAGAGGTGAAAAGGAGGAAATAGAAAAAAAGGGAAGAAAAAAAGGTTTCTCTTGTTGCTGCCACAGAGGTCTTTGTCACCATCCCTGGAGCGAGCTCAGCATCCAACATTCATAGTGAGGAATAACTGCCCTCAGCAACTGACATGATGAACATCCAGACTTAACAGCCAGCCAAAGTATCTAATCTATCCCCACCACTAAAAAAAACAGTCACACTTAGAGCAATTGCACTGCCTGTCAGTAAAAGCAGAAAAGCAGAGGACAAAGTATCAATACCAAAGAAACAAACATCGGAGGATGACGTGCACAAAAACAGCTGTCTGTGTGATTTCTTTTTCTAATCTAAATAACAACCAGGTTTTAGGAGTTCGCTCAACAGGCCAGCACGGCATGATATCATCGGCCATGTGTCCGCACCTCTTCACTTCAAAATCCTGAGGTATTTTGAAGACAAAGGTCAAATACTGACGATGACATTTCTTACTTGAAGAAGCATTGGGAACAAATAATACCAGCAATGCAAGTGAAATATCTGGTCTGTACATATGGGTCAGAGGACGTGTTGAGGTCAAGTGCGCTGCAGGCACAGCCAGCCGATCTGCCTCTGATGTGCAGCCCCCCCACATGAGCTGCCCTGGGTCCTGACCTTATAAAAGCCCGCATCCTGTTGTGCCTCAATCTTACCTAAGCAGATGGAGAAGGGTGGATTTGATTCTTTTTTTCACCATCCTTGACTACTATTATTTAAAAACTGATGTTTTTTATGCTATCTCAGCTTAAACTGAATTAATGTTTTCCCTTAGCCTGCGTGAAAAGCCCTGACCAGATCCTCACTATTGTATATTTTAAGCAAATTTTAAAGCAGCAAAAGGGGTTAATGCTACAGGGGGGGAAAAGAGGGGAGGGCAAAACATTTCTAAACAAGATGTTGGGAATTTGGACAAAAGCTGAAAGCGGTTCATTTCCCCCGAGCCACATAAATCTCATTACTTTCCCCTACATTGCCTCAGCATATAAAGCTGAATAATCGAGGCATTTTCACATCAAAGCGCAACATTTGGTATCCAAGCTATACATGACAAACTCCTGTTTAGTGAAGCACATCTATCTGCTGGACTTCTATAAAGAACACCAACAAAGAACTGGAACGACTTTTTTGGTGGGTTTTTTGGGGATATTTAGAAAACACTTGTTTATTTATGCAATTCTAAACCACATGTAAAGGTCCAAGGATTAAAATATGCCTGCGACAGCAAAACTAGCTTGTTAGCATGAGAGGTTTTGCTTTGTTTTTTATTTACTTCCCCATATTCTGCCTTAAATTCCTTCATTTCAAACTGTCACACAGTGTAATAGCTGGTGATTTATCTGCCAGTCTACATGAATACCATCATTGGTGGCTGGGTCACTGGACAAAGATACTTATTCTGGCAATCACACACTCGATGACACAAACACTTCAGGCTAAAGACGTCAGGTTTTTTAGCCGAGTCATTTGAGTCAAATGAGGTCTCGTCAAGATGTGAGCGCATGTGTTTACGGAGTGGGACCAACTGAGCGACTGCATCTCATCTGTGGGTTAAGTGCGCGTGTGCATATTTATGGACCAGCGCATCAGACTCCCTCTGATCTCTTTCTACCTCTGCAGCGTGGAGCCCGGGGAGCCAGATCAATGCCCGAGCTTCCACAATGGAAGCTACCCTCTACCCACTATAAAGCTCTTTGCAGTAGAATGATTTTTTTTTTCTTTTCCATTTGTTGGAGTCAGACTGCCACCACAACTTAAACTGTATTGGTGGGAAAAAGGAGGCAAATGTAATAAATCAATCAAAAGTTTCAAATGCCAAGTGCAGCACAAGCACAGCAGAACCAAGTGGCAGTAGAAAGCCATGAAAGGTGGGTCACATATTAGTTTGCCAGGGCAGAAATGTGACATTCTCTCTGTGTATGTGTGTGTCTTCATGTGTGTGCTTGTGCTATATCGTGCTACTGCTGGAAGGTTAGAAGCAAGACATTTCCGTCACACTACATTTTCCAGACTCTGCATGTTGCTGTTGTCCAGCTATAATTTTCTTGGCGTTACCGTTAATGCTGATTCAAACGCGCCCCAAAGCGAGTCAGGAAAAAGAGCGGCGAGTTGACGGCCTGTCTCCGGAATCGTCACTTTACCCTGAAATAATCCTCCACTGACTGAGTGAACTGTGCTGAGCAAAATCGCCTCTCTGTGAGACATACGATCTTGTGTGACTACTCTGGACATGCATGTGTCCACACGCCGCTGCAGCTACACGCACAACAACCGCACTGTTTGAGTCGGGGTGGAAAATGTCTGTACGGGGAGGCACGGCTCTGCCAGCAAGCTAACAATGTCTTCACTGTGTGCGTCTGAATGTTATGGACCTCTTAGAACACTTGATGCTTGCATGCTGGAACAGAGATGCCAGTGCAGATAGTACACTAGGACATGGTAAATATTGTACTTTGGTGTTAAATTTCCAGTAATGTTCAAAAAAAGAAACAGCTTTATTTAACTCCTAGCTGTGATAATGAAGAAGAAACCGACTGGGGGGTTATTGATTGTTATTTAGGCTGACGCAGTGTGATCATAAGCTTCCTATCCTCTCTGTCATTGTGTCCCTTTCATAACAAGGGCAGTGTCCCCCTGAGTCAGCTGTCTCCCAAACTATGGGATTGATACTAATGTCACTTGGGGTTCTCTGTCTCCACTTGGTTTCTGCGATGTCCACCACCATCCTTTCATCTGTCCCTCCAATGCTCTTGTTTCAATCGTCTATTCAATAAGCTTGTCGGTTGCTGTCTGTGTCTCTCCTGCCCCTCTATGACTTTCTCCAGCACTCTATGTCACGACCTTTATTTGGCACCATTTTGAATTGGCCTGCGTTGCATCAGAGTCCACTTGCATCTCTGTGGGGGTTCTTTCTTCTTTTCATCCATTCCTCTGCCCTCCGGTCTTCATCTTTGAGAGACTGATGGCTTCATTTTTGCTTGATATTAACCTCAGCACAAAGAAAAATAAGAAGGCTACAGTGTTCAGCTGCCAGGTCTGCTCTAGGACTGACAGACTGATCTGACCAAAGGACCAATCCCACCTGGGAATTAATGGTAATTCCTGTCAATCATGTGCATATCTTGTTACTATATTGACCATGACATCTTCTGTCAACTTTAAGTTTTATTTTTATTTAATTAGCAGCTACAAAATCTTGGAGCGGCTCTCTTTGTAACGGTCCTTCTCTACGTGGGGGTCTCGCTAAAGACGTCGATTTCCCTCGGTCCCTAAAGCTGCCGGCTCTTCCTGACCCTTGTCCCCGCTCCGTCACTCTTGTGCTCCATCTCCATGATGTAGCCTCTGTCTGAAGCGTGCTGCATTTGGGTTGTCCAGGGTTGCTCTCCAGGATGATGACAAGTATCCACAGGCCCTTTCGTTGCGGTAGCTGTGGCTGGGAACCCTCTGACAAACGAGCCGTGTACGGAGATGCAGCACACACGCTTTGACAGTCAGGAAACACTCTGGAACTCCTCGGAGACCAGCCAATATTTTCAACTCACATGTAAATGTCACATTAATATCTTGGCATTTATTTCTAAAGTTTTATGATTTAATTTGAGCAACCAGCTCTAGAAACACTCCCAAAGTGGATACAGATAAACATAAAATGGGAACAAAACCTGGAGGTCCCAGCGGAGGTACAATCCTACATTTATTCCTTCATCAAATAAGAGCATAGAATAATTACAGTGTGTATTAGTATTTAAAGAGTGTTTATAATGTGTGCGGCTGTCGTTAACATGACCGCACACCACTGAACATTGCTATGGCAACATTGGGTTTTAATTATAGCAGGCCTGAGCTTTTCACGCACAAGAATTCCCGATTAGTTCTACGTGTTGTTCGCGCCCTGGCGGCAGGAGGCTTACAGAACATGACAGCGAGTGGCGCTTCCACGGTTGGCTACGTTTCAAACACAGCTCATATTTGTTAAAGACAACTACGACCCCTACGTGGACGTAAACAACACCAGGTAGTAAACAGGAGATTTTTTTTTCTTTTTGGAAGGTTGTAGTGTGAGTTAATCTTTACTCTTTTATAGGTCTTTTTTTATAACATCTGCTGTGCTCATAAACTACAATAAAGAGTCTGAGTGTGACAGTGACTATTGTAAAAAATAATAATAAAATCCACAACCACTTATGAAAAGTAGTGAAAAAACCATTTTGATCCCAAGGGTCTGTAAGAGCTTACTGGGCTGACACACTAACAGCAACAGCAGTTTCCCTCCCTCAGAGTCCAGAGTGCCGTCACCATATTTCTATATAATGCAGATAATAAGAAAAGGTGCCATCCATTTAGTCTCATTTAAATTTTACAGCCCTTTGATAGAGGAAATCAGAGGACACTGGCTCCAGCAGAGCATTTATGGCCCTCAGCACCATTGTGAGTGCCGGGATGTGTGTGCACGTCGTGTGCTACAATGATGCGCTTCTGTTAATGAACTCCACCATGTAAAAAGCAATGTCATTCATTGGCGGCTATTGTGGGCACTGTCCACGTTCCAACTGCATAAAGGGGCCAATTCCACTTTGATAGTCATGCATGTTTGTTTATTTCTTTGCCAGGCGTTGGATTAAAGGCTTGTACTTTTTTTGAACTGCGTTAATTTGCAAATGAGGCGCTATTAAATCTGAACTGTTGAACCCAACTTTGTTTATCGGGTCAAGACAATTAACACGCAGCCGGCAGTTAATGGAGCTAATAGCCTATCTTGAAATAACAATTTTGGAAATTGCCACAGGAGTTTTACGATGCAAAGCTGCCTCCATAACATTATAATACCCACTGTTTGGGGGCTGTTTTTATGTGTTTTAAGTATAATAGCAATACATTTTACAAGTAAAAGAAAATGGGGGCACATGTTGACCCTGAAGAAAAGATCCATCTTTGATGAAAAAAAAACAAGGTAGTATTTTAACTTATGTGCCTTTTTGTAGAGTGATTTAAAACCATTTAGTGAGGTGCAACATTCCAGGAATCCACCGTTGCTTTAAAAGACAGAGGAGCTGCTTTGAGAAAGTCAGGAAATCTTAATGACGATTTATGCCGAACGACTACAAAAGCAAAACCCTGTTTAACTCTTTCCTTATACAGAAAAATCACAACATATTTTGTGACAGCTGGCGATGCTGTTATGATTTGATCGAAAAAGGCAGAAAAAAATGGGTCTGTGTACCAGCTGTCCCCACAAGTAATTGACTGAATGTGTCTTCTGTTGGCCACCACTTAAAGTTAATCAGGGATGACTGTCCCAACAGTCACCGGGTGAGAGTACACCTGGGACAGGTCACCAGTCCATCTCCACACACACACACACCATTCACTTACTTACACCTCAGGTTGATTTGGAGACAATCAAGCTAATGTGCATGTTTTTAAGAAGTGGGCGGAAAGAGTGCCAAGAGAAGACCCGCACATCTTAGGACAAATTGGCCATCATTGATTTCCTATCGCAGTCTACACTTAAATGCACATGAAAATTAGTGCAAAATGAAGATTTATGAGCAAGGCAGCTTTTGGTTTTCAGCTCTGGGGCGGTCTCTCGGCAAAGGGGGAAGAAAAATGATTGAAGACGGTCTCCCCAATTGGTGGCTTTCTTCTTTTTTCATGCCAGTGATTCCTCAAAATGTACCTGTCGATCAAAGCTGAGCCTGTGGGGCCTTGAAGGGGAAGAATCAGGGAGGGAGGAATAATTAGGGCTCACACTGCCTGCGAGGGCTCACACTGAGGGCTTTAAACGCCCTGCACCACCACCACGTTTGTTCTTTTTGAAAACAGCACCCTGACAACAGGAACCCACCCTCCAGTGACCGTTGTCTCGCGTCGACTCTGAAGAGTCGGCTGCGGTCAAACCTCAAGGCGGGAGCTTCAGAGTCACACAGAGGACTGCACTTCTGTAAATACACATCTATTTTTAAACCAGACGAGAAGCCTAAACGCGCAAACGCTCGCTCAAATATGTCCTGGCTGCCTTAAAAATTAGCATTTTGAGATTTTTCCTGCTCTTTTAATCCAACTTTTACCCCTTTTTCCTCTGATCCTGTAGATGGAAACAGTGCTTTTCTACTAGTTTGTCGATGTGGCTCCACCTAGCAGCTGCACCTTAGTTGTACCTTATCAATCTCTGGCCGCAGCAGCCTGCAGCCATTACAACATCAAGATAGGAGATGTTTCGCCGTCAGCTTAGATGTGGGGTTTCGCAGCATCCATAGATCCCATATTTTTTTTTCATATACACCCAATTGCTAGGCTTGCTATTATAGCACCACTCCATCAACTCCACAGTCTAAGCCCTATTCCAGGCATGTCTTCCTTGTTCTTCAGGTGAAACGATGCCTTCATCAATCCATCAGATTTCCATTGTTCTCAGTTATTGCCCACCTCCGAGTACGACCAACTGTGTGAAAACCTGAGCCAAGCGCAGGCACCGACTACATCCTAGGAATAGAAAAATGTTGCTCTGCAGCCACCTGTTTCTGCGGGTATCACGGCAGCAGGCGGCAGGACTAATGAGGTCGTGGGAGTGGAGCATGGAAGGCAGCAAAGGAAGGGGGTCTAAACACAGGAAGGCAGAGGACGTTCCCATTTATAATTCATGTGAGGAGAATTATCATCAGCAGCATAGCATTTGGGATGAATTATTGATCGCGTCTGTGCAAGCTTTATTTTAAAAACACTTGCAGATGGGAGGTCCTGGTGGACAGGCATGAAAGAGAGGACACAGAGGTAGAAGCAGCAAACACAAAATGCTCTACAGAGGTGGGACAATATGATTCCACGGAATGTTTATGAGATAAATGCTCTCTGAGGGAAACTGTGATTGATCAGGCTACACTGCACCCCGGTGTGTTTTAACTGTGCAGTTATATATGTGTAACCAAAGCGGCAGCTTCTTTATCAATATAGGTAGCAATTATTTTGGTTTGTGTAAACAGCTAAAGTAATGTAACAGTTGAATTGTACTGTATTTCTATCATGCAGACCAATAAACCTGTTACTTTCAGTGTCTCCTTGCACGGGCACATTATTTTGAGTATGGGGGATTGTCCTGAATGTGTTAATCAATTTGTCATTGGGTCCTATTCTAGACAGACGACCTCCCCTTTATTGTTGTAACAATTCAGTAAAAGACTGTTATGGGATGGGGTGAAGCCCTTTGAGGATGGATTTTTATTATTTACATTCTCTTCTATGTATGACAACAATAACAGTAATTCATCTAATACCAGTGGTTGCTTCTCTAAAGCCAGTGTATACTTGCTCACATCTCTGTAAACCTCAGGCAAAGTACTCTAAAACCAATAAGACAGAGCAACATTGCACTTTTCTTCAGTCCAACGGAGGAAGACTGGCACTCAGAAGTTACAGAAATAGATGTATGAATTCTGCACAGTTTAGAAAAAGCCAATTTTAACAGTATTAAACATTGTAAACCCTGTCACATTCACCAAACCACCAAGACAGGATATTTTGGGGGGAAAGTGTTGGACAAATTTACAATAAATTCTTGGTACAGTAAATTAAAGTGAATAAATCCTTTAAATCGCTAAGAACAAGTGACTCTATCAAAGGATTTAGGACCGTATGACTGACTTGCATGTCAGAAATAAATGCTCCGTGGCAATAGCTCGCCTGAGGTTAAAACCTGCTTCAGTAAATAGCATCCAGGCAGCTGGCCAGCAGTTGCTGAGGCAAATTCCAGATGTTATTGGCACTGGGTGGGGATGCTGAGCAACTAGTTATTTTTAGCCACGGAGAAAAAGGAAGGAAATGAAAGAAGCAGAGTCCTGCGCAAGGGTTTCTGAGTAGCGAAGAAGCTAATCAAACGCGAGTGGCCAATGGCAATCACGTCCTGACACAATGGTGCCTGGTCTGCCGATGGCTTAGTCTTATCACAACATCCTCACTGAGGGCTGGTGTGTGATGAATGAGAAGAGGAGGGCGGCACAGCAAAGGAGCTGATGGATGGCAGAAACGGAGAAGGAAAAATTAAAACTGCTAATTATTGGTGGAAATTACACCAAGGGGCGTTGATAATGATGACCAAAGGTTCGTATAATGTCGCTTTAAGCAATCCAGGGTGGCTTGTAAGGCTATTAAGACACCGAAACCTGTCACAATAAAACCCTGTATTTTTCTGGGCTTGTTACATGAGCATGCATGTGTGTGTCTGTGTGTCTGTGTGAGTCTGTGTCTGTGTAGGTGGGGGGTCAAATGCCAATGTTTCCGCCTGCAGGCCTGTTTAGATGAGCGGAGAAGGTGATGCGGGATGCATTTAAAACCAACTCTACCTTTCTGTTTAACGAAGATGACGGATTCGTCAGAAAGCTGCCGGCTGTCACTGCTCTCCACTCACAGATGGAAAATTACCAAACTGTTGATCGATGATTAACAGGTGCGAGCTAATTATGCTAATCGGGGCAACAGCCAAATAAAGTGATTGCCGTGTTCATTTAAATGACAGCAATGCTCCTCCGATGGCTAATTAAAAGGGGTTGAGAGGAGGAGAACGAGGCAGCTGGGTTTAAGGTGGGAGAGGTTTAAACAGAAATGTTCTCTGGGGTCTACTGTAATAAGACATATTTTAGAGATTTAATGATGTCATAATGAATTTATGATGATGGGGGATGGGCCGGGATGCGGAGACGGCAATTTGACGGTCTGCCTATGAAACTATTCAAGGTTCCACCCCTGGAGGAAAGAGAATGCATCATGGGGCCATAGCTGAGGTGATGAGCTGAGGAGGAGTGTTTCTGTTTGAAAGGAACCAAGTAATAAAAATCAGTGCAGCACACTGAGCAGGGCGTGTGCTCCATCTGTTGTGACACACGCCATATTGGACTGGGTGGAAGAAGGCTTCCCGAGGTGCGATCGCTTTTCCTCCCAGGAACGGTCCCATTTGCATGTGACCCAGGAAGAGACATCATTAGGAGGAGGGATGGGATCAGAGGCCAGGGGAGATGAACTCTGGGGCACACGACAGCCATCATGGAGCCGGGAGAGGATGGAAAGGGCTGATTAATGTTTATAGAGGCGACTGCTATCAAACCCCATAGCTTCCGTCTTCTACCCAGTGTCCTCCTTTTTAATTCCAGTGCTAAAGTAGAGATTAAATTATACAGCGTTTCCTCCACCATCAGGAATACCCCATTTGTTTTAAAGGGTGGGCCAGCAAGAGACACATGCCCTTCATTTGGAAAGACAGCCCAGCTTCTTCACACTTTATCTCCTTTAGACAACCCGATAACATTTGAAAGGATTCCAACCAAGTCCAGTGTGTTCATGCTACATTAAATTAAGAATGTGATTAAATTTGACATTGCATTGGCCCCCCAGCTGCAGCAGCAATACAATCATAAAATTATGTATGTATGTCTTGTAATGTAAGTCTTCATATGCTCTTATTTGGCACACTAAATGCTAGAATCTTCACATTATTTCAACCATGTGAATGCCACTACTATCGGAAAAGGAAGGTTCTTTGTTTACTATGAACACAAAGACACTTTGTATCACAGTTAAAGGAGTAAAGCATATGCGGAGGACCAAAACAACCAGAGAGAGAAAAAACAGTCCTATTATTGTCTGTTTATGAGGCACTCTCCCTATTTAAATTCATGCCCCATTAGTAGAATCTGCTGAATGTAATGTATTTTAATGTGACGTTTGGCTTTAATGGAAAATCAATGGTGAGACAAGCCTGTCACTGCTGAGACCATACCAAAGCTATCTCCACATTGACATGTGGAGCACCCGTGTGATTGATTCTGACTGCTGTTGGATTTTAATATCATTCACCAGGAGCTCATTGACTCCCAGACATCAGTTTGTGGTTTATCTGTGAACTGCCAAGTGAGACCTTGCCTTCTTTTCCTTCGCGCTCATCTGTTCACTCTACATCTTCCTTTGCCTTATTTTCCCAGTCACAGGCTGTGTGGCCAAGAGGAATTGGATGGGGGAGATGAACCTGCAGATGAATTTCCACAAATATGGCCTCTGCGGTCGATGGTAAATGGTGGGACACGGTTTATTCAGCTCTTAATATTGGAGCACTGACTCTGCGTGAGCGCTCAGGCTACAGAGAAGCTGCAGCGTCACCATCCTCCCGCCAACATGCCCCCCAGAACATCAGCTGCCAGGTCATATAATTCATTCTATCACCACTGTTTAGTTTAACATAATGTCTGTGTAAATGTTCGAGAGACGAAAGACAACAGGATTGATGTTGTTGTTATCACATATCTGAATTACCATCACAAAGACGTATGATTCCATACATTTATTCATTTTGCTCCAGTTATCCAGATGAGGCCCAAAAAGAAATGAGAAGAAATGAGCTCCTTATGAGGGGTTTTGCAATATTCCAGCCATGTTGTGTTGGAATATTGAAAACTGATGTTTTCCAAGCCAAGAATTCAGCCATTCTGGGCGCATGCTTAACAGCTCCTCCAGCTTTTACAGCTCCTGACCTGAGATGACATCTAGTTTAATAATTAAAAAACACATGCATCCCCATGTCAATATAACCTGTGAGTCGACATGCGAGCCAGAGCCAACATATGCTCGGGAGCACATTAACGCACCATTTCCAAGGCTGTGTTGTAGACGCTCAGTGACGAGATGAAATTGCTGATCCAAAAGTGTTACAAGCAACGCCCCGACTCTATTTAGATTCATAAACCTGTCAGATTACACTGAATTTCTTTTAAATCCAGTTCACATTGACTAAACTATTATGGCTTACACACATTACCACAAATTAATGCAAGTACTGTTTAATAAGAAACCAGAATTTCCAAACTAACGATCCAAATACTATAGAGTCCATTACCTCTGACAAAGGCAGAAAAGACTCCTGTTGTTATTAGTAAGCACCAGTGCACCTTCAGGCGCATCCATAGTTAAAACATAGCTTTGCACAAACATATAAATACATATTAAATGTAGTGCCGGCTCAGATGCAGGACCTATTTGTGGGGGCAAAGCAAAGCACTTCAAATAGTTGACTCACCTTGCCGAAGTCCCTGACATCAAACAGGTCAAAGGGGTCAAACAGCTCGCTGTTGCGAAGCCCAAACTTGTCATGGCACACCTTGAGGAACGTCCTGATGTTCTTCAAACACAGGAACTAGAAAAGAAGAGGACAGTGGTTGATTTTCTCAAGTCACTTGCATGGCGTGTGTGTGCGTGTGTGTGTGTGCCTGTGTGTGTGTGTGTGCATACTGCCGACTTAACTGCTACTACTGGGCAAAAAAAAACGGTTAATATAGTGGGGAATTTTCAGTGGCTGGGAATACCTATAATAAACTGCATATTAAATATGCTGGGCTCAGTAAGACTGGCTCTGGCTGCTAACATATGCCATCATGCAGATAAACCTTGAAAGGCTGCGAACAGACCCATAACTGCACCGGCACATTGCAATATTAATGACAAACCAAACTGCCACCTCCCATCTTTGTGTCTGTGAGGAGCAAATTTCCTAGCGTTGCTACTCCTGATGCTGCTGAGATAGGCCAGTTCCTCTCCTTGGGTCTGAAAGCTAAACACTAGCACATAAATGTCTGTATCTGGCATGTGTGGTGGCCTTGGAAGGGCTGGTGTATGGGAACTCACAAAGGAATAAGCAGTAACAAAAGGGTTAATGTTAGCATTCTTTCTCTGCAACAAAGCCAGCAACCAGCTGTTGAAAAAGTCTCATTTCAATCTTCCTGTACCCTAATGAGCCATATTGGATGTTACAATAGACCGTGGTGGAAATCATCAGCGTCAGTGTGTTGGATCTGTTACCCTGGCAGAAAAAACATAACACATATCATCAGATACATCTTCCTGGTATTTTGTGGCATTTGCGTTGGCCGCACCTGAGAGACCTGCTGAATCATTCTTATTCATGTGTGCACATCTGCTCCAGCCTTTATGTCATGGGTGTGAACCCCTTTACAGACTCATTCTTGACTTAATAAATAAATAAATGTGTGATTGGTTGCCGAAAGCCGAAGTGACATTTGAAGTTCAGCAACGAAGGTTATCGCACTTGCTGATCCACACGTGCAGTGGGAGGGGAAACGTATATAAAAAAAGCTTATTTTTCCAGCCTGGATATGAAATGGTAACATTTGCTGGAGTGGTTTGGGGCTGAGAAAGAGGGAGACACTGCAGATACTGATCAGGAGGATGGATGATGTCGCTGACATGCTAATGCATTTTTCCGCGATATCGGTGCGATGGTGTGGGTAGAATTGCAAACATTGCGACAAAAAAAAATATATTTTGTGGCGTTCAGAGCACGAGGTTGCGTGGGAATGAACCATCTCCTCGGGCACAGATTGGCTGTGGGAAGATCAATCTGGAATCACCTCATTGTAGCCTGGAAGCTTAGCAGAAATATTCCTTTGTTTTTATTCCGTGACTGAGATTTTAGGCATCGAATACCAACAACGACGTTGGATCGACAACCAAATGGCAGCAGATTTTTATTGGGAGGAAGTGCACAGAGCACACAAACAACAACTAAACAGCTTTTGCAGTTCCTGAGAGCAGAACCGGAACATCCAATATTGGTGCAATCATCTGCAACTCCGTGAACCGTGTTTTTCATCACAAACTCCTCTATATGCACAGAAGAGATGAGTGCTTATGCATGGAATCTACTCACACCGTTATGTAGATGCCCTGAATGTACCAATTACACCTTGGTTCGAAATATAGCGCTTATTTAAGCAAGCACGGAGGTAAAGGTGCCTTATAACACACGTGCAAAGCAGAGCTGTGAAGTGGGTTTAGGTTTACCGCCCAAATCCAGAGGTTTTACCCCGTGTAAACAATGGCAAAGGAGGAGTGTCAGTGCTTAATTTCTCCCCAGTAAACCCAGCAGGTCATAAGAGGCAATTTTCCATAAACAGTTGTGCTAAAACATAAAATGTGCCGTGAATCACCTGTGGAATGAAAGTGCAACCCCACACACAAAGGGAGAACGGTGTAAAACTGAACACAACACGCAAGAACGGGCTGATTTACTGAAACATAAGATGTACGAGAAAATCGAGGACTTGTGTTATCAGTTATATACATTATGTATACATTAACTGACATCATTTAGTATTTTAGTTGTATAAATTATCTAATATTTATGTTGTGTCAAAGCTGCTACACAAAAAAACATGAATTTAAAACATAGTTTCTGCATTTATTGTCAAAGTATTTATCAATAATACAGTGAAAATGAGAGAGAACATGAATACTTACTCACTAGGCCCTTAAATTGTCTGCTTGTGCCTCTAAAAGTTTATTTTAGTTAATCTGGAATCCTGTATACAAAAGTATTTGATTGTCGATGTTGACAAAGTATTTAGATACAGACCAGCAAGTGATTTAATCCTGGTTTTTAGGTTTGAGTGAGTTTAAGGGGAAAGAAAAGAGAACACAGTTCATGCAGGTGATCTCTCCTCCATGGTGGCTCGACGCTCTCTAAATCAGGTGGCTGTGTGCTCCACTGGAGCAAAAGCTCTGCGTTTGATTTCTTAGTCTTGAACAAACAGGTCTTGAAAGGGGCATAGATGTTGTCACTAAGGTGGGGGGGGGGGGGGGGGGGTGCAGCAGGTGGGGGGACAGCTAGGAAAAAGCACTCAGGTAACAAAGACCTGTCAAATGCCTGGAAAGTCTTCTACCGAGTTGCTGCATCGCACGCGGAATAATGCATGGTAGGGGGGCCTGTCTGCGCGTGCTGCTGTCTGAGGGGGGACAAATTAAAGCTTCCTCACTCAAGCACAAACGGCAAATTGAAGACATGCGATGCTGGAAGTATGTCGGATTTGCATGATCGGGCAAGAGAGGAGGTGGGGGAGGTGGGAAAGGAGTATTGTTTTATTAAAACTGAAGCAGGGAGTGTGTGTGTGTGTGGGGGGGGGGGGGGGGGGGGGTGGGAGGGAGGGGCTAGCAGTGAGCAAAACAACTTATATCAGAACAAATGGGATTTTAGATCTAATTCCAGTTTAAGGTTGAGAAGTTGGGGAAGTTGTTTCCAAGTTGCCTCCACAATAAACAACTGAACACTAAATCTACGTTTATGCATTGATTCCTTTATGTTTGTAGATACAAATCCCAACTTAAAGTCATGATGGCTCCAGTAAACTGGGGTAAGTGATGCTGCAGCCAGGAGAAGAAGATTGATGTGTGCCTCCTTTAGAAATAGCTCTCATCAAAAATGAATTATGAAAGCTCCCCCCCCAAAAAATCCAAGACACATATGCAGCCAGTAAGTTTCTAGCTACAGCTATTTTCAAACGTGACACAGCAAGTTTTCATAAAGTGTCTCTGCACCAACATCTGCCTGCATGATCTCAGTAAACACTTGGAGAGCATGCGCACGTCGAGTCCCAAAGGGGATTAATGGCCACGGGGGGCCCTTCCCATTTCCAGGGTGCCCAGATTTTAAAGTCAGTAATGGGAAATGCCCTCCTGCAAATTACAAAACATGAACCCTGCATGAATAATGCATGGCAGAAGAATGCAAATGTGATAATCCTATCCCATTACCCCTGAACGCCTGTAAGCCAGCCTCGATTGACCACAGTTCTAAACTTGTCCAACCGACAGTTGATTAAGCAGAAATGGTTCTGCTTGGACATGGTGACGTTAGCTCAGCTAAACAGCATTATACCGGCTGTAGCTGTATGCTAGCCACCCATTCACAGAGTGTGCATGTCAGCCATGCTTCAGGAGGATGGCCCACAGCACAGGGAGGGGGGGCATTAGCTAAAAACATGAAGGATGCCATCGGGAACATGCTCTCTACATATGGACACATTAGGTCACTTGTGTGAATACATAAGCAGTGACCCTTAAAGCAGGGAAATGCTATTTGTGTCAGAGAGCGAGAGAAAGAGAGATAATGGAGAGAAAGATGAGTACTATGCCTTAAAGGTAGAGCTCCTTCCTTTCTCTGCTTAAGCTGACACACTCACAGCGAGACACAAAGAAATCTGCTTCCTGGTTCGTATAAAATCAGGAAATAAAAGTTGACATTTTCGCAGTTCTGCAACATTTACATAAAGGGATTTTAGAGATGAATCTGCAAATACAGTGTGGTCATTTCCAGATGATGAATCTGAGCAATGCCGCCGATTATCATTAATAAGGAAGTATTTGTGACTCAGCTTGAGCTTTTGGTTCTGCTGGCCAACGTGCTGCGGCAAATCATTCCCAAACTGAGAACGAGAGCAAATGACAGTTAGATTTTGTGGATTAGACATGAATTTGTCACATTAATGGCTGAGATGACTCATTAAATGAAGAAAGGTGAAGCAGGAGCCAGTATGACTGTTGAAAAGCCAGTGGAAAAGTCCCCCACCCATCAAATGATAATAAATGCAATGTGATCGATCGTGGTTTCAGCTGCTGTTTAACTGAAGGTAAATGTACTACAAACACAACAAATGCTAGTTTCCAATGCTTCCAATTGCTCCCCCCCCCCCACACACACAGAATTAATCAGTTATGTTGATTTAAAAAGACTGTGAGAGCTTCGAATGATGAAAATATGGGGTCGCCCATGGTTTTCAGAATCATCAGCTTCCTTTTATAGGACTTTTATGTTCCTCTGACCTTTAATGAGTTCTTCCATCCCCTCCACTCCTCAGTTTAATTCACTATTACGGCTATTTGCACGGCAGTGTTCGCCTTTTCCTGACTTGCTGCCCCTCATTTTGCATCTGCCATTTTGCATCTGCCAAACACAGGCGGTTGGACATGGATCTCCCCAAACCTCCGAATGGATGCAGTGTTTGAGGTTCTGCTGGAAAAGCCCGTTGATCTGCTGCAGCGATCAACCTCTTTAGGCTCAGACTTCTCGGTATTCATTTATTTGTTTTGTTGTGCAGCTTTATTCAGGACACTT
The DNA here is from genome assembly GCF_003711565.1 of Takifugu flavidus. Lineage (NCBI taxonomy): Eukaryota > Metazoa > Chordata > Actinopteri > Tetraodontiformes > Tetraodontidae > Takifugu > Takifugu flavidus. Next base: position 9,048,053 of record NC_079539.1, on the reverse strand, counting down.
TTCATGAAGTTGTATCTAGGCAACAGTCCACGTATGCTGCTGGAGAGCGTTAATGAACAGTTTAGCTTCAGCCTTGATGAATGAGAAGCAGAGCCACTGAGTATTCTGGACACCACTGGATCACTGGCCAGGTGATTTATGACATGACACCAGGGAGATAGCTGCTATATCCTCACGCTTTCTGGTGGGTTAGATTCCCATAACATGCATTAGCCTTGCACCCTTCCTCTCCACACACAAACCAAACACTGCTCATACATGCAGCTTTGCTTTCTGCTGTGCAGACATTTAAAAACTATTCTGAGCCAGGGAAAACTTCCTACTTTTTAACATTACCAATTCCCGCTACTACCAGACTGCATTGTCAGCACCACGGACCCGTTTCTGTTTAAAACAAAGGCAACAGAATTCTCCAGGATGTTTGTACTTGTGGGTTATCGTTTCTGAAGTCAGACAATATACTTTCAAGGTTTTGGAACGTGATCCTGAAAACAAGCCCACAGTGCTTTTCCTCCCATGGGCTTCATCCTTTTAAAACCCTTTTTGATTTAAAGTAGAGAGGCACTGTCGCGATAAGACGACGTTTAAAAGAGATTGACAAGTATCTCCAGTTGGCTCAAGTAAAAATTGAGACGCTCTCCCATATTTCTTTCTAGTTTTCCCAGCAGCCTCACTTACTGTATCCATCCTACTGGTGTGTGTATTCATTTCAAGTCAGCAGCCTGAGCCTGGGCTGAGAGCCCTCGAGCATGTTTGATGTCAGGTGTTGGTCAGCCCTTTGTCTGAGGCGCCTGTTAGGAGTACATGGAGCTGCAGCCCTGAGCTCTTGATGACTGTGATTATCTCCAAGGTGACTAATGCCATTAACATGAAGCAGAGCCCGTTAATTACCTAACTGCCTCTGGGGCCCAGCTCAGCCCGTTTTAATCTTCATAAACACATACTGGATAAACAGTCGGCCCACCATCGCACAGCTTTGAACTGTGATACACAATGTCGCAATCAGCCAATTTACAGATTAACTGATTGGACGCTCGATGCGACCGGCAGGCAGGGACGCTCTGATCGGCACGCAGACGGAGCCAAGGCAACAAAAACCTCATCAATAGTCTCGCAAATGTACTTGTATCTGTACCAAGAGGCATCTCCAGAAGGAAACTATGATGAGCCCGGCTGCCTGTTACACTTGTATCACGCCAATACATCACACTAATGTACCCATGACTGCTTGCACTGCGGAGCTCCAACAGCCGCTGAAGAAGCTAATTATCACAGTGTTGCAAAGACTCCTCTACCGTAATGACAACACAGTTATTTATGTATTTATATGCACATCATATGTCTCTAAACCCTCTGAGAACAGCAGTCAGTGACATCATCGGTACCCACGGAGCCTGCTTATGCTTTTCTAGCAAATGCCCTTTGAAAGCTCATTGGCACAATTAATCACTGTTATAATGGAGTGAATTGTCACAGTGGAGCGAGACAGAGCTTAAAGAGAGGAGGCACGGAAGGCAGACGTGCATGTTTCAGTGCTTTTGTGAAAACTGTGCAAGATAGAGAGGGTGAACTTTTGGTTGAAACATCTTTGTGTCATTAATTGTCCGCTCTCCTCCTATAGCGTCCCAGGAAGCAGTCATAAATGACCCACACCCGGCTGGCCTTGTAGGCCATCACCCATGAGGAAACTGAATTAAGAGGGCACATGTGTCCCAGCTTTTTCTGAGGTAGGCCACAGCTGACTCAGAGACACCAAACCCAGGATAACAAAAGGATCTTAACTCAATTGTGAGAGTGAGACAAAATCTAGAAAGGGACGGAACACAAAGAGCCTTGTCAGATGGATATAGCTGTAGTGCAGACCAAGGTAGGATCAAGCCTCCAGTTCCTGCCAGTAATCCTTCTTGAGAGGGTGAAGGGGGGGAGTGAGCGTGTGAGATGGAAGCTAAAGGCAGGGCCTGTTGCTGTGCCACAGAAAGAACATGTTAAAAGCCTTTTCATTCAGCAGGCGAGGCAAGGCCAGACCCTCCACAGCTCTCCAGTCAGACTGGCACAGGGGCCACGGGAGGAAAACCTTTGGAAAGAGCACAGCCCCCAGCCTCAAGCGTGGAAAGACTATGTGTTTATATTGTGTGCGAGGAGCCATGTGTACGCCCTTATGCGGCTGCTTATGCCTCTAGAATGTAACGCTTTTCTTGTTCTATAACCACAGATCTTGGCTCACGGGCAAAATGTGAAATCCCCAACATGGCAGGAGTGCAAAGATATTCAGAGGAACAACGGGGTTATGCTTCATTTTAGACCTGGCGTACAAGGCTGATAACATACAATACTTAGAAATTCACCAGATATGTCTGGAAGTGTATCATCAGGGAAGGCTCTGGATAAAACTCCATTAAAGATTTAACATTAGCGCTTAAAATACATCAGCAGCGTCTTCAGCCAAATCATTGTTAATGCATTCAAAGACTAAAAATAAACCTAAAACCTATAGTATAAAACTTTGACCATATGATTAATTACATTAATGGTTAAATGCACCACAAGCTAGTGAAGTACATGATAACATGCTTGTAACTTAAAAGTGATAAATATAACTGGTTAGATATTATTGATGAGTGTTTTAGTAGAGAAGCCTGTATTTATTCCCCAAATTACTTCAATAATGATGAAAAAATCCTGGCGGCAAGCTAAGGAAGGAGAGGAGGACTAAAGGATCAACCACAATCAACAGCCAAGTGACCCTGCGAGAAATCTCTTCAGAGCCCCCCCAGAGGGCGGAGGTGAAAATCTTGGAGCCCCGTGCAGCTTGATAAAGCAACTCTCCCCTCTCCATCTCCCACACAGTTGCACACTGCCTGCCTGGAGCACCTTTAAAAAAATAAAAAAAATGGGGAGGGAAATGCTGTCACACTGGATTTAGCCTACTTTCCAACATGGCCATTAATTTCAAAGCAGATGGTTTAAAAAAGAGAGAGTGGGTTGGAAGGAGGGGCATGGACTAATCTGCTGTGCATTACAGAGTGCAGGGCTTCAGATGGAAGCAGCAGCTGAGAATGGTGACCTCAGCAAACACGGGTAGCAGTTATTTAAAACATTCGAGTCCCAACGCTTTGCTTTTGGAGGCCTAAGCTGCTATTAGATGCCAGTGTTGAGATGCTGTTTTAAAGGCCGATAATGCATGAAACACACAACTTACTCGGAGGTGTTAGCCTGCACAAGCGTTTATCGATCCGGGAATCCACCCTGTGCTTCTGGGGGATTTTTGAGGTGAGGGGTGAAACGTATAAATCAAAGTTGTTCTCTGAAATGGGATAAACACGAGACGGAGATAGAATAGAGGCCTGAGGGCGGTTATGTCTCTCTGCTATGATGTTAACCTCCCTCCAGGCCAGGAGCTATTGCCAACATTTAACAGTGCTGCTGTAAAGACCCGATAACCCTGCACACACTGCTGATAAAGTGGTTGAGCCATGCAGCAATCAACTAGACTGCAATTAGCCTATAATTAATTGATATGTAAGTCCATTGTGAGTTTAGCTAACAGGTTTATATGACAAATAAAACATCCTCAAGGGTGATCATTAATCACCAGCATCACTGGAGATGTGTCGAATAAAATACCAAGCGACCTTTAACCACTTTGCTGTGAAGAAAACTCCAGCAGTTGGCGACTCTCAATAATGTACGTATCAGTCTTGTGAACTTCTTTAGAAAAAGAATTTCAATAATTTCACAGCTGAAAGAATATCCTGCAATCTACCACTACGGCTTATTAACAGTAAAAAGAAGATGTTAGAGCCCAGGGCAGCAATGTTGATGTTAATGAGTGCACCTCTAGATCAGCTCTGACCACATCGTTTGCCCGAGCGGGAAAACCCATCGAGCTGAATAAAATGAGGATTTTGAAGGATTAACAAGAGTATAAAAACACTGCTGAGCGGTCAATGATATCAGAGGATCGCCTGTTGAACAAACAAACACATAATGAATGAGTGACATGAAGCGTTCTGCATGTTCTCAGGTAAGATCTCTATTATTATGGTATGCTGCCACCACTCGTGCTGTCAGTGAATGCATAGATATGGCCAAGTGATCTATCAGCACTATGGAGAGGTTAATTTGATCAATTGTGGCTCTGACAGCCAGACATAAACACAGGTACGCAGCTCAGCTTCAGTATAAAGGGCCCGTCCGTCCTTCCATCAAACACAGCAGCGCGACAACACAGGCGCAGCTAACGCGCAGCGACACTGTTATTGAAGCTCTGACAGCCTCTGACACTGTACAACGGCGAACAATCATTTCTATCAGCCCAGCGTGCACGCTCAGTTCCCACGCTGCGGCCGGCTGCAGAGGAAATTATTAAGATCCTCTCGCAATAGAGCGGACTGTTGAAAGCCTAATACTGTTTGGACGTGGATCTGGTCCGCTCTATTACATACAGGAGGAGCAGGCAGAGTAATGGAATATTTGATCAGCACAGACGCGGCACAAACACCACAGGGCTTACATCTGCATGTCAGACAAGTGTCAATTGCTAGCTCCTATTATCAAAATAAAGACCCAGACAGAGAATATGGAAGAAAAAAATAAAGATTTCCACCCAGTGGCAGCAGCGCTGTGACAGGAATCAGCACTTGGAGGTTTGAACTATGGGCCATATCTAGTGGATCGTCTTTAGAAAGAGGAGAAGTTGCTGAAAAACCTGAGCTCCATGAGTCATTTGTGAGTCATATCTGGAGAAATGTGACATGTTTGGCTGCTAAGATGAGGGGGGGACTGATCCAGTCACACATTTGTGTGACTTCAGCTCAACAGCTTTAAACTTTCTGCTACTGACCTTCAAAATAATACGATCACATTTATTCTCCCTGTGTGCACAACTCCATCTGGTGAAGGTTCACCAAGTCCAGGCCACATGGCGGAGGATGAGGGCCATCCAGATGAGGCCTTTTGGCTTGTCACAAGCACAGAGTTCCCTCAACGGGGGCTTTTAGGGCTAAAAAGGGCGTGTCAGTCAGTCTGAAATTGCTCTTTTTATCCAACGGTGCGTAATCTCTCCGACCCCCACGCGCACGCACAGCTGAACTCGCAAAATTAAAGCAGGGGAATTTCTGTGTCCACTTTCCACATCTGGATGTGGATTTAATCTCATTTGAGTTCTAAGGGAGTGTGTGGTGAATTACGGAGGTTGTCGGTCGCATCACAGCAGGAAACTGGGATGGTAACTTTTGTTTTCATTGATTCCATTATTAAAGTGCTGGTTAGTCTTATCAAAGTAGTGATCCTGGAAACGATTAGGAAATAAGATGAAGCTAATAAAGGCTGTCTCACTGCTACACAAACTTTTATTCCCTTTACACACAAGCCCCCAGGCAACACCACCTTTTAATGACTTTATGCACCGTTCGATGTAGCAGCAAGTCGTAATACGCAGGTGAGCTGCGCCGGCCCAAAGGAGCCATGTTTATAGCTCTGGTTCTAACACTCAATGGAGCAGAACCTGGGCAATACCACTGATGGAGGTTTGATGTGATGACTCTGTAACACATGTACCGACACGCTATCAGATCAGTGGCTTTCATGGGAGGCTTCAGTTGCTTTAGCCAAAAAGCCAAATAAAAATGACACTGTGACAATAAGGAGTAAAGGGAGAAGTTTGAGGTGGCTGATGGTAGTAACAGATGGCGGGCAGGAATTATGGTTATTCTAACCATACTCATGTGGCAGGTCAGGGGGTGTCAGGGTTTAATATCGAGTTAGGGATGCTGCTGGAGGCTGCGGGGCTTCAGGAACGTGATTAACTGTGTCCTCCTCACTTCCTCGGGTCGCAGTTGCATGTCTTCATCTTCCCTCTTTTGCTCTTTTGATCGTATCCTCGACTTTTTTTTCCTGCAGTTCTCTCTCTCTGTCCCTTTCTGTCTCTGTCTTATTATTCCCATCGTTATCTCTCGTTTTCTTCCTCTTTTCCCCCACCCATTTTCTTCTTCTTCCTCTCTATCTTCTCCCCCTCTTTTCAATTACCCCCTTCTTGTCCTTCTCTCCCTATACTTCTCTCTTCTCCTCTTCCTCTCCTCTTCTTCACATCATCTCTACTTCTACTCTTCCTCTCCCTCTCTTCTTTTCCTCCTGCTCTTTCCTTGTAACTACAGCTCCCTCATCTTCTCATTCTCTTCTTCCTTTCTACTTTCCTCTTCCCTCCCTCTCATTCTGCTCCTTTCTCCTCTTCTCTTCCCCTCTAATTCTCTTCCTCTCTCTTTCTCTACTTCTTTTCCTCTTCCTCGCTACTTCCCTCCCTCTCCTTCTGTTTTTCCTTTCCTCTCATTCTGTTCCTCTCTCTTCTTCACATCATCTCCATTTCTACTCTTCCTCTCCCTCTCTTCTTTCCCTCTTCTCCTCCTCTTTCCCTGTCTCCAGATACTTCATCTTCTCACTTTCCTCTTCCTCTCTCCTCTCTTCTTCCTCTCATTCTGTTCCTTTCTCCTCTTCCCCTCTACTTCTCATCCTCTCTCCTCTGATAAATGATATATAAATAGCAGCAGCCCCCAGCAACATAGTGAAACTGTTCATGTCCACCTCTGCTAAACAGAATAAATCTCCATGAATCTGGATTTATGATGAGAGTTCCAGGAGAAAGAATAGAAGTTAGCTGTCACCATAGCGATGGTCTTGGAGAGCTACTCAACTTCTGCAGCTGAAAGACGCTCCAGCTCAGCACAGGACAGCAGATGTTGGCTGATAACAGTGTTAAAGTATTAAGAGACCAACATGGATTCTCTCTTTGGGAGGTTGAGGATAATTATACAAAAACTACAGCCACCCATCCATCACAAGGCAGGGGGTGTGAGACTAAATTCACTTTGCTTCATAGTTTCGAAAACAGGAACCTCAGAAAGAGTTTAAGTGGATGAAGACACCTCAGGAGGAGCAGTGGGGGAGTAGATTATCCTTGAAGAGGGCAACACGGTTTTGATGACTACACAATCCTGCAATGATGACTACAATCTTTACGATGAAAAATGTACCTTAGAGTGACATCTTTTGTTGATAGAGGCAAAACGGCTTCCTTTGGATGTCCTGAAACCACCTGCTCATGACTCTGAGGCAGCGTTCTCTCTATTGTGAGAATAGCTCCAACATTAATCACAGATGAGGTCAATCGCAGCAGGGTGCTCCGAGCACCTAAAAAGCCTCCCTCCCAGAAGTCCCCATGTTCAGGAGAAATTAACGAACAGATGAGCCCTCAATCACCACAAGGGCTCGTGTATCTGTCACCTAAATACACCACAACATCCCACAATTCACTCTCGTGCCAACTTGCCTTTCCATCAGCGGTTAAGTGGCAAATATCCGTGTTGCCTTCCACGTGCTCTTAAGGTGGATTAATTATATCCATATGGTTTTGAATGGCAACAGGGAAGAAAACAAGGCTGTGATGATTCTAATTCCTTCCTATCATTCACTTGTGCTGCTGTTGTTTCAGTAATTTGGGATGCAACTCCATGGTGCGACGCCTATTGAGTGCGAGCATATTATAAGACAGCATGGTGGCACCGCATTTACTGAGGAAATTACACATTAGACTGCTGCGTCCCATAAGAACATTTTTCAATTACACTTTCATTGCATTTGTTGATGCGAGTTTGAAAATGAATGAATCTAAACGGCTGATGGGAATAGAGCATTAGCAGATGGAAAGAAGGAGGTGGGTGGGCGGGCACAGATGGAGGCTAAGCATCTTTATTTTGATGTCGACTTAACAAATGCAAACCAGTGTGCAGATTCACATCGGGGGCGAAAGATGTGGAAAAATATGTGGAGCATACATTTCCAGAAGGGGCATGAGGATGATAGAGAAAGACAGGTGGACAAGATGGAAGAGAAATAAGCAGGAATATAAAACAGGAAAGAGGTATGAGTGATGAACTTCCCTGTTCTCACTGTTTCAGAGTGACATGCTCTTAACAGTGAACTGGATCTGCACCGGCAGGGGCAACTTAACCTGCTTCCAGGCTTCTATAAAAGAGTCGCTGAATTATTAGCTTCATTTAAGTAGGCCAGCAGAGCCAATATGCACTTGGAAAACCTTCCAAACTTTTAATGTGAAATCTGATGTCCTCATAGAAGCCAGTGGAGAAAGCTGCCTAAATTAAGCCAACAAATATAAGTAAAATATGGTGGCGAGGAGATTGTAATTTCAGGACATGTGCTGCATTTATTCGTTCTGAAAAGTATTAGGTCTTGGTTGAAACAGGACTCGCCTCTTGATTCGCTGAAGGGGTTCATTCCTCTGAGCAACAGCTCATCTGAGTGATAAAGTACTGGCCTGTGAAGACACCACGCTTTACGGGAAAATATTACATTAAAAGCATTTATCATACGCATCAAACCTTCTTCGTCACAAAAACGGAGCCGTCTCAGGGCAGAAGATTTGAACTGCGAACAGTCATTAAGCCCGTCTCAGCTGCTGTGTATGAAGCACTGTCCCACGGTTGCGAGTGATGTAGCGTCAGACTGACATCAGCTGATTTGCTCAGCTATCGGGCCATGGCCGACACTTCATCCTATGCTGAGCTGCACACTGCACGGAGAAAGTGGGTGTTTGTCACCATTCTTGCTGAGATGTTCCGATGTGCCAGGCATTCGCAAACAGGCTGTGTGCTATCAGCCCCAGTTCATCATCCCATCACACTGTATGGGGGAGATAAATCCAAGCAATTAAAAATTGAACTCGCGTGAACTGCTGCGACTCCTCTTACCACAAGTCAAGATCTTTTTATAGCATCGTGTTAACGAGCAGATATGTACTAGGACGTCGGACCTGGTCGACTGTAACTCCTGTGTCTGATTTTAGATGAAAGGTTCTCTGGAGGAAAGGGGCATACAAAGACTTGTCCATAGGTCCTTCCTTTCTTCCCTCCTTCTACCTGCTCCAAGTCAGCAGTCACTTCCTGCATCCCTTCACAGAGTCTGCACTAACGCCAGCATGACCTTTGGACCTCTGCTGCCTCGGACTCCAGCAGAGGAGGGTAAAGGGAGAAACAAGCAAACAGCTCAGAGGGAAGGAAAACCAACACCATCTCTAAACTGACTGTAAACAAGATCTGGTTTAACTTTTATTCAGTTCCCTTTATTCCCGGTCCAGTAAAATAAAGCCATCCAAATAAAATCACTTGTTACTTATTTTTGCTAAACATTTAAGCGCTGGTGACTTAATGACTTTACATGTTTGTCCAACAAGAACAAAGTAATGAAACAGGCCTAAATATCACAGGCAGACAAACATACATATTGTCTCAACCTCCGACAAAAGGCAAAAGCTGCTCCTTGAATTGTTTTGCTTTTTTGTGCCTGAACATCATCACATGTGCAATCTTTGATCAATCATCCATGACAGCGATCTGCTCTCTTCCTCTTCCTCTTCATCCTCCTCCTCCTGCAGCCCCTGAGCACTCACTCCCCCATGTAGAGTAACAACTGTGAAATCCCACCAGCAGCAATGGGTAAATCCAACATAATGGCGTCACCGTGACCCGATGATGCAAACGAGGAGACGTGCATTCGAACCATAACCCTCATACAGAAGAACACTCGCAGAAGGTCTGAAAGACGCAGAATACCACAACAACAGGGCTGTAGCAGTGAGGGGGTGTGTCCAGAGCTTCCAGAGTGGCGCTGGCCACACCCAGACGGTTAAATATTCCCGAGCCTTGAAGACGGTAAATGGAAACGGTGGGGTCAGAAATGAGACACCCCTCATTTTTCAAAAACTGTTTTTGCCGCGTGATGAATGCTCAACCACTTTGCGACGATCAATCTTGCTAATGGTACCACTCTGCTTATCCAAACTGCAATGCAAATATCATTTGTTCTCGCCTGCTGGAGAGTAGTGGAGTCCTCTGCACTTGTAGTCTAGATACATTATATCAGAGGGATTTTTTTTTATATATTTTGTCGTGCTTGATAAAGCAGTGCAGTAAAGCCAAATAAATGGTTTTAGCATGGGTCAAATCACTTCCTGATGATTTGTTTTAGATGATACACACCTGCATTACCGTGAATATACAATAATCCACACATGCAGAACACCCTGGAGGAAATTAATTCATTCCAGTTTTCTGGTCGGCAATATTTCTGAGAGGTCTCAGCGGTCCACTAAACACTATGTGTACGTAATTAGCCACATATTGAATGCTAAGAGTAACCAGAGCGAGGGCTGTAGTCACGGTGACGGTTGTGGGAGGCAATGCAGTCTGCTCCAGGCGTGACAGCTAATGTGTTACCCTCAATTTAAACACACAGGACTTTTATTGAGATCACATGACCTCGTCGTGCACCTAAAACAAAGAGACAGCAAAGGCTAGCTGCGTCAGGAGGTCCAACTCAGTCGACATGTTTATTTATTATTAGTAGTATTATTATTATTAGTATTTTAAATTATTATTGATTTTATTTTTTTATTATTCAGCTAGCACCACTGTGACATCAGCTGTGCTCTTGGTTTAAAAAAGGCGTGCAACATTTTACAAGCATAAATCTGTGAAATATGCTTCCTTTGGTTGTTTGCTTGAGTTCCACAGAGAAGGGAAGGACCTCTCAATCTTAGAAATAAACAGTGCTCTGTCTCGACTTCCCCTCCGAACGAGCTAAGAGAGCGTGCGTCTGCTGCAACCGCCGGGACAGTTGCATAACACCGGGCTCAACATTGTCAGCTCTCACATGAAAGTGAGAGCCGCTAAAAATACCAAACCACAAAAAAGTTCAGTCAGGTCACACGAGAAACCTGTTAAACAGGTGAAATATACATTGGTACGTCTCGGAATGTTTTCATTTTTATTAGAAATCCAACATATTTCATTTCTTTAATTCCAAGCCATTGTTTCACCATTGATCACGACCCCACCAAAATAGGAACTACCTCTGGTGATCAAGTGTTTTAGCTTTTTATTTTATTGTAATGCTTCTTCAAGGTTTTATCCAAAAAACATCCTCTGGCCCTCCTTTTTGGGAATTGCCAAAATGTCTAATCTAATCTGTAAGAGTTTGTCCCAAAGGAGTTGCATCACAGCTTCCTCCCAGCGGAGTCCACAGGCCTTCTGGTCACTCAGGAGGTCGTCCCTACCGGAATCAAGGCCTGTGCTTCAGCACGTCAACCCCTGGAACCCCACAAACCGGAAATTCCAACCCCTATGATTATTTATAGCATTACATTAAAAGCCTGGCCATTAAAGAGACGAGCTTGTTTCCTCTCCTCATCCATTAGTTGCTCGGCCTGCGGTGACAGGGCTTGCAAAGAGGGACTAACAGCATTAAAATCAGAGCAGCCACTCTGCCATGTGGAGAGAGACACGCCGTGGGAAGAGAACTCCATAATTCATCCATTCATTCGGCCCATAATGGAATAAAGAGGCTCCTAAATAGGAATAAAAACATCTTGGGCAATTCATCTTTGCGCCTCCGAGTCTGATCAAACCTGGAATCAGGTTATACTTGGCAACAAAGAGCCGTGATGGATCGGAAAGGCTTGTTTCCTTCTTACTCACATCCATTTCTGAAGAAGTTTGCCCACCAACTCTATTGGGATTCATCCTCCGCACTTCCCAACACTCGCATTTTTCTCTAGTATCAATGGAATAATGAGGATGTAGTCATGTCTGGCTAATTACTGCTGCTGCTAAGTCACACCAGAAGGTATATTATTATTGAGTCACGCTAGCAGAAGTGAGACCGTTAATTAGCATTGGAGCTAAGGGGACTGAGTGGAACTTGGTATTCTCTGCAGCCCGATGAAATCTATGGAATCTAACAGCTAACAGACATGTTCCCCCACCCAGCAGGTCTTGCCTACAGCTGTTCTGCTGTTTGGCCTCCTCAGCTCTTTGTGGAAAGCGTCCACATGTGTGCTTCACCTACTTCTCGTGCTGCTGTTGTTGTTAAGGAGCGAGACGCAGATTATTAGAACACATTCTATTGCAAGCAAAATTCACAAACGGCTCATTTTGGGGGGGATTAAGGCAGACATGGTATTTTATTAGTAGGAATTACATGTTCTTATAGGTGTGATTCAATTACAATCATTAAGTCACTTCCGAACATTCTAAAATACGAAGAACCATGAAAGGATCTGTGAAGAAACCCTTTGCATCATGAAGGAGCGCGCGATATTCTCCATGACACTTCCCATCGTAAACAAAACACACATACGGAGCTCAAACGTATGTGTTTCCAAAGAGTGCTGAGTCATCCTCCACATTTAAATTATTCATTAAATCCCGATCCGCGGCCTGCCGTTCCTCTCTGATCAATTTCTTCGGCTCCTGCAATGAGCTTCCTTACACTTTCCCCTCCTTAGACCATGAGTAACCAATCACTATGTTTGCTCTGACCCTGGAAACTATCCATCACTGTCTGGCAACACAAGCAGGAGGCTGCGAGAAGAATGGTCTTAAAATGTATAGGAGCGAGGCTTCTGTCGAGGGGGGCTGTACTCTACTTTCTACCACCATTTCAGCAAGAAAAGAGAGATAAATTACAGGAAGTGGTTAACAAGAGCTACAGATGGCACGTGTGGAAATTTGCATTTGGGCACAGCTCTTTCTGTGCACGGCTGCACATCAAACCAGCCTGTCCTCCCACTTTCCACCGATGGGGCTGTGTTTTTCAGGCCGCCTTGATAATCTCATTGGACCGGCGGGCTGCTTTACACGTCTCCTAATGAATGGCACATGCTCGGCGCATCAGTGCGATGTCCTGAGGAGGAACCAGAGCCGACATATGGCTTTAATATGCAGTCAATGAACAGTCTGATCCTTCACAGAAACATATCAGGAGAGCCAAATTAGATAGAAATTCAAACTACGCAAACACCCCACGCGCGCCTGACTTGCCAAGTGCTACAAAACACTTTAAACAGAACAAAGGTGAGCTGTGTGAAAGTTTAGCGTTGAGGTGATTATAGTCTTCTTTTTCACCTTGTATTGACATTAGCCTGATCACAAGAGGAGACAAAGTGAGAATCAGCTTCTCGTGTTAACATCTGACCACAAAAGCCACTTTCAGGGGCGGTTTGGACTTGCGATGGCGCTGCATTGGTGCGGACCAACACTGAAGAGGCAATTTAAGAACACCCGCCAAACACCAAGAATCGTTCATCATCTCAGACTTTAGGCGGAGATGCCTCTGAAACGACACTATTTGACTCCATTACGCACAATAACAGCACACATGTGCCACAAACAACTAAACATTCATCAATACCTGCTGCAGGAGTCACTTTGAACAATCCATGTCTGCAATTATGTTCCTCTTTAGTGATGCGTGTCTGTGCATGTGTCCTCTATTTTGACTCGATGGAGCTCCTTCACCTCCACCCTTAGAGATAGGGTGAGAAGCTCTGCCATCCGGGAGGAGCTCGGAGGAGAGTCGCTGCTCCTCCGCGTTGAGAGGAGCCAGATGGGGTGGCTTGGGCATCTCGTTAGGATGCCCCCTGGGCACCTCCCTGGTGAGGTGTTCAGGGCATGTCCCTCCGGTAGGAGACCCCCGGGAAGACCCAGGACACGTTGGAGAGACTATGTCTCTCGACTGGTCTGGGAACGCCTGGGGATCCCCCGGATGAGCTGGAGGAGGTAGCTGGGGAGAGGGAAGTCTGGGCTTCTCTTCTTAGGCTGCTGCCCCCGCGACCCGACCCCGGATAAGTGGTAGAGGATGGATGGATGGATGGATGGATGGATGGATGGATGGATGGATGGATGGATGGAGCTCCTTCACCCTCCTTGAATCCAGCCTTTATGACAATCAACTTATTTTCTTGTTAGCTAGACATCTGCGATGGTGGTTGTGTTTTCCTCACCAGAGACGTGTAATGATGGCTGCAGTGGAACGAAGAAAACAGGCCGGATGATTTCGTGATTAAATTATTCAACAGGCAGAGAGAACTTTCTAGTCCATTCCGGCTCGGTGAACTGCTCGAGGACGGAAGAGTTGAGAACGTGCCAGCAAAGCTATCAAAAAGATGTTAGCCCAAACTTTTTAAGCCGCTTTGGCCCGGGGGTGTTGCGACGGGAGGTGCTGGAAACACCGCATTAAAAGAAAATAGCCAATTTATCAAGTGCATCGTTAAATCGGGCGAAAAACAAATGGCGGAGAATCCTCCGGCCCCATCACGTTGGGCTGTCGGGCGAGCCATCCGATTTTTCTCATTACCGAACTCCAGTTTATCCCGAGGTGCTCGGAAATTGTCATTAAGTGGGGGAGAAAATGGAAATGTCTGCTGTTTATTCCACTTGTTTGATGTATTGTGCCGCTGAGGTTCCGGGCAGGATCCTGTTTGTTCACGGAGGGCAACAAATACGATTAGAAACAGGTGCCTCGAGGTTTTGCATCTTAAAACGTGTCATAACGTGCGTACCATAATCAGACCAAGCAATTCCTATTGTCATATAAGTGATAATTACCCCGCTGTCATGGCAACACAGTGGAATAAACTAATCCCACAGCTAATATCTATTAAAGAATGCTTCTTCTGAGGCTTTTTGGATTGTATGCTGACAACCCCTCGATGTGCATCCAGCTGATGGAGCAGAATAAAATGAACTGCTGGCAAAGGTTCGAAACGAAGAAGGGTCAGATAACCGGGTTATCGTCACAAGCTGCACGTGACGGACAGAACCAGGAGTGCCTTCATCCATCGAGCCTGCAGACCTCGACGATGACACGAATCAGATCAGGGAAGACAAAATATATCAGCTCTGCCACTCGCCACGCCTGCTCAGCTGTGCGTTTACAAGTGAGCGTGTTCCAATTAGCGAAGCCTGCAGTGATCTCCCAGTAGATCATCGCTTCTACTGGCATATAAAACTCATTTGAAGACCTGAGGTGCTACATCTGTCAGCGTATGGCCTCTGTCTCGCTGCCACCCTGAACCGCCAAGCTCTTCCCGTGGAAATTAGAACACCTCGAACACATTACGTCTCCGGCAGAATGTAAACAACGCACACGTACGTGCTTCAAAGGTCTGTTTGCTTTCAGGAGGCTAAAGGAAAAGCTGCTAGAAGCCAGCACCACGTGGCAGAGACAGATGTCAGCAGGCCCCGCAGTTCATCATCTCAGATCATCCGGGAGTGTCATCCAGAGAAAATGTGATCTATAACTCCCTCTGTACTCCCACGTCAAGGTCAAACCATATTGGAAAAAACAAGGTAAGGGCAGGAGAAATGGAGGAGCAGCGCCAGAGGCAAAGACAAACAGGTCGAACTCAACCATCAACCAATCGCCTGAAGGAGGGAGGCCGGTTGATCGCGACAGAAGACGGATTCGTACGTTAAAGGGGCAGAAATGCCTTCTGTCGGTAAATGAGTGAACCCGCGGTGGGAAACGTGTGGGACTGAATGACCCATTTTCACAGGGAAAAGACAGAAAGCGCTCAAATCTAGACCAGCCAAACTTGTGATTATCCTTTCTGCCATTTTCTATTTTTTAAACACAGCATTAGTCATCCTGGCTTGCAGAATAAAAGCATGTGTAACCGCTAAATAACTACCACATTTCCCATATAAGCCAAAATATTGTCTCATTTGCATGTGTGTGTTTGCAGGGGGGTGGGGTATGTGCCCAGCATCAACCGCTGTGTCTAAATAAAGCGGATTTACAGCACAAACATAAAGGAAGATAATGAGATGCAACTGAAAGGTTTCATAAAAAGCAGAAGTTGCTGCTGCACCTGTGCTGCTGATTCATATGGAATCAACGGGGCAGAAATGAGCCAAACTCAGAGTTTAAACAAGAGCGATGTCTAATCCCGCATGGGGGGCTGAAGCAGACCAGCCCAATAAAGTCAGAACAGATGGGAAAGGCAACGGGACGAGATGTGGCGGCCCGAGGAAACAACAATGGGCGTCCTGGAAAAACATGTGTCGCTTGTGTGTCTCAACACTTCTGAAAGAAAGGAAACTGCACGCTTTGCACATTGCCGCTCAGCTCGGCAACACAACACACCCATGTGTTTCTCTGGGGGGGGGGTGACTGCGAGGGCTTGTGCAGGGTTCGGTGGGGGTAACAGCAGGGTGTCCAGACTCCAAGTGAACAGTCTGAGCCAAGCATTGTTGGTCTCATCCAAGCTGGGGATGGGTGTGTTCCCAAGCCTGTGTTCCCTATCCAGATGTTTCTTGTTGTCTGGTTAAAGGGAAAGGAGGGGGTTGCACAACGCACTTAGTCTCTTTCCATCCTGCGTCTCCTCCCTTTATACACTCAGACACCTGAAGACGGCCCCGGTATTCCCCTAGTAATCCCCTTCTGTGCTGGCTGCAGTGTAATGGGGTCACTGTGCCACCTTGGTGATTCCAAACCCAGCATCAGGTCCAGATGGGACGTCTGCGTGCGCACGCACTGTGGCCTTGCAGATAATACAAGTTAGCACGTAGCAAATCCACAACTGGGAACATTGAGGACCAGCAGAGATTAAACCAGTTTGGAGGACAAGGTGGGATCACAATGACCATGTGTAAAGGGTAGATGACATCATCATGATCCCCGGTGATCTTACTGGGGAGTGTGGTTTTGGAATCGACAGAGTCTGCGTGCTCCGTCTGTCTGAGGCTAGAGGTTTTAGCTAAGGGGGAAGAAGGAAGCTGTGAACGTCCTAGGGCTTTTAAGATATGGCTGCTACCTTTTTAGTATTATCTACAAAAACAACATGTCATCCACCCATAAGCGCATGACCTCCGCTGGTGATGATTTCTTATACCGCTGCCGTCGCTTTGCTACTGTGGGGTCATTTACAATGGTTTGGAGCTCTGAACTTCCTCTGGTGGAACAATGGAAATCCAGTAGCTTCTGCAAAGCCTTCAGCTGCTTCCAACGCCCCAAAGAGTAATGAAATGTGGAGAATCAGCAACAATCTCATCATTTCATGGATAAGAAACAGCAGCATGTGAATAGCAGGTTGTGAATGAATGACAAGGCTATTTATAGCTACGAAGAGCCTTAGAAGCCTGAACCCACCACCTCTTCCACCCTCAGCTTTCTAGCTAAGTGACGCTAACTGCCTGCTAGCATCAAATGTTTTCCTTCTGTTTTGTTGTTTACTTATATATTCAGGGCATGCAGATATTGTTGAAATAACCTGTCGGTCATGGATGAGTTGTTCAAACATCTGCCAATGCAGCGTCCATTAGCAGGAATCAGATGTGCAATATATGTCAGTGGGGGGATACGCTCAATTTCACATGACATAAGCCTGCTCTCGATTACATTATAGCCTTGTTTCCCCTCCTGGATCTTTCATTATTAATTTTAAAGTACTGATGTTTCCCCTACCTTCACACCCGGTCGCTTTCATTATGCTAACAACAAACTGGTGGCAGGTTTGATATATTTTCACCTCTTTTCTTTTGCTTTTTAGATTGGAAATGGGGATTGAGGAAGCTCACCTGCCCTCCTCTATCTGGCACTTATGAGAAATTGGTTTTAGAAACATCATCAATCACTCGCAGACAGGACAACATGCCCATGATACAGAAAACCGCAGAAACAGTCGATATTGTCTGGGAGGAAAAGAACGCCTCGCTTTCTTTCTTCTGCGCTGCGAGTGTTCGCCATCGATGAGCTAACAAATGCTAAAATACCTGCAAATTAGCCACTGCGCTGACATGAGCTTTGATCAAAAGACGAGGGATCGATAATTACTGAATGAATGGAGGCAACAGGCGCTCGTGCTCGTGCAGAAACAGTGGCGAGGAGTGTGTTGTTGTTGCAACACACAACTGTCTTCTTATTGCGGGGGTCCCGTTTCCCGCCAGTGTGACGTCTCTCCTGATGGTACGGAAACTCCAAATTAAACAACTCTTTCAACGTTTCGGATGTGCCGACAGTTGCGACATTGCTAACAGATGTTTAAACTCTTTCTGCTAATAAAAGTCAGCAGAAAAACCAACAACAGCAGACGCTGCAGCTTTCTCCCACACGCTTAAAACCCACTATAGGTTAACATGCTAACCAAATAATGGACTGAACATGCTACATTTTTAGATGAATTCCATCTAAAAATAAGACAATATTTAAGCCACTATGCATGGAATCCATTGTATTCTAAACTGCCTCTGCAGTAAAGATAAAGGAGGGGGAAACGATCTCTTCCCCCTCTCTAACCTGCAAACTGTTCCACTTTGTTAGCATGATTAACAAGGAGAAGGATCAATACCTACTGGCCTTCTACGGGACTCCTGTAACCCTTCCTCTGTGCCCTTCCTTTTCCACAGACAATTATGTGATATGATCAATACGCATCAGCGAGTGGGCTCCTTGAGTCCATGTGGCAACCAAAAAAATAAATAAATCCGTGGCCGGTGCAACGTTTAAACGCCCCTCATGCACTTGGTCTCCGCCAGGCACTGAGTCACAGCGGCGCATATAATCTGTGTCATTTGGCAAAGAGGTAGAGAAAACAGAAAGCTGTTTATCTTCCCCCCCCAGACCAGACATTGCAGTGTGTTTTTGTGTGTGTGCAGCTGGGGCTGGAGGTGTCTGCTGGGGCCGGGATGGGAACTGCTGTGCCTTGCTCCCGAGCCCAAACCAGATCCTAATGGGTTCTCGACCACTGGAAGCAGCCGCGGTGCGTCTACCAGCGGCGTGGCTTGAGCTAGCCTCCGGGCAAGCGTGCGGCCCTGAAGACGGCAGTTTCAACCGCTGACGGTCGCCAATGGAGACCCATCGCGGCCTTCAATCACAACAAAAACGGGGGCCTATTTATTAAACAAGTAAACCACCAAAAGCAATTAAAAATGAAGAAAAAAGATCTTGTGTGGTCTGTTTTCAGAAGAACAGCGGGGATGGGGGGGGGGGGACTCAGCCATCTGGCTCGCTACTACAGAGGTGGAACCGTGGCCTCCTCTTCTTTTTTTCTTCCTCCTCATTTCTATGTGGAAGGGATGGCGCCCAGCAGAGCGTCGCTGGCTCTGGGAGGATCCAGGCCCCATTCCACTGCATGCCCGTGCTAATCACCCACAACAACCGCAGCACAGACTGGGCCAGATGGAGCGTTCGCAACACTCTGATCTTCCCGTACGTCCTTGAAAGGCAAAAACTGGAACAAAGTCGGGGGGTGAGTCCTCCCCAGAGGTGCGCCAGATAATAACCTGCACCCATCGGGGATGTTTCCATTTGTGCATGAGCGGGAGATGATTCTGCAATCACCGTGACATCACTTAAGTTCTCTCTCGCTCTCTGAGGGGGAGATTCGTTCAACGTGGAGTTCCCCAGAAAAACTCTGAACTCTCATTTCTGACTCGGAGCATTCCCTGAGGACTGCAAGGGGGGGGGGAGAAGAAAAGATTAATGTTCTGCATACTTTGAAGGGAGGGAGTGGTTTGAATAGGCCCGACTCTGCAGCTTGGGTTGCTTTACAGACTGGCTGAGTCATGTTCCGAGCCATCACTAAATACCAAATGACAAGCAGAAGAGGAGGAGACGACACATGATGATATGATGCACCGCCGTGTGGTTTAAAGATGAGCGCCACTTGGCCAGGAACGCTCTGCTCTATCTGCTGTTGTGGCCGACGCAATGATTGAAAACTCCCAGCGTGGTCACATTTTTCTCCATTTGTCAAATAAAATTGATTTCCAACCATGTGGCAAATTCTGTCACTTGTATCACTTCCAATTTCAATCACAGAACCTTTTTTTTTAGGGCCAGTTTCACAACCCTCCACTTTGTTTTCTTCTTGTTTGCCACCAAACACTTATTGGGACACATGAGATGATAAATATTTGACTGATGTTAATGATGTCATAGGTTCTTTCAATATTTTCCATTAATGTTGTTTATTTGTTAAAGAATCTACACCAGTTTTGAATAATTCATACAAAACACTCAGTCACCATGCTAGAAAAGGCATATTAGCTAGTTAGTTAGCCTAAGCAGCATGGAAGCTAGGTCACGAACAATTCTGAGGTCCTAGCTTATAAGCACTCTAAACACATGGTAATAACATAACCTTCCTAAAAACATGACAACGCTCCTTTGCAGTGGCACTGGTCCAAAAGAAAGATTTTAAATATACTTGTCCACCTGGACAAACTGCTAGCAACTTTAACAAGGCGGTGGCAGCTATATGGTCTGCTCTGGTTGCAGGATTATCATTTCTCAAAAGCATTAAGATGGCAAAGCCTTTGTTATGCTGAATGTGTCTGCCTGTCGTATTCTCCGTCAACGTGCTGGATGGAGCCTGTGGAATATAATAGAATAACCAAGAAGCATGAAGAGCAGCTATAATTGCTAAATGGCACTGAATGGCCCAGTCTTTCCGATTGCTTTTCATATATCTTCTCTTGAAGCTAACCACATATTTTTGCCATTTTCTTTCCCTCTTCCTCTTTTTTTAACTTCTTTCTGCATGAGTGACACAGAACACACTTATTTTAATTGAACCATACACATTTGACCCTGAATGGCACAAAAACATTTTTTAGGAAATTCAATTATCACAAATATTTAAACGTCAGATCGAGTAAAGACCCCTTTCTCTGTCTGACTGGTCCTCCAGGTCGCCTTCAGCATGTTAATCAGAAAAATCGGCGCAACCCCTCGAGGTTGAGAGACTCCCTGATACAAGGAAATAAGTGCAGTGAAACAGCTTTACCAGTTTTCCCTCCGTTATCCTGTTTATCCTGTTTAGCTTCCTGTTTTGACCAGCTTATATCTGATCTCCAGCCCCACCACCTCCCTTACCATGGGGACATTTTTAGGTCAAAACACCCAACTATCCCTCAACTTTCCAAAGTAGAAGCTCCTTCTTGTTACAAGATGGATGATTTGACCTTCAGTGAAACACTGCATTCCTAACAGCTCTGGGAATACTGTTCTGTGCTAAGCTATGTGACCTTTTCTCAGTGTGAGACCAGCTATGATCCCCAAACTGAGTATCAGTGCATTGTTAAATTCAGTTCATGGGCGGCTGCTCACATTCCCTCGCGACATGATCTATTGTTTCCAGGCCTGCATGTTCATATCGCCAGCGCTCGCTGGGATCAAAAGGTAAAAGAACTTTCATGATTTTGGGTGCAGGAATACCTCACAGAACCCTTCGCTCATGTGCTCTATTCCCTCGCTGTCAATTCTATTAACTTCCAGCGGCACCGTCCCAGCTGTGAAACCCTGGATGTGTCCCTAACGAGCTGCATTAGCAATATTACCTGCATCCGGTGGGTGCTGGGGTCACAGGGGTCAACAGTAGAGCAAAAGCTGAGATTAAATTACCCCAGAGGGAGGCTTACAGGAGTGGTCCAGCAGTCACCTCCCCCGCTGTAACGGATGCTGATATCTTTTTGTTCTTGTTTGGTTCAGCTAAAGCTAGGGCTTTCAAATGATTAAAGTGTTTAATCCGCAGAGGATTAATCGTGATTATTCAGTTCATAAATGAGCCTGATGAATTACAGTTCAAACTCCCTCTCCTCTGTGTGGGAATGGAAGGATGAATGACATAAGGTAGGTGTGCGATGCTACGCTAGAACTCCTAGCCGAGGCTAGCGCACTTCAGTAAAATGGAAACTCCCTACAGCAGCCAGCACAAATCACTTAATAACCCCCTTTGTGTCCTCTTTGTCCTTCAGCTCGAACCCTCCGAGTGGCTTCTACTTGTTGGCGCCCCTTTTCTCCAACGTTAGCGGGTTGCTCAGGTGATAATTGCGTTTTTAAAAAAATGAATACATTAATTCTAAAAATGAATCACCCCGTGGTAACGCGATAACTCTGTCACCTCTTTAAACCACTTTCAAGCATCACCACCTCCCGAGCGCGAGTGTGAGCCGGCAAATTAACGCTTTTCTTCTTCTTCTGTGGTGGCGATATCATTCGGAGCTGGAAATAAACAGCAGCCGCGGCGACGTCACGATATCTGTAGCCTAAAGTTTAAATAATAGATGCTGGTCTATTTCTATTCCAGCAATATTCCAGGTGAAGACTATGAAGAATAACTTCAATCCACACGTGTGAGGTCCGGCCCCCCGCGGAGCACCAAGAAGATCCAGGAGCACCGCCAACACGGCTCTGCGTGAACACAGGTAGGCTGTGTCTTACACGCTCTACAGGCACACAGATTAAAAGCTGCGCACGCACACACACATCTGTCTGACTCATCCCCGAGGTATTCGCTACTACCTAACAAACAGACAGAAGAGAAAGGCTCAGCGAGGGGGGGGTGCTCAGATACAGCCGGAGGCGCTTGATTCTTGATATCAGCAACTCGGGTTTCAGTGCCCTTCGGTGATCGGTTCGGCTTCCATTTGAGAACTGGAGATAGGCAAAAACCCCACTGACAGCTACTATTTGGTGGTCCGGGCGTTCTCATGAGCAGAACCTGTTAAATCTATCATTTCCCCCCCCCCTTCCCCCCCCCCACCAAAGTGACTTCATCTCCACGTTGCCCCGTGCTTATGTAATCCAACATGTCCCGGTCAATAACGCGATAACAACCAAATGGCGTTTCCCAGGCGACCGTCCACATTACGCATGAGAAACGTGTCGTTTGTTCCATTCGCGCCATCATTTCCGACGCTCCCGTGCACGTTTCCGCCGATGTTGCCCGATGGCGTCGCGCGTTCATTCGGAGCGCCGTGAGCTCAGACCGAGATTCCAGTAATTCGCCCCTCGGCTTCCTTCAGGGAGGCGCTAATCGGCTGTCTCTTTAGAATGCTAGCCCATCCGCGCTGATTCATCAGCAGCTCGGGGTCAGAAATAGCGTTTAAACTCCGTCACGGTCGTCTTCTAGAACTGGTGTGAAGAAAACGCAGATTGTGCCGTGAGATTTCATATCAAACAGAACATTTCTGATGCTGTGGATCCTCCTGGGTCGAGTGGAGCCACTCGGAGGAGAGAAGTTTTGCTAAGTAATGTAATGGTGCCACTGCGCCGCCCCTCCACTCGGCTCAGCCACTGACTCGGGAGTGTTCCGGCACCCTGACCTTTCCCTTCTCATAAATCAGCACTACTGTTCTGTTCTGCTGCCAGGAGCGCGTTTAACCCTATTTGTCAGCGAGGACAGACCCTCGCGGTTAGATCAGGAGGATTAGTGGGCGGATCAAAGCGTGCCATCCAGACCTTCCTCTCGCCTGGAGATCACAGAAGTCCTGGAGCTCCTGGAGCTGATAATTCCAGGCCTCTGGTGGCGGGGGGGCAGAAGAAGGATCGAGAGATGGAACCTGCTGCTCACCTTTGGATTTTCTTACAGATTTAGCCCGAAAACGGGAGGAAATGTAACAACTTCTCGGGCTTTCAAGTGCTAAATCCCCGATCTCGAGGCACGTTCTTCCCATTCAAGTCAAGTTCTCCAGGAAACAGGAATGTGGCGTCGCAGGTTGAGATCCTGGCAGACAGATGCGACACGCGGCCACGTTCACACATTACGATGACAGAAAGGGGTCACAGAAGGTGTGCCGAGAACATCACACGCAGGAAAGGCACGTTTGACGTTCTCAATCTTTGCAGAAGAGATCAGAAAAGATGATGACAACAGTCGAACGCAAGAGGGCTGAACCTGACCCCCCCCCTCCCCCCGGCACCAAATCACAGCTTTCCACACTAATGGGAGCTCAGACTTGAGACTAAAGTTGAGTCAGGAATGTTTGCCGCTGCGCCACAATGCACTTTCATTCCCCTTTTACCCCAGCCTGGCCGTGTAAACATCCTGCAGCACTTCCTCATTCTGGCCCTGGAAAAACGAACAAGCTGAGGTGGCGAGTGAGCTCCATATTAACCCGGCCGAGGCGCTCCAAGCCTCTAATCACGCCACACTCCAACTGAACATTTCATTTCATTAAGACTTTATACCATAAGGGTTATTCCCAGAAAGCCCCCTTCCCAGAGAGGGAAGGAAAAAAGAGCCATCTAAATATCAAAGGAAATCCGAGTGTAAGCCACCATTTTTGGGGATTGGGCACGACTTTGCCTCATCAATCCCTCCTCTCAGACTTGTGCAGACGTGCTGCCACATCCACCGTGACCTCTGACACAAGTAAAGACTCAAATGACTGAGTTGGATCCACGGAACTGGGAGCATCCGTTCATAAATATCACTTTTTTAAAATAATTCAGGCATCGAGGAAGCCACAAAAGCACGGACCCGGCCACAAATGGCCTTCAAACCCCTCACATCGAGCTCCGTGTGCAGGTGAGAACCTGGATCCTTTGCAAGCGCGGCCGGTCCGGGAAGATGTCTGGCAACAAAGTGTGCTTGATGGGACAGGACGTTATGGGATGCTGTGATCAGTTATCCACAGAGACGTCAACAAAACAAAACAACAACAAAACAATGGTTGAGACACATCTGGCCATGTGCAGAGTCGCGAGACAAAGGCTGGGGGGCGTCGTTGTGCAGGTTTTTTTTGGGGGGGGGTTATTCTGAGGTCGGCTCACCTGTGACATCTGGGGTCTGAAATTGATCTCCTTCAGGTCCACCGATCCCGGGGAGAGGTTGTGCAACATCTGGCACAGGAGCACCCCGTCCCGAAGCGCCTGTGCCAAGTCGAAGACGGCCGCGGAGGGCCACACGACCCGGTGGTTCGGGGGCAGGACCTTGCAGTCTATCAACCACCGCCCGCATTGTCTCCACTCCTCCATGGCGAGGCTCCGGAGATCCCCCTCCTCCCAAAGTCAAGCGAGTCCTCGGTGATCGAGTGGTCGCCGCGCACTGGCCTGTACCTGCGCACCGGGGCTTCTCTTTTCACGCTTTCAGAGGCTCCGCGAATCTAGATCAGCAGCTCCCGCTACACGCACATCCCAGTCGCATGTCAGCTCTGCTCGTCGCCACAAAATCGAAATGGTGAAGCCTTGAAAGGGACTGAAACAACCCCGCCGGCTCAGCCGCTCCAGCGTCGACGCGAACACAAACCACGAGCGCGCTACGGGAATTTTCTCCTCTTCATCCTTAAAAACTTTTCCTCGCATATCCAGGAGAAAAGGCGTGTAGGGGAGGAATCACGGTAGCGGGCGGTAAAACAGCTGGATGCAGCGGTTTGTCACGGCTCGACTTGACTTCAAATGTCTCATATTTCTGCGGACCACTCTGGGATAAACGAGGAGGGGGAAACGGCGTTTCAACTCATTTGCATTATTTCCACAAGTCAAACAAAACTCCCCGGAAAAAAAAAAAAACTCCCCTTAATTCCCAGAGAAATACAGAACAAAAAAAGGCACAAAGCAGTACTTGTACCGGGCCGGGGCTGCCCCCGGTCCTCCAGAGTCCACAACAATGCTCTCCGGGGCAGCGGGAACGCGTCCCGAAGCCTGGGCTGATCTGCGTAATCTATCCGGTTACTTTGTTGTAGCGTGTTCCCGGCTTTGCTTTTCAGATTCCCGACTCCCTTCCGCCCCCCTCCTCCTCTCCCTCCGGTGTCCTCCTCCTTCCTCGCTTCCCCGTTCGGACGGAGGGGTTGGAACGGTCGCACCTCTGACCGGAGCGGAGCGGCGCGGCGGTCCCTGGCGGCGGACGTGTCCGGGCGTGCAGCTCCCTGCCCCACGTCCAGGTGCTCCCACTCGCGAGCTCGCGCGTGCCCTTTGTTTGGAGATTTTTTTTATTTATTTTTTTTTAAAGGCGAAGAGTTGAATCGCGCGCTCGCACTTCACCAAAGTGGCTCGAGTGTGTGAGCTCCAGACAGTCAGATTGGTTCCAGGGAATCTTTTTTTTAACTGTAAGTTGACTTTACGCCCTCTGATGGACGAATAAAACACAACAGAGACGGAGAAGCAGGGAAATAGGGTTGTAGCGACGTCACACCGGCACTCAGGTGTTACCGGCGACGCTAATTAAGGCCGCGTCCCATTTAGCTTTGAGTCGGGGTGCGACGGTTGTAGAGTTGGATCGGGGGGAGGATATGTCTAATTCGAACACACCCCTCATTATTATTCAATTTACCTGTATTCCATGAAACCTTGTCAGGTCATTAAAATATTGCGTAAGAAATGTTTCCTGGTTATTTGCATCCAGAGATTGAAAAAAAAATTGTTTGAAAGAGAATGCTGTAATTGTTTACTTTAATTGACCTCACATTTATATGTGAAATATATTTAGTCTTACTAATTTGTGGGAAGGGCTTTAGACAATAGTACTTCAAATTTAGATTGTATGCAGAAATGGACTGAGTTCCGTCACTGCTGTTGCACCTACTTTAAGATCAAGTTGCAGCCCAAAATGTTACCTAAAATCACTACATTTGTCAGCTTTCTTCAGTGCGTTGCATGTGCATCGACACAAAATTGTTGCGGCAAACCACAAAGCTGCATTTTGAAGAGAAAGAGAGAAAAAATGTGCATAGTTTCTGTCCGTTTTCTGTGCACCACTGCTTATTTGTAATTGGTTTTGAGTTATGAGGGAGGTAGAGTCTATCCCAGCAGTCAGCGGGTAAAAGACAGGAATACACCCGCCTAGACAGATCTCCAGTCCATCACAGGGGACACACACACACACACACACACACACACACACACACACACACACACACACACACACACTGATTTAGAGTCTCCAGTCCATTTAAAGTGCATGTGTTTGGTTTGTGGTTAAGACCAATTTCAACATATGAAAAAGTAGAATCTATCATGCTTTGGATTTTAAAAACTTGATTTGCTCGGACAATAAATGAATAAAGACGCCGAGACTTTGCTTTAGAAAGCAGTTGAAAGTGTTGATCATGGCTGTCAGGGTTGGCATCCAAGCCGCTTGTGTCAGTATAATGGTGTTATGGTTATGCTCTATTATTTATATTACCGGTATTTATATTTTTTTATATTTATGCTGGTTTCCCCTTATCAAGGCCAAAGCTGGGGAGGGAGGGAGGGAAGTGAACATTGCACTCTGTAGTCGTTAGTTTCATGCTGACAGATCACTCCCAAATGCTTTGTTGCATTCATTTTAAAACCAGATCTGTTTAACATCAACACGCAGAAATGGTTTGACGTCTATTGTCCTCAACTTGTTCTTCGGGCAGATCCTCTTTCAAAACCACGGTCGGCTTGTTCCTGTTGGACATCTAAACAGGTTTCTGACCGGTTTTCTGTTCTCACAGGTTCCACTTTTATAACCGACGACAGTACCTGACCGCAGCATGCGTGTTTCAGATTAAAGCCAGGCCTCTAACCTCTAAACTACCCACGCGGTCTGTGGATCCCGGCCCATTCTCTGGCCAGCACAGTGACGTGAAGAATGCTGGGGTTTCTCAGAATAATCACCTCCTGCAGGGCTTCGCTTTGCTCCAGCTCCCCACAAACATTCAGCAGTATTAATCAGTTAATCATTTTTTTGTCAATGAAACCAGCGCGTCAGAGGATTATTCATTATTGTTTGTGAATCGTTTTGTCACATATCATCACTTTCTCATCATCGACTGTTCTCACAGGCCTGATATGCTTGATTAATGGATCTCTGAATGTGCTGCATTGTGAAGGCTCTTTCTTTTTATTTATGATGCATCAGCCTTTATTGATTGAACTGCAACTTTATACTCTCTCCATATGTGGCACTAATGATTTGTAACCTGGGGGTCATTAATAATTAAATGCCTTTTTTGTTGTATGGAATGAACTTCCTCGTGTTGTAGAACCGGATCTGCATGGCATTCCTGCCACAAACATGCCGTTCTCAGCGAGCAGTTATGGTGAAGAGAAGCAACGCTTTAATGCACGTTTGGTTGCAGATTAGACCAGGCAAAGACTCTTAAAGGATCATCTCAAACCTTACGGGACTGGAGCTGCTCAAATGGCCGTTTGCTAGCCTTCTTTATATTACGCACTCTGTGATGCACAAATGGTGTTGGCTTATGGAGCCTCACGACCTCTTAACCTCTAAAAAGCTTTGTAGTGTCCTATCAGCCTAAAATATGGCTCATAAATCTTTAAGCAGATTGTGTTGCCATGCACACAGACCTATTAGAGATCACAACATAAATGGCACATATGAGTTTCTCTGATTTTTGATCACTTGTCTTCCTTCTACATGCTTTAATTGAGGCGAGGCCGTTTATTGTGCCCTCATGTAACGTCTGTCCTTCAGTGTGGGAGAAGAACCATCTACCCCCAGAGAGGCATGAATCAACATCACCACCGCCCCGCACGACGCTTCACAGAGATGTGGCTGTCGCCTTTTCACCGCTGGTTTGCTCTGTTCTGAGCGCCGGCCAGATGTGGCAGAGGTGAGTAGATGCCGCTGATGACTCGCGCTCCGAGGTTTTTGGATATCATAAGAGGAAAATTCAACTGACATATAGTATAACATGTCTCCCAGCAACTTCCTGCACAGAATATACTTCCTGTGTGTTCTTGGATTTGTGTGGCATCTTTTTATGAAGCTTATGAATATATCTATTTCATATATATCTATATAATAATATATCTATTCTTTTATATTTGGTTTTGTCTTTAAAAAAAGACTATATGATGCATGTGTACTGTGAGTCTGTCGTTAAGGGAAAGCCCATTAAATCTAGGGATGGACACGAGTGCCACCTGCTGGTATAAGGGTGAAATGCGTGCCAGTCGGTCAGTATACAGTATCAAGAAACACCCAGAGATCACTCATCCTCCTCACTTCAAGTATAAATAAAGCTCTAGTGGAGTGTGGAAGACAACAGTTTGAGCCTTTGGGTGTGTAAAATTGCTCTCTGCATTTGGGTTGATTCCCTAGCACAGCAATCACTATTTAATTATAGTATATAATTATAGTATAATACTTGACTTATTGTAATAACTAAAACCTTCAAAAGATCAAGGATTACAAAAACCACTAAAATGTATCTTTGCTGAGAATTTATAGTGTGTGGTGACTATAAAGCTGTCAATTGAGAGAGTAAGTAGCACTGGAGAAAAGATAAGTGCCTGGAGAATTTAATTTTCCATTAACAAATATAAAAATAAACACATTTAATGCTTTTAGTTACAAAATCAGTAATAAATTAAAACGACACAGTCAAGAGTCGGATTCTGAACTGGAGTCCGTGGAGCTGCACGAGGAGGATGTGGAAGAGCTGCTGCAGCCTGACTGAGATGCAGCCTGATTGCTTCTCTCTGGATAAAAGAAAAAAAAAATGTCTAAGGGGTCAAACTGTGCACATTACCGCGGTAACGCGTCACACTTACTCTGAAATCTCTTAAACTTCTGATGCAGACATTTCTTCACGTACTGCTGAAGCCGGCGCAGCGTGGACGGCTTCAGCACCTCAAAGTCGATCTCTATCTCGTCTGGGTTGGTCTCGCACATGGAGGGCTCCAGCGTTTGAATGATCTGCACCACGCGGCCCAGTTTCTTGCCAGGTAGACGGTTAATATCCAAGCTCAGCTGGTGCTTCTCCTCGTACGTCAATGGAAGACATTTGTTATCGGGATCCCAGGTTTTTAACTTGCAAGGACTCCTGGAATTCATAACACAACGTTCCAAATCTGCAACACTGGTGTAAAAGCAGACTTCTTCAGTCGTGTAAGCCCCGCCTACCCAGGGTCAGAGGTCGGACTGCCTCTGGTTTGCCTGTCGGTTTTGCTTTCATCATCCTTTCTCTTTCTTTTATTCACGGGGACTTCAGAGATGGCAGCAAGGTGATCAGGCACAGCTTTAACCTGGAGGGGGTCCAAATGAGTCGGTGTCAGTGCCTGAAATGTTGTATGCTAACCCAGACAACATCCCAAAATTTGCCGTTCTGGGATTTGGGAGGCAACAATGCAGCAGATAAAATCCCTAACAGTCTGCTGAGGTCAAAATAGTCGCGTTCCCAACTGAAGAAAAGGCCAGGCGTTTGTGTGAAAACGTACCTGTTCTGCACCCACCTGTTCTTGCAACTCAGCAAGTCGGGTGGCGCCTTCCTCTGTCAAGTCCGATTTGCCGAAAGCGGCCGTCTGCGCCTGTCCTGTGCCTGTTGGCTCATCTGGAATCTTCGCAAAACTCTTCTCAAATACACCCTGAAGCACACAAACGCAGAGTTTAAACTGGATAATGGCACGAAAATCCCCGATTTCACTCCACCAACGGGTGAAAGTTAAAGCCCACCTGCAGCTTTTTGGCGTGTGCCACAACCTCCAGGTGGGAGGGGTTGTATTTGTAGCAGTTGGAAAAAATCAACTGCACATCTGCAGCAAAGCTGTCAGCGTTGGGGTACTCTCCTCTATCCAGCTTTCTCTGCAAATGCATAAAAGTTGTCAGCCAACGACCCCCCCCAATTATTGAAAACTAGATCATATTTAATTGCGTGCGTCTGTCAGTGCTACTTTGACCGTGCTCAGGTCCATGGGGTGTTTGATGATGTCGTGGTAATCGTTTAACTGCAAGGCTACGGCGTCGACGGGCTCGTAGAAGGGCCAAGCATAGGCCGCGTGCTTCTTGGACAGCATCTCCTTCAGGATGACGTTGCAAAACTTGAGCCGCTCGCTCAGGCCGTGCTCTGGCTTGGGCGGCTCCTTCTCCTCAGCGGTCTTCTTGGGCTGATTGTTGACCCGGCCTGATTTCCGCAGCGACCTCTGGTTCTGTGAGGGACTGCTCCCGCTGCCAGCTGTTGGCGACCCGCCAGTGCTGGTCTGCTGCTTCATTGGAGTGGTGACAAAAACATCTGTTGTCAGTTTCACATTCAGATTGTCGGTGGCACCACCAATGGCGACTTACTTTGGGCAAAGCTGCCTGTTCCACATCCGCGCTGGACGTGGTGGTGCTGAGACCGGCCCGGGGCGGAGAGCTCAGGGTCGAGGGAGCTGTGGTCACACTTGCGTTGTTTTTCCCTTCACATCAAAACACACAGATTTGTGTCCGTTTTCCATCCAAATGGCGTTCCCCGCCTCTCAATTTCCTACCTGAAGCGTTGCCTTTTTTGCCCTTTCCCTTGGCTACATAAGGAAGAACCTCCACTTCCTCCTGTGGCATCTGAGCAACTTTCTGCAGGAAGATCTTTTCCAAAGTGAGCGCCATCAGCACTATGTCATCTGTAGGCTGAAGCAGAGCGAGACTTGTGAGCATCCATTTCCCTTGGGCTCCAGAAGGACGGGAGCGTCTCCCCACCTTGTTATAAATGTAGCAGTTGGTGAACATGGTGTTGAAGTCTTGCAGGCATTCACTCGCGGTCCAATAGTAGTTGTTCTCCAGGCGTTTCTTAATGGTTCCCAAGTCCATGGGAGACGTTATGATCTTGTGATAATCCTGAGAAAGCAAGCCAACAGTTTAATCGCACATCATCAGCACGGTCTAAGACATTAAAAAAAGTCTCCAGTCAAGTGAAACATCATTGACGACAACGACACCAGTTGTAACGATCTCTCATTAGTCATGCGGATAGCTTTGGTTTAATTTCACTGGTTTCTAAGGAATCTCATTTTAAAACACTGATAATCCCTCTCTGGAACTGAAACTCATTAAGAAACACATTAGGGACCATGTATGAAATCATCCCCATTACCGAAGTTGATGCAGTTTTACTTTGTTAATTAACTGCTGATTAGTACAGAGAAGAGGAAAGTCATGTAATACAGAATAATGAATATTTTAGCACATTTGAAGGTGACTTGTTTGAATCCATGTGGGCACGAAGTTTGCACAACCTTACATTCCCCTGTAAGGGAAAAGAGCAAACTACAAAAAAATAGAAGGATTTTCAATATTTTTTGTCATTTTGTACCAAAATGAGAGTACATCGTTGCTGCAAAGAAATTAAATAATAGTAAAGAAACATGAAATCTGTAGCTTCAAACCTGTTGATTCTACAATACCTCAATGGAAGCAAATGGCTGCGGACTAAAAACCTTAATATTTACACGCCAGCAGCCCTGTTCCAAGTAAATATGATAATTAGCAGCCACGATTATTAGATTACAGATGTTTAAACAATCGGATTAATCCACTCTGTGCTATGCCGCAGACACGGACTCTCACTGAAAAGAGCTGTTTGAACTCCTCTGGCCACGTCGCTACACAAAGACGGGATCATTGGTTCGAAACTCACTGCCAGTCCCAGGCCGACGGCATCCACGGGCTCGTAGAAAGGCCAGGCGTAGTGGTGCCGCCACAGGGATTTGACCACTATATTCTGCATGTACTGCAGCTGGTTGGTCCTGCGCCCCGGCTTGTCGGGGTTCTCTACCTCAGGAGGTGAAGGATTCACCAGCTGAGCGCCTGACTCTGCGTCCGCTGGCATGGCGACGGCAACAGGAAGTGGCCGACCTGCAGATAAACACAGCCTCGGTGGGTGTCCTTTTCTCCAGGAATTCTAGTGCTCGGGCCTACAGGTGTGTTTAAATTGTTGAGGTGACTCCAGGCTCATACTTTCATATCAAGTAAACGTGACCTGCCAAAGCAGAGGAAAGACGTAAATGATATTATGTATGCTTTGAAACATATCTTAGTATTGTTGCAATCTGCTTTGGCACATTTTTATTGATGTCTACATTTACATAACCACAGTAATTGGGAATTAGTCTGTTTGAAGACGTTAGGGCTGAAATGTTGTTTACGCAATGACATTATTATTATTATTGTCCTAACTTTAAAACTTTGGCCAATATTGGGGAGGGCAGATTTTCCTACGCAGAACTTTCTGGTTGCTGACAGGGTAATTACTTTCACTTTATATACCCCAAATTACGAGCAAACACAATAAATATAGGGATTACACGCATTGAATTTGTAAAGAATGCATTTTACTAGAAAGGTGACGCTGAAATCCAACTATAACATTATATAGCTCGAAGCTAACTTGGCTAAACACCGGCCAGAAAAAGGCTGAAGTCACGAAACGGTCACAGGGAAGCTAGCGTCAAAAGTTCAACACTGTTGACAACACACGGAGGAAACTTAGACTTTAACACCGCCGCCACCAACAGCTTTTAACGGCCGTGACTACCGCCGCAGTTTTGCCTTCAGAGCCGAGCAAAAGTTTTCCAAACGGAGCAAAGTTACCTTGAAGCTAACGCACTACGTTGCCATGATTAGCCGTCCCAGCATGTCTGCAGACGCTGACGAGACCGAAATCAACAAAGCGGCACAAGTGGAGTTTTGACCAACCCAGTTGTTTAGAAAATGTTTTCAGGAAGACATGTTGGGACGAGGGCGTAAAGAAAGCTCAACCTGGGAAATGTGTCTACTAACATGAGCTTGTTTAGCGATGACAGAATACGACGTCCCCGACGACACGGCAGGATTTGTACATGCTAAAATTGTTTATATTAAAATATAAGCGCTGCTAAAACACTCCAAACGCTGCAGCCTACTCCGCTTTTTCATAGGTTCACTGACAAATACACCGAGTCAAACAGCGCCCCCTAGAGCCCCGGAGGACCTAACACATAGGCGAGCCAAGTCTGTTTTTTTCCACCACCTTTAAAGCCTACTAAATATAGTGAACGCGAAACATATACGAGGCATTGTGTAGCTTACAATTAAAAACATAGACTTAGAATTATTATCCAATATGGCAGCATGTGTTTCCAAATGATATAATCATTAGAAGATTGATTTATTGTAGCATTACTGTAGTCCTATATCATCGTTGTTGTTAAAGATTAACTATTACCGGTATTAACCGGCAGTTGTAGAATTTCCGGTGACATAAATTTCAATTGCCTTTCATTCTTCTTGGCCCTCGTTGTTTTCCGTTCGTTTGGAGGTGGCGCGCATGCGCACCAGCCGAACAGCCACCCCTCGACCACATTCCCCGCGTCTGCTCGCAGCCAAATTTCCAGTTGATTAATGCCCGCTCTGCGGTCGTGTGAATAAATATCGGTGTATATTTCAGTCCAGTCTTTGCGAAGAGTCACTTTGTGACTGTGAAGCTGCTCTGAATCTCCGTAAGTATCGATTTTTCTCTCGTTCTTCATTGTTTAGGCGCGAGGGCCGCTCCGTGGCAGCGGCTCACTCACTTTGTCAACAGCATCAGTGCATTTTAAAAAAGACGGCTAGGCGATCACAATAACACCATCTCTTAGGTTAAATAACTGGCTTTTATTGTTATTTTGACAGGTGTCGATTTTGGTCTCAGTTGGTACATTGAACTTCAGTATGGATGCTCCGTAATGCGAAGTCCTTTGTTTGATTTTAACATGTTTTGCTTTGCAACCGGAGCTCATGCTAACAGGCTCGAACAGCGACGAGCAGCTTTAAAAAAATCATCATTTATGAGCATCAAAAATGTCGGAATGAGTTCTCCAGTACATCCTAACTGCAAAGAAGCAAGTAGTGGTTAAGAACCTAAAGATTAGCTGAAGGAGCCCACATCTATATCCTGTCAAGGTTTCGGATTATGCGAATTTAATGCAGAACACCGACAGAATAGGATGTAAATATTTCCTCTCCTAGTGATTCCAAATCGTTTGTGGATGGTTTACAAATAGCTGTAATATTCTAGATCACCCTCAATATGAAGTTAGGAGTCTAAATTTGGCGTAAGATCTATGGCAGTTTCTTTAAAATGCCTTAAATGTGTAATCAATGCAAATTGCACGCATGCGCATTTGTTAGAATATGTCTGATTTACAGTGCACTTACTACTTGATGAAAAAATATCATGTCCTTGTTGTTTCCACAGTTCATGTCAATTGTCCTTAAAACAAAATGATATAATCCCCCCTTTTTCTGCTCTGTCAGGATCCTTCCTAGTAGATGCTCATTACTTCACCATGGCAACAGAAGACAAAAAGGCTGAGACCGACTCGAAGCCCCCGGTGGTCCCTTCAGCATCTGCCAGCCAAAGCAAGGTTTGCCTTTCATTTATGCCTGATTTTTGGGTTTAATTAAAGCAAATGTAAACAGGGTGTGGAAAAGTTTGCATGTAGGGTTGGTTTTAAAGTCGCCACACAGCAGGGAGGCTTTTTGACAGCTGCTCTTCTGACTCTGACTTACAGTCTGCGCCTGCCAAACCCAACTACAGTCTGAAATTCACACTAGCGGGCCACACTAAAGCCGTCTCTTCTGTCAAGTTCAGCCCCAACGGAGAGTGGCTCGCCAGCTCCTGTGAGTCCTCTGACACTCTGGGGCAATCAATTCATGCACCAAAGTATTAATGATCATTTCATTTTCTAAAATTGGTATTTTATTCCATATGAAAACTAAAATTAAGCTGTGACTTTTGTGTAGCTGTAAGCAGTAGTAGTTTGTGCGCAAAACAACCTCAGATCAGTAAAATCTTTGGATGATGTCATTATTTACAGTCGTCTTTCTTTTTTTTTGCTGTTTACAGCTGCTGACAAACTGATCAAAATCTGGGGGGCCTATGATGGCAAGTTTGAGAAAACTATCTCCGGGCATAAACTTGTGAGTACATGCTTTATTCATTATATGACGGATGTTGTTAGCATGGACTATTGGCTTCATTTTAACGTGCATCTCTAATGAGCGCTGACATACACGCAGGGTATATCTGATGTGGCCTGGTCCTCTGACTCCAACCTTCTGGTTTCTGCATCCGATGACAAAACCCTGAAGATCTGGGACCTCAACTCGGTAAGAGCAGATGGACTCGAACCACAGCAGCAGCTTCTCCCTCTCGCACTGTTTCCCATCATTTGAGTATCCCGCATATGGGAGAGAAAATGTCTTAAAGCTCTGGTGTTTGGTTCCTTTAACACACACTGATACAGATATTTCTGTTATGTGACACCGGTGGTGGAATATTAGTAGTGATATGTGCACAGCTGGCCTCAAACATGCCTGGGACATGTGTCGGAGGGTGACGGCATCTGAGCTCAGTTCTGTGCAGAAGGATGGAGGCAGACCAGCAGCTCTCTGACAGGAAGTCAGGAAAATCGACTCCTCAGAGGTCCAGCCAAGTTCAACAAGTTAACGTCAGTCAGAAACTGCTGAGCCAGAGACGGTTCACTCACCAGGAATGTGAGAAAAAGACAGCGAGGCTGAACGGCATCTTGAAATAATCCTGGTCACTGAACAGGACTCTTTTTCCTGCTTGGGTCTCTGTTCCCGACCCGGACGGGTGCTCAGTGTCTGTGCTGCTGTGTCTCCGCTCCAGGGCAAGTGCTTGAAAACGCTCAAAGGTCACAGCAACTACGTCTTCTGCTGCAACTTCAACCCCCAGTCTAATCTCATCGTGTCGGGATCGGTGAGTGGCGGCGCCGGCCGCGTGCCCGATGGAAAGCAGCTGTGAGACGCCGCGGGAGAGCGACATTTATGTTTGTTTCTCTACCCCCCCCACAGTTTGACGAGAGCGTGAGGATATGGGATGTGAAAACCGGGAAGTGTTTGAAAACGTTGCCGGCTCATTCCGACCCCGTCTCGGCCGTAAGTTTTGGACTAAATACAATCCGTGGCGGCGGAGGGGCGTGTGCTGATGTGTCTTTACCCACAGGTTCATTTCAACAGAGACGGCTCACTGATCGTGTCCAGTAGCTACGATGGCCTTTGGTAAGAACCAGCTGGTCCTTCACTTGAACTTTGGTTGGTTACTTATTGAGCATGTTCGTATTTCCCTCACCGTGCGCTGTTAAAGTCATATTAAAGTCATGGTTCTAATGCCATATTAAAGGTCCGAGCCGCAGATCCAGCTCCAGACGCCTTTTCTAGAGCCCAGATAGCTTTGTTTATGATCTAAATGTTGCAGCGGTTCCTTGGAGAACTGTTGGACTTCCTGTGGATGATGGAAGAGAACTGTGGAAGCAGTTCACTGACACGTTGTCAGAGTCTCCCCAATAGTCAATAGTCCCCAACACTTGCTTCACATTAAGCCAAGCATGGAGGTGGGCCCATCCTGCTTGGGTCTTCCCATGTGAGGATAGTTCCCTGTTCTGGTTTATAAAACCTACTGAGCTGCTTTGGCCGGTTGTAAAGCAGCTCTTTATGATTTAATATCAAAGTTGGCTCCAAATGGCTGCAGTTGTTCCTGCAGGAAGTTCCGCTCTCATCAATCGGATTTGTGCGGTCTGTGTAATCCACTTACATTTGTACCAGCGCCCCCTGCTGGTCAGCATCATTACCAGGCACAGAGTCTAGGTTTTAATTGGTCGATGGTTTTTAGGTTGTTGTTTTTTTAATTTTCAGAAGATCATGGAATCATTTTAGGTCATGATGCCGTTCCAGGCAGGTTTTTGATGAATTAATTGATGCCCTCGTCACTAAAGCTCATGTAAAACGCTGCTACATAAGCTGCTCTGGACGTGTAAAACGCATCCCTTGTAGTGTTATGACACCTTTTATTCACTTGTCTTGTTAAATCTGGGCTCTTTTTCACGTGTTAGATAT
This sequence comes from Takifugu flavidus, assembly GCF_003711565.1. NCBI lineage: Eukaryota > Metazoa > Chordata > Actinopteri > Tetraodontiformes > Tetraodontidae > Takifugu > Takifugu flavidus. Next base: position 9,010,855 of record NC_079539.1, on the reverse strand, counting down.
GCGTGGCTTGATCAATCATACATTTTTAATCATAAAAGCCCGCTGCAGCATTTGTCTCGCAGACAGCGTCGTTAGTGATCATTAAAAAAGAAGCAAGCTCGGCCAGTTTGTCTGGTATCATCCACGCACGGATGTGTCGCACTGGATTTCTGAGAGTGTATAGTGTATTGTTACAGTTTTTTTTAACCTGTGAAGTGTTGACTGGTGTATTTCTGTCCCCTCCCAGTCGTATCTGGGACACGGCATCAGGACAGTGCTTAAAGACACTCATAGGTAAAATCCAAATCAGTGATTAGCGTCTAAAAATGGCCGTCACCAATAATGTCAGAACTGTCAAAACTGTCCTCTCTGCGTGTTTCTGTGGTCAGATGATGACAACCCTCCAGTGTCGTTTGTCAAATTCTCCCCCAATGGGAAATACATCCTGGCCGCCACGCTGGACAAGTGAGTATGGATTTCCGGCGCCCTGACAGTTCCCACCAGCAGATGGCGCCATAGTGCCGAACTTAACTGTAGTTGGGCTCATACAGTACGTGGTTGTGGGTTTTTCCCATTTTACTGCTGGCTGTGAACATATTTATGCTGAATTTGCAGCACGCTGAAGCTGTGGGACTACAGCAAAGGAAAGGTGCGTGTGGCATTTTACTGTGCAATGTAGAATTACTCGATTACCAGGAACGTTTCAAGATTATTTCTCTCTGAATGCGCCAGTGCTTGAAAACCTACACGGGCCATAAGAACGAGAAGTACTGCATATTTGCCAATTTCTCCGTCACCGGCGGGAAGGTAAGCTCCGCCTCCGCTGCGGTAGGATGGTTTTTGGTGCGTGTGAAGCTAACCCTGTGTCCTGTAGTGGATCGTGTCGGGCTCCGAGGACAACATGGTGTACATCTGGAACCTGCAGACGAAGGAGATTGTGCAGAAACTGCAGGGCCACACAGGTAAAGGCACCAGCCCCCGCTGCTTCCCAGCATCGCCGTGTGGCGTCTGACCGTCTCTTCTCTCCACAGACGTCGTCATTTCAACCGCCTGCCACCCGACAGAGAACATCATCGCCTCCGCCGCGCTAGAAAACGACAAAACCATCAAGCTATGGAAAAGCGACTGCTAATCCCTCTTGTTCCCCCCGATCTTTAGCTTCATTTGTTTTTTTCCTTTGTACATTTTTTTTTCTACATTTTAAGAAAAGAGGACTTGTTTTCTAACAGAGAGCGCCTGCAGGACGCCACGCAGCTTTCAGACGACGAAGTTGAACGCACACGTTTCATTGTCTCTCTGGGAAAGTTGTAACATCCATGTTGGTCATGCCTGCTTCTGAAAAACATGGATTTCTTGTCTTTTACAATAAATGTAATGGTTATTTTGGACTGTCTGTATTTTTTTCCCCGTTCTTGGTGTAGTGCTGTCCGAGCAAACTTTCTGTAGAAAAACTAAAGATCATTTTATTTATTCCCTTCTTTGCTCGTCAAATGACAGGATAGATGTTGAATGGGTGGAGTTTCAGCCCTAAACCTTTATTTTGACCACCAGTTCTTACACAAAAAAAGCCAACAACTCCAGTTTTGTGTTTTTGGATTTGTACAAATGTGTTGTGGTCTGATTATTTGAGGTGTTTCTCATCTGCTGCCGCAGCCCGAGTGAATAAAATCCGTTTTCGTACGTTTGGCAGCACTGAGTTGATCGTCTGTGATGTCACCACACAGAAGTGAGTCCAGCTCCTGTTTCGAATATTTCATTTTTTTTTAATAAGCTTTTTGTTTTTTCTGTCCATGAAAGAACATCAGAACAACCCACATAGAACAGATGACAAAATGTAAATCTCCTTTTTTCTTCTTTTTAAAAAATAGACAATAGTAATGAAAAGAATCCCGTCCTGCAGCGACGGGCTGGAAATGGCAAAGAAAAGGCGACGGTTACTGAGGCGCCAGAGCCCGACTTCAAAATCAGGATGGCCTCTTGCCTCGTGGAGTCCGCTCTCCCATACACGACAGCCCACAGAACAACAGAAAAGAGTACACAAGCCATGGATAAAATTACCTTTGTACAAAAATAGATCTCTTTCCTTCCCCCCCAACTTGAGCGTTTTGCTGTTTAAGCGACAGAAAGCAGTGATTGTGTCACGAGCTCAGGCAACATACAGTTCAGAGGCTTGAAAAGTCCACCTAGATTTGTCTTTTTTTTTCCTTTTTGAGGTCACATAAATGCTGTGAAGAAGCTGGTTCTTTTCAGTTTGGAGCTGCTGGTTGGTTTTGTTTTTTTGTTTGTTTCTTTTTTACAAAACTTTTTTTTTTTTTTTTAAATTTTAAAATCACTAAATAAAGTGACCAATGGTGGTACTGGTTGGTGTGTGGCGTCTTCCTCTCCAAGCCTTGGAAATGGATGAGAAACAGATCTGTCGATATATATCTAGAAATATATACACATGTACATATGAACAAAATAGATAGTTTTGTGTTGTGAAGCCATCTACAGTATGTGTGTGTGTGTGTGTGTGTCCTGTCTCCGCATGGTGAGTTATGCCTGCTTTTGTGTCCCCGGTGGGGGAGATTTGACATCAGCTTTATGGCTTTAGATCTGTGCCGCCAGTTACTGACCACTTTGAGAAGGAGAACATGGAGCTGAGTAATTCATTAAGGTTCAAAAACCTTCCTGTGTGCATAAATTCAGGAAAGAAAATCTGTAAACACGGCTCAAACTGTCTCCAGGATAATCTCGTGTGATTATAATTGAACTCAATCATAACACCCTGATAGACCAACAGAGAATGCAGTTATTGCTACTGTTTCTACAATTTCTTTTTGTTTTTTGAAGGACGTGAGTCTGTCTTCCGCCTGCTGCGGCGCTTCTGCTCCGCCACTAGAGGGAGTCGTCGACTCTCCAATGGTTCCCACAGCGCTTCCGAGAATTTTCCAGCTGTTCTGTCATAAATGTCACAGTGTTGCTCCCAGCAGACTCCCGGTGACATTTGGGAGCTGACCACTTCCGATTCATCTCCCTCCCTTTAGGAAAGGAAGGAAAAACAGGCGACCGGACCTTCCTGGATGATTTTTAACTGATCCTCTCAGATTTTAGTATTTGTACCTGGCCGCCACTGATTAGGGTCATGACCTCTGCGGCGTCCTGATGGTGCCACTGAAGATGCTCCAGTGAGAACAGATTCCATTAATTGGAACCAAATTGAAAAGTACAAATCTGCAGGCCAACACCAGTAAAGCCACCCGGCGCTGCTCTGCGGGTTCATTTAAAATTTAAGAGTCACATTAAAAGCAGAACGAGTTGGATTCGCAAGGCGGTGGTTTGTAAACACAACATTTACAGTTTCTGCCCACCAACGCCACCTGCGGGCCTTCTGCCCTGCCCTCACTGGTTTCAGCTGGTGGTATCGCACCCACAGCCCATAAAGATGTTGTTTAGTATGAGAATCGTGTGGATTTTATTATTTTACGATTTATTTACTATATTATATTATTATTTTATTGTTTTCCCCACTGAAAGCCATTTTACTGGGCCTGTCAAATAAACAATGTAAAAATTCATTAAAGGATCGGTGTCGAGTCATCAAAGTTCATCGTTCCTGCCCAGCAAAAAATGTTTTTTTTTGTCTTTCTGACATGAAGATCTGATTGAAACTGTTACATTATCTACACCAAATGCAGCCAGGAAGTGAAGGTGGCACGTTGGGGACCCCCGCACACCTGAGATTAACCGTCTTAATTCATGGGAGGGGGAACGAAACAGCATTAAAGCTTTTCTCGTCATATCAGTGTGTAAATAAAATCACCGTCGCATCCGTTTTATTACCATTAGCTTCAAGTTTGCTCTTATTCTCTGATACCGAAAACTCCGACCGACTGTTTCATCAGTTCGGAACGACTGTGAGACATATGGGAATGGTCCTGGGGGGACGAGCAGAACTCCTGGTAACCCATACAGCCGCCCCACAGCTCAAAAAGTGTATCGGACCTGTGAGCGGCGCGCTAACCGCTCCGGCTCCATGGGCGATCTTTGGAGATGCACTCAATGCATAGTTGAAACAGCAGCCGCAGCGTTTACAGAAACACGGAGAGGGAAAGAAAAGCAGAATAAGGACACAAAAGCTGATTTCTACACAACATGGAGATATTTAACATTTCAGTTCCACTTGATTGACACTTGGTTGTCTGGAGAAGTGCAGAGCAAGAGAGAGAGAGAGAGCTCGTGTGCATTTGTGTCTCTCAGAGCATTCATAAAAAACTAAAACCCGGGGTGGGGGGGCGTTCCTGGAGCCGACTTCCACCTCCGACATTGAATGCCAGCTCTCCGTTTCCCAACCCGACGCCGCCGTCGTGAGCTTAAGTGCCGAGTAACGAACAAAACAAAACAAACGATGGCTCCGCGGCAGCGGCGAGCGCTTCTCCCAGGCGCCGTTTAAAGCGTGTCAGGAGCGGAAGGTCGGAGGGAGGATGGACAGAGGTAACTGTGCGTCGCTGCCTTTGAAATCAAAACGACATCAATACTGTATACGGTTGTAACCAGTCTGAACAGATATGAGGTGTTGCGTTAGAACAAAAAGCTGAACAGAGGGCTTTCTGAGCGCTGAGGTGTGGACGGTGCGCTGAAATTCACATCAAAACAGAGGTGGGGGGTCGATGGGGGGGTGCAGGACGACTGAGCGGGCCGCCCCAGTTGCTAGGCTGCAACAGAGGCCCAGCCGAGCCGCTGGTGTCTCCCCAGGGCGCCGCGGAGCGTAAAGCTAATGTCCGGCGATTTCCACAGCCCCCCTGGTGTGAGGGCGATTGTGCGCGAGTCCTCCCGGACTCGTGGGGCCGGCGGCCCGCTAGTCCCGGCGGCCCGCTAGTCCGGCGGCCCGCTAGTCCCGGCTGATGCACAGTGATCATCGAGTAAGACGCGGTTGTAGTTGCTGAAGCTGGACAGAGACCTGAGTTCTTCCACGCTTTGAGTCCTCGCGGCCGCGCGAAGCCCAGCCCCGCCGGAGCGGAACGCGCACTCCAGCGACAGCTAGTGCAAGGTCCACCCCCCCCACCCCCCCACCCAAAGTTCAGTCCCCAAAGAGGGCGCGATTGTCCCGACTGTTCCGATGTGGAGGAGCTGAACGTTCCGCCCGGCGAGGGCAGGAAAAAGCGAGGAGGAAAACGATGGCTCAATGTGTTCCTTCCCCTCCTGTCCGACCTCTTGTCAGTCCGTCTGTCTCTCCTGTTGCCACGTAATTCATATATATATATACACATACGTATATATGTATATATATGTATGTGTATATTTCTTATTTATATATTTTTACAAGGTATAAAACACAACCATAGATGCTGATAGTGTTCCTAAGGGAGGCGAGGGGGGAGTGAGGGGATTGCTGGCGGGTGGTTTTTCTGTTTTTTTTTAAAGAGTTCCGATCCAATGCCAAGCGAGGGATTTCGGGGGGGGGGGGGGGTAAGGGAGAGCCCCCTGTTTACCATTATGTCATTTGATGCGGGGCCTCCAGCATCTCCATGAGGAAGGTGTCGATGGGCGTGTCGCCGATCAGCTTGAAGAAGAACAAGTGCTCGAGGCACTTGAGGCCGATGGAGCGGAGCGCCGGTAACCGCAGCAACAGCTTGGCGAATCTGTCGGAGATGGAACAGGGGTTGTACTGAGAACGCATGAAAAGGGGGGGGACAAGCTGCAGCTAAATGAATTCAGAACTCTGCTTACTCCTCCAGCTCAGCGCCCATCAGTGTGTGTGTTTAATGTGACGGCTGACATGTTATTTCTGTAAATACACCCTGCCAGGACGTGCACGCTGTGCACGCTGTGCACTGTGGGTTTGCATCCATACCTGCCAGGCTGTTCGGGGTACTTGTGTTTGCAGTAAGCCTCTAAAGATGCGTACACTTTCTCTCGCAGAGCTTCTACCTCGCTGGGGTTGGACAGGCCTTTAGAGTCTGCGGAGACACACAAAACATCATTCAAACATCAGAAAGGACAACAAACCCCCCTACACACACACACACCACACGCACACGGGGGCTCCTTCTGCGCTTCAGAATGGAAAGCAGAGATCTGCTAGCTTACAAGTTGAGTTTTCACCCCGGGGGCTTCCCCTCAGACGTGTGTCACCGCATCCTGGGTTCGTCCAATTAGGACTTTAATCTGAGCTGCTCCAATTTAAGCTCCACAAGAGAATTCATGGCTGATTAAGGGCACAAACGCATCGGCGATTAACGTTGGATCCACAAGTGATCGACGCTGAAAGGCCGTTTGTTGTAAAGGGCTGGACTGTGGGAAAGGAAAGGACACCACCCCCCCCCCCCCACAAACCTTTGATTTTCCAGTCCGGCCCGTCTAGTGAACCCCTAATTAACAAGGAACCGGGCCCAGAAGTGAACCGGGCCTGGACGTAACAGAGGATCAGTGTGTCTGGACCGAGCGGTGGCCCCCGGGGGGACGGACAGAGTCATTAAGGACCAGGGTCACCACACAGACGTGGCCCTAATTCAAAGAGCAGCCCACCGGCGATGGCGATCACACGCGAGTCGAATTATCGCCGAACCAGGCTGCACTCGGCACGAACTCCAGCAGCGGAAGATTCACGAGGTCAAACCGACACCTGATGCAAAAAACGTCCGATCCGGAGCGTAAATCTGGCCATCGGAACCTGTCGGAGAAGCTTTTAAGGGCTCATCTAAAACACATGGCGGTCCGCCGCTGCAATCCTCCATGTGTGCTAAGCAGACTCCCAGCAGAGGGACGCCACATCCACGCCCCCCCCCCCCCTCGCCATCGCCCCAAACACCCCGGCGGCGCCCGGCGTTTTGGTGAAAGGGAGTCTTTGTTGAGTCAATTTTAGCAGGAACAGGTGAGTAGATGCAGGAACAGAGCCTCCGAACAACAAGATTTGTGTCCTCGTGTCCCCGTCATGTGTACGGCGGAAGAGGAAGGAGAGGGAGACGCCGCCGCACGCCGGAGTGGAAGCGGGAGCGCCGCTGCTGCGCGACATCGCAGCCTCACAGTCACACACATGCTGTTCATTACCTGGGTTGAAAAGGACAATAGCTCGAAGACACCCCAGTTCCGTCTTATCCATCTGCATGTCCCTCATCTTCGACACCAGTTCTGTGAGCACTCTGTAAACACACACACACACACACACACACACATCTAAAGTCATTGGTGTCTAATTGGTACGTTCATCCAGCTGGAATCTCTCAGGAAAAGGAAGGCAGGCGGGCGTCCTTCGGAAAAGCTAACAAATGCTGCGGCGTAATTATATTTGGAACGGGGGTTTTCAGAAAAGGAAAGCCACCGAGTCGACACGGGCTGTAATCTAAAACCAGCGCTCCCACTGGCGGCGCATGACATCACTGGGGGGAGTGTCAGCGCGTGGAGCCGCTCGAACTCCTCACCTCCCCTTGACTGGGTCACACCCTCTCCGCTCTTTCCCTCCCTGTTCGGTCTCTTTCCACCCCTCCTCCTCCTCCTCCTCTGCTCTCCCTCGGATAGTAAAGTCAATTGTGGCTCTTGGCTCATTCTAATTCAATTTGCTCCGAGGAGCTAAAAAAAATTTGGGGGATGGGGGGGAACGGGGGAAGAGACCGGGGCATTTAAGTTAATCAGCCTCCTCATTTATACGGTGGAGACAGAAAGAGGAGTAGATAAAGAAACTATCGGCTCTCGGGATCTTAATGCTTGCCACAGTTAATAGCCGGAGACGGAGCGTGTCCCGCGGCCCCCGACGATCAAGCACAGGGGGCGGTGGCGGGAGGGGGAGGGGCTGAAATGAAAAAGCAGAGGGGATGCATATGGAAGAGGAAGATATAAAGGCTTCGGGAGGACTCTGGGCTATTGTGGCCACCTTTCAGGTGAGTTCTTGTGCCTCTGCAGCCACATGTCATGTCCCAGATCATCCTATCTACTCTGAGACATCAGGACAATCAAATCCACAGGACTTTCCTGCGGAAGCCTGACGTCTCTCTGACGGTCTCGGGGATGGATTTTTCTTTTGCTTTTCTTTCTGCTTGACATGAGACGCGCACAAAGTGCACGGAAAGCGGTCGATACGTAGTCCTTCTCCGACGTTTCCCCAAACACATTCTGACATGACGTTTAGGTGTTGGATTCACTCTTCTACCAGTTTATTAACAGAAAAAGAGGCTTACTGATTGAAGTAAATAGCATTTAAGTAGTAACTTAGACACACTGAGTGGCTTTAGTCAGTAATAAAGATTAAACTCATGATTATGCTGACTGTGCTCATATTGAGCCACAATATAAGGGATTATTACTAATTTATTAGCTAATTTAAATAATGTTCCCTATGTGTTATTAAAACCTGACTAAGCTGTAATAAAATTTCCATGAGGCTCATGTCAATACAAACATAGACCAAAAATCCAGTGGATGCTTATTAGAGATTCATACAGCGCAGATTGATAATTTATTAGCATCACTAACACAATCACAAACTGCTTTAGCCCGTCTTTATGCTTGGAAATTCCAAGTATAAGTTGCAGGAAGTAGATGTTAAATTATTCATCGATGCTTTAAGGAGAAATAAAAATTCTAATAAAATACTAAAGAATGTGGAGATGTAATCTGAAGGCTGCAATTCTGAATGTGGCCACAGTAGAGTGGGTGGCGCTGTGATGATGACCTGTCAAAGATGGCTCCCACTCCAGCGCTGTGGGCGCTGTTGCGATGAACGTGCAGCCCCGTCGCCAGCAGGATCCCGTCTTTAATCCCTATCGAACGGTGCGAAAATGACGCAATGAGGAGTTCATTCCAACCTGCGGCAGAAAGGGGGAGGGATTGGGGAGAGGCATGAAAAACAAGCAAAGCGGGCTGAAGTTCACACACCATTTAGGCAAAATGAATCTGACAACTAGGGGAGGAATTCCAATGAATCAATTAAGCTGCGCGGTACCAGCGTGCGGCTCGCTCCTGTGCGGGCATCGGGGGTTTTACCCAGACGTTTGAATGGTGCTTTCGGAAGAGACAGGCGTGTAAAAGGGATGAACCGCGCCTGCCATCGCGATAAAGACAACGGGCTTGATGGGAATAAGCAGGGGCTCGACATGGAGCGCACTGGAGACACAAGACGCCGCCTCCTGAGTGACAGGGCTCCTTTAACTGTTCTGCCTGGCAACACCCGCCTCTTCTCCCCTGAGTCGAGTCGGGTATGAGTGAAGCCGGGATGCTTTTATCTGTGATACAGCAGAACTAAAGTGGTTATTTATAGAAAATCTGCGAGCTGAAGAGAGGCGAGCTCTCCAGAATAATGTCTCTCTCCACCAGGCTCAAATCTAGCCATCATTGTATCAGTTAAGGATGAATGATACGAGGAGCTTTTGTTAAATGTGGGGAGGGGCTGTAACAGCACTTTTCCCTTAAGGTGGATTAAGAAAGAATAACGACTAATGTGATGCGAATTGTCCCAAAAGTGATGGTGGCAAATGGAAGGACTCTTACATAATAATTATAGTTATATATTATAGGCTCACAGTTTTTTCCCCTGCAACATCAGTTATCTGACCATCTTGAAAAAAGGGATTCCAGACAGAAAATCAGGTATTATAATCTGAAATAATGACCATCAATATGGAGCAGAAGAGCTCAAATGTAATCACCAGGCTTTATCTGCATCATCCATCATCAGGATTCAGCTGTTGAATGCTAATAAAATAAATTACACAAAATTGTGGGGATGAAAAGACATATTTCCATTTTAAAAGATTTTGAGCAACGTACGGAATGTGGCATCACATTTAGCTAGCTTGCTAAATGTATAAGCACTAGTTGCTAAAACAGTGGCTTAATTTGTCTTATGAACTGAAAATAGACTCAATGTGGTTGTACAGATCTTTTATTAGCTTTGACTTTGGGTTTATCGTGTCAACCGGCTGGCCTCATCTTTGTAATGTTTGTTTAAATACTAGCGGTTCCAAACTCTATAAGTTAGCTGTGAGGGAGATTTTTTGTGTTTACTTCTCAGTGCTGGCTGCATCTGTCAGTCTAACTCTTACTTAGCACTGTATTAAGTCTGGGCTTAACTTTGAGCAAACGCCAACGTACCTGCTCGTAGAAGGATGACCTGATCGTCTAGTGGCAGCTCGGAGAAGTGAGGGATCCTCTTGGCCCATTCGACCAAGGTAAAGAGCTGTTTGTCAGCCGCCTGACAGATGTTCGTCACTGGATCGTTGGGCTGCAGGGAGACATGAAAGCAGATGCGACTCAAGGATTCAGAAATTCGTGGGAAGCGTGAAAATGACAGCGTGCCCCATCTTTGTTTATAGTCTACATGTCTCTGTTAGCCAAGAGCCTGGTGTCACCCCGGAGCACCTATCAGCACGTTCACGCCTCTGTGAACGCTCTGCTGTGAATAATATCCTCAAAAGAGGAGCGAGTAGGAAGACAAAACAAACAGTGTTTCTGCCACAGCTCGGGGAGGAAATACCTGCGGAGAGCTGCCGCTGAACAAACGACTTCCACCAAACAGACCTGCTCCAGGGACCTTTTAGTCCGTATACAAATCAAGCGTGCGGACAGCTGGTGGACCTGGCGGGAGCCTACCTGCCTCTGCGCAGAAACTTCACGACATAATGAGCACTCAGAGGCTCGGAAGGACCTCGCCGCTAACAAGAATGCACGCCACTTTACCGTCAGGTCACTGACGTGTGCCTGGTTTAAAGCGTGCACATTTTAAGTTCAAGTCGCTGCGTTCAGAGCTAATAAGGAATAATGCTGAAAGTTGATTTCTTCTCGCCTGCGGGGGAATGTGTTGGTGGCAGAGATGGATTCTAATGCAAAGTACGCCACATAATCGACTCAACAAAATGCAAATCCATCTGTGCAACAGGGAGGAAACGCTACAACACTGTCACCTCCTGCTAAGTCATTTAGCATCATCCCAGGAGTACCTGATTGTGCATCAACAAAGAATTTGTGCGCACGCTTTGCATAATGTTCAAGCCCAGTAAACATCCTCAAATTCTGCAGATCCCCGCCTGAACTTGCACCCTGACGAAAATCGTCTCAAACTTCTCTCCGACTTGCTTCTGCGAATCCCAGCGATCAATGCTAAAAGCTCGGAGGATCCTGACATCAACCGCAGCTCTCAAGAGAAGATTAGCTGGAGATGAAGGAAGACGCATCCCTCCGCTCACAGTCTCCTCTTATAAAACGGAGGCCAAAGACGGCTCCTTCTCCTCCTCCAAGTTCCCTCCCTGTGGTGTGAAACTCACACTGACTGTAGAGTATCACAGATATGAAACTTCAACCAGACACAAAGCTTACTCTGTTTTGAAAACTGCAAGATGTCTTTTTCTTTTTTCCTTCGGGGAAAAAAGAAAACAGGCATCCTATGAATATTTCAGCATTCGATCTCCGTGGGAGACACAGACGACACGGCTGAGTGCTGCTTTGAAATGCAATTGTCTTTTTTAATAAGAATGAGTAGTTAAAACACTCAGATTTGTCTAAAGTCTTCCAAAATGTAGCCCTAACTGAAACGGCGAATAAAGCCGGGGCCTGCTCGGGCCCGCGTACGTCCCAGGGATCTCGTTAAACACGGCGAGTCTCATGAATGTTGCATGGCTATCTTAGCCGTGTTTACACTGACCTCCTTTCCTTGCCTATGTCTGCTGACGAGGGAGGCGAGCTCGCGCTCTCATGCCGCCATCCTCAGGCATGGCGTTACTGTACTTATTGTCCACGTCAACAGCATTTAGGACGCCATCGCGATGCTCCAGCGTGTGACGGAGCAACACAGGCCGTGGGCTATCTACTGATTCCAGGCTAAGGTGCAAGCACACTGGCCGCCCAGTCAATCACGCCGACAACCTCGAAGGAAACGCCAGGCTTGCACACAGCTCTATGAAATTTTGATCACTTTCGAAGGGGAGTCAAAGGTTTCCCCCTTCAATTTTTCATTATTCAGCTTGATCCAGAATAAACTTGCGTGACAACTGAGAGCAAATTGGGTACTCACAAAGACCGGTATGAAAATGACGCGCTGAAGTGTCCCACTTTTTTTCTATTAATGGGGGGAAAAAAAAGAACCCGTCCTCAGAAAATTGGATTGAGGATGAATCATCAGTCGCGCTTTAAAAAAAAAGCAACTTAGTCATGCAAGTCGGTCGCAGGAATACTGCAAAGACAAATGCGAGGAATCCAAAGGTGTTTAATGAAAGACAGCAACATCCCTTCCCCTTCTTCATTGAAGCCTTCTGCCTGACTGCCTCAAGTCAAATTACTCACGCCTGTTTAACTCGTCTGCAAGGCCGCAATGAGATAAACACCCTTTATTCAGGTTGGCCAGTCCCCTGCCATTAGAGGGTAGCGGCGGCCTATTCATGATGTCCTCTCATGGTCAGGGCCATGTCATCAATTACAGCACGGAGACCTCGTGGGGGCTGTGGGGGCCGCCTGCGTGCACAGGAGGGGAAGCTGTTGGGGTTAGATACTGTATATTAAACAGCAGCCTTAAAGAGATGTTTTTGTCTCTGAAAGCTGACAACAATGTGCAAAAAACAGAGCATTTCTACCACTTCCTGTGCTAAACAAACAGCCCCCATGTGTGAAAACTGCAGATCCAGTTTCACGTCGTGCTCGTGGAGTTGGAATGGCGATGGCAGAAAGCGTGATGACTCTATTCCTGCTCGATGCCATTCCCGGCTCTGTCCATCCACGTCTGCGCTCTGCTTTCATCTCACATCTGCAGGCATCCAGCACCCAGAGACACGCTGAGGCTAAACCCAAACACACTGAGTGCATTAGTGTGTCTGAGCTGCCAGCCTCTGTCCCACGACTCCTCATGATTTCTCCCTCTTCCTAATGTTCAAGCTCATCTCCTACATTTCCATCCGCATCCCTCCCGTTTCAAAATAGCTCCCATTTGACTCGCACAAGGGCCTCTGCATTTCTACCTTTACTTCACAGGACATTTCCCTCCCGTGAAGCAGCGGGATCCCAGAAGGAGCCCCCTCCCCCCACCGATGCCTCCTTTGGTAAGGCTTCTGCACAGTTTCTCATGTTCCAGCAGAATTCCTGAGAAAGCCGAGGCTTTGTGGCATGCTTTCAGGAACAGACTGCCTGTTCCATTATTCATCACTTCTGGTATCTTCTGTGTAAGAGACGGCCCCCATCGCCCAGCTGATACCGAGTGGATGAGGGAACTTAGAGCCGATTCAAGTTGAACAGGTACGCCAGCACTTAGCAGCACAATCCGTCACCTCCGAAGGGACTAAAAGATGCAGGAGAACTAATAATCAAACTGAGAATTCATTAGCATCTTTAATAGCAGACAACGGGGCGTCAGCAAGCTCGCAACTGACAGAGAAACCACAAATACAATAAGAAACAATCAGTCTGCTATTTTACCTGGACAATAGTGAAAAGTTAGTGAGGCCTTTCTAAGTGAGTGAACTAACTCACCGAGTTTGATGGCACGCTGAGGTTGGTCTCGATGTAGGTCTCCGTTTTGGGCTCCACCGCCTGCTCGGCCTCAAGAATCTTCTCCACGGGCATGTCCTCGCTGGCACAGCTGGTGGACTCCACCTCGTTCTCATTTTTGTCTTTCGCTCTCTGACGCTCCTCCTGGACGGCTGCATGTAACAAAACTAGTTCTGGTCATTATTGCTGTTTTAGTCAGAGTGTTTTACTTTACCGTTCGACCACTTAACTAAATCTACTCAACCGATAGGATTGTTGCACCACGGCAGCTTTATTAGAGCCATATTTGGGACGTTCTCTCTTTCATTTCACTCTCCATTTTGTTGGCTATCAGCCGAGCAACAAATTGCAAATAATTAGCTCACAAAATTGTGAGTAGTTTCCCCTTTTTTATGGCAAAGAACACTGACCTTTTTAATTCAGCTGAATTGTTGTTGGCTTGTTTTTTAACGATGCCAACCTCCAAAGAGAGAAAGGACTGACTGGCGAGCATGCTGTTGCAACATTCTGTCATATCTGGATCTTAGCAGAGACGCGGCGTTTGGGCAGCCTCGTTGCTTTGATGAAACGCACAAACGATCGCGCTTAAGATGCATCAGTGAAAGCTAGCATGGTTGACATGTTTGCACAGTCACGCACACTGGTGCAGACTAGTCTGCGCGCACATGCCGAAGCGTGTGCCCGGTTGCCCAGAATGAAAGTCTGCCTTCGTCAGTGTTTCTCAGTGAGCCAGTGAATCATGCATGACCCCGTCTGTATTATGCTAGTACACAAATTCAAGACAGCTCAATCTCCAGTAATTGCTGCTGCGGTGCAGATGGAACTTATTCAGACCTACATTATGAGGAAAACCAGAGCATGAAAATGTTTAAGGGTGTTTTTTTCAGGCCGCCTTATTAAAAAGATATGTTTGCCATGCCACGTCCAACGATCCTCAGCCATCTTCTTTTATAAATCACATACTGCCTGTCTTTCTGACACACCGTAACATTATAATAAAGAAATTAATAAAATAGGCGCACATCAATGGAGGCTTTGTCTCCAACTTTTTTTATATAAAACATAAACATATAAAAAAGAAAAGAAAAAAATTCTGGCTCCGTCAACCGATTGAGTTGGCATGGAGACACAGGAAGTGGTCTCTGCCGAGCCAACACACAGAGGCACACTGTGGTCGTGGCGAACACCCCCCCACCCCACCCTCGTGTAGCATGGAAAGATGTGTGTGTGTGCTGTTCGGAGCAACAATTTACTCATTTCAAGACACCGCAATGAAAAAAAATATGGCTTTTTTATCTTTAATGGCCACCCCCACAACCAAGGATGATGGAAAGGTGGGGAGAATCAGCATGCAAGCTGACTGACTCACCTGGAGGACTGTCCTGGCTCAAACACACACACCATCGCTCATGCTGGGGTTGTGGGACAAAACGTCATCAGACGTTCCTCCTACCGGTTGTTTTTGCATTCGATACCCAAATCCTACATCTCAACGCTGTGGTCTGGCTGTTGGGGGGGGGGATAAGAGGAGCAGCGCAAAAAGGAAAAAAAAAAGGCGAAAGAGGCCCCATTTTAGAGGAGCCGCTGTCTGCCGGTGGAGGTCAGCCCAAGGGTAGAATACTTGTGTTGGAGTCAGGGAGAGGTGAGGAGGGCTGAAATCATGTTAGCTTCATCACCCCCCCAGCCCCCCAACCCTCCTTTCGTCTCCTGACTTGGAGAGCATAAATTCATTTAATCCTGTTTTTCTGTGGATTCGCTCAGCCTTTTGGGCTACTGCTGCCTTGTTCTCCAACCACAACCCTCGGGGTGCAGGGGGAGGCTTAGGCAGCGCTGAGAGTGAGGCGAGAGGCAGGAAACGATAATATCCTTTAAAGGAGTAAAGAGCCAAACAATGATATAAATAAAAGTGGAGGGCGGGGAGGCCAAGTAGAGGTCAAGACCTACTGGTCGTGGACGTACGTGCACGAACACCACTGTGTCTAACACCTTGGACGAACCGTTGGCGAACCGTTTCGTTCATATTTATACTGTGCCAGCGTGGGGGCCATTATGGTAACAGGCGATGATTGATTTGTTCAATGTGCGAAAGAGTGCTTACCGGTGCTGCCGAGAGTGTTGATATATTTTAACACCCCCATGTGCTGTTAAAATTCACACTTAACTGTCTAGCCCCCAACCCCACCTCCGCATCCAGCAATTAAAACTTAGGAAAGTGCATATTTCCACAGTGCAGGTATGTAGGAATGAGTCACGCTAGGAGATGTCACAAATCAAAAGCATAAAGACTGAATCTTTATCAACACGTTCTGCTGTTTCCATGGGGATAGAGACTAACTGTAAGGCTTCTTTGACTATTTCCACCTGCTCAATCAATGGTGGAAATACAAACAATTTTTGACAATGAAGATAATCAGACTATTACTGTAAACATTCCAGAGGATGATTCCATAATCCCCCGTCCCAGCTGAGAGCAGGACAGATTTATATGTTGCTTTGTGACATGTGCTGAGCTCTCAGGGAGTCTGACTGTTGCATCTTGAATAAATCCTTTAATGGTGGAATGGAGCCCTTTATGTCCACAGCGAGATGATATGTTATCTGGCTATTAAACCTTCAAATGATACGCTGGAGAAAATGACTAAACATGCAGCGTGAGCACTTACAAAGTCATCGAAAATATGATCAGTATAATAAAATCGATCCTTGAAACAGCCAGTAACTGTCTGTTGATTTTATGGCCATTCAGGGTGGAATAAACTGGACACAGAAGTATAAACCGTTCTGTCTCTGGGGGCTCCAGATTCATTAAATAGCCAAAGTGGCTGCATTCCATCAGTAACGTCTTATCTTCGGTGTGTTACAACACGTTATCTTCTATACACATCATTGAGCATTTTACTTTCGGGCAAGCTCGATTTTGCAAAATAAAAACACGCAGGGGAAAAACTTTAGGGTGTAAGTTTCTCAGTAATTGTGAGTTTAAGGCACAACTTTTCATGCAACTAATTACGAGCGTGAACAAACAGTTTCAGTGTTCTATAGTGTCACTGAAGTCCCAGAGGACTGCCTACTCATAATATTTCCATATCCAATAGTGCTGCAACAGTTGAATAACTAATTTTCCCAAAAGGACACCCCCCCCCCCCTTTTGTGTTATTATAATACTAAAAATGGACCATAGTTTCCATACAGTTATTGCAGATCCTGAATCCTACTTATGTTGCAAGCAGCCATCTATAGCATCATGATGCAGCTGGTGTACATTGCCGAGCACAATATGTGTTAAAATGTGTTAAAAAGGGCGTCGAATGCTATAAAATTTCTATAAACGACAGTCTGTTTACCACAGTCTGAAAACGGCGGGAACGCGGCTGATTGTGGGCAGATTTCCCTCCTACTTTATAAAAATGGCCAGACAAACCGGCGCTATTATGGAAACGTCTGCAGATATTCACCGTGCTCCTGCTCAAACACCAGATGCATTCATGAGCGCCGCGCTGCTTCTTCATCTCTCAAAATAGGGCCTTTATCTCAGTCCAAATGTGTGCTTATTTGGATTTAAGCGGACTTGAGGGGATGGGTAAATGGGACTTTATCCTCAACGGTATGTGCTGTACCTTCTCTCTTCATGCCCATGGCTAAACACTTCTGGTAGCGGCAGTACTGGCAGCGGTTCCTCTGGCGCTTGTCAATGACACAGTCCTTGTTGTCACGGCAGGTGTATGTAAGGTCTTTGCGCACCGTTCTTTTGAAGAAGCCTTTACAGCCCTCGCAGCTGTATACCCCGTAGTGTTTACCTGAGGGGAGCGCAGAAAGTTTATTAGTCCCGTTTCCATTCTGCTCTCTTAAGAATTCAACCATAAACTGTTTGCTAACTAGCAGGCACAGTAATTAAGCACCCCAGTGACCAACACAGATACCACATAATTATCATGGAGCGTTCGCTGCGGCTTTGATTACAGGTTTTTTTCAGGTTACATCATGAACCTTTACAGTTTGGGATTACAGGCATCACATTAACAGCAAGGACAAACTAACATCTAAGGAGGCAAATTAGCGATTACGGAGTTTGGGCGTGCTGAAGTGACTGGGGAAGAAAAGAGAGAGCCAGTGCTTGTATGCCACGACAGCACTGTTCATCTGTTGTTTAGGAAAGATGAGTTGGGTTCTTCTTTTTTCCCCCCCTGCATTTCTGTTGACGGCCAGACCACCAGAGAAGCCTCTGAATGCAGTTTATGAAGTGTGGCTTATTTTTAAACACTGCTTTGATTCTCCTCCTTTTGGGTCCATGCAGCGAGGATGAGTCAGTTTACTGCTAACAATAAAGAATGTCACACATCTGAGCAGGCGGAACATCTGTCAGGATTACAGGAATATTGAGCATACAGCCTGAGATTAGAAAAAGGGAGTCAGGATTTTAGCATTTAGAAGCTATGAGGGTTTTACCTTTTTAAAAAATAGAGAATAAATGTGCTTATGCTATTGATATGTTACAATTTTAAACACAGGAAAAGGAACAGTCCTGGTCCATGTCTGGTTCAATCAGAGAGAGATTCTCTATTATTATTATTATATTATTATTATTATTAGTAGTAGTAGTAGTAGTAGTATTTCCTGAGACTGTACAATCTTCTGGGTTTTGTTTCTCCCCTATTCATGTATGAGTGCTGCCTCTTACACACTTTTTCCCTGATCTACATTTCAACTTGTTGTCCCTCCTTGAGGATTCACTGCTGCAGTATGTAAGCCAGAAACTCTGTGTGGAACTATTCTGTGATGATCTGTGGAGGTTTCTGTGTGGTCAAAGCCCTTAAGAGGCCAGAACTGTGGAGCAAGATGTTGGCCAGCTCTGCTCTCCTTTTTATTCCGTAATAACTGGGTCTTGATATTATTATTTGTACCTTTTCCCCACTACTCTTACCAAAATTAGAGATTGAAATCCCCAGAAGTCCTTGGTCAGGCTAAGACTCATATGAAATGTTGTAACGCTATTCTTGAACAGAATAAATCCTGAACTAAAGAGGCAATTATTAGCTTGAAGGTTCACTCACCTGAGGACCGGTCACCACAGATGGTGCAGATGTGTTTGCTGAGTGACAGTGACGTGCCTGAGGGCTGCGCGGGCACCTTCATCACGCCATTGATGCCCAACGGTGGCTTAATGTCCTCAGTGCTGCTGACTGAGTTCATTGGCGAGTTCAGCTGGAACATCGAAACACAAACACACACGTCGACAGGTCACAAAACAGCCCCGATCTCATAACAGGCAGCATCATACACCCCATTACACAAGGTATTCCCCATTGTTCAGCTGGTTTGGGATAGTTAACTGATGACAGTTGTCTATAATTGGCCGTGGAGACAGGAGGTTCGGATAAAAACATGAGCAGTACAAATAAATCTGAGCGGGGTGACATCATGGCCGATTGTCCTAAACAATTTGGAGAATTCGGGAAGTGAGAAGATTATTATGACATTTGATGGTCAACACATGTGGACACAGACCTTCCCACAGACGTTTTTTTTTGCCATTACCCTTTGCTCACATAATCCCCCACCACTCCTTGTTTTAAATATAAACCAGGCACAGCAGGATCCCAGGATGCCCCAGGAAAACTTTTATTAATGCTTTCAACAAGCCCTGCTGGCTCCTGAACGTCCTGCACTGCCACCGCACAATTTAACAATATAGTAGAATAAAGACGCACTATTTGTTTGAGCAGCGGTGAAACTGCTGGAGTCTGACTTTATTTTCTGATCCCACCCTTACTGGATTTTTTTTTTCTCAATAAGTCTCAAAGGAACTTATTTCATTCTTAAAAAAAATAAGAGTCAAGCCAGGAGAGAGTAATTATTTTAATAACTTCTACCATGCTGCTTCCAGTTGAGATAAATTTTCAGGGCAGGGTAGGAATTATCCTTCAACACTAATTATGCAGGATGGGAAGGTAGCTAACTTTAGCACCATTATTCTCTAAAGAAAATAATTGGACAAACAAGTTCTGCTCTGTTTGTCTAGGCTAACGCTAACGTTATACAAAGGGAGAGACGGTTAATGTTTAAAGAACCCAGAGGTAGGGTAGGAGTCTCGACTGTGAACGCAGCCATATAAAGCGTGTCTGTAGGAATTAAGAGTCCGAATGCTTATGAAGTAGCCACCAAACTGCCGTGCGTCACGTATAGACACCAATAGGTGACTCCAAACATCGACATGTAATTTAATGATCTATTTTAAGACACTAAGTAGCTACCGTATTAACTGACTCATTCACAAACTCATTACTAACTAATGTTTTAATTGTGTATAAATAATGATACTTTATTTCATTTAAACATAAAAGCAAAGTAGTTAAGTTTTTATTTTACTTTCCAGGCAGAATGACTATAAAATTTAATTTATCATTGCAGAAAGATGTGCTTGTATGGATGGAATGTAGGCAAATGGTAAATATTTTAATAATAGTGGTTTAATCTGCAGAAATAACACACGCTGACAGTCAGGCCTGTGCAGAAATCACAATCCAATAATATAACTCCATAGCATAGGTCTATATGTACCATTAGCATGTCATGCTTGCTAACAGAGGGATTTGAAACTAAATGATAAATGCGATCTAATTCTTTTAGGACTTCCTGCTCCAGATAGTCAAATTAAACCAGCTTTTATTAAACAACCATAGGCCCAATTCTGGACATTAGCTGTCGAATTTTCTCCACTTCTAAACTTTCAAAGCAATGTATATCTTTACAAGTGAGATGTACAGTATCCTTTAAACCACCCTGAAGCACATGAGCCTTGGGCTGATCCACGAGGATCGAAAAGTTGCTTCAATGTTGACCACTGACAAGCGAAGCCGTGTGAAAATTACATCCAAAACAAATAAACCACACAGGCTCCTCATGACACGTCACATGACATCCTACCATCCTGCGCCTAACGTGGATATTGACATTTCACTTGAATACGTCTCTCAAAGGAAACCACATCAACTAAAATAAAAGGTTTTCCTTCATAATAATCACATAGAAACATAAGAGCAGGTGAACAAACATCACTGGGTGAGTACCTTCTGATACTGACTGCATTTTAAGACCGTCTCCGAGACACAAAACGGTAACCCAACGGCATCATTTGCTCGGAAGCGCGCGACCATGTTCCATGAGCGCCACTCGCAAACACCTGCACGGATCACATGAGGTCTTACCTCAGGTAAACGCCAGAGTCGAGCCTTCTTCCCGAAGTGAAGTGCATCACTAACAGAGCTGTCATGCTGATACTGACTCTGTCTGTCTGTCTGTCTGTCTGACGGGTTAAAAAAAGAACTACTCTACTCACAGTCTATTTGTAGTGAACCTGCAACTCTGTCTCAGTAACACTGTTCCCCATAGAATGGTGGGCAGGCTGGAGGGGGCAGTGTTTTCTTCACTTCTGCCCATGGCGATGAAGGCCAGGTGGGGGGATTAGAGTGGCTCTGGACTGATTCTGGAAATAGAATACATGCACCCTCCTCTACAACACACATGTGACCCTTCACTGGGAGGTATGCCAGCAGTGTGCATGGTCAAATCATCTTGGGAAACCCCGTAACACCTCCCAACACACACTCCTAAGACACTGTGTCTCTGTTTGCTCCAGACTTTTACAGTCCAAGTGAAACAAATGAGCGGAATTTAACATCAAGGACCGGAAATGTAGGACGCAACATTCCCCGCAGTGCTATGTACGACGAGGGCTCCAAATGCTCCGGTTGAATAACACTATTTAATGCGCTGCAGGTGTTACATAACATGTTGTGGAGGACATTCAATTGGTACATCAGTGGGAGGAGTCTCTGTCTGCTTAAGGGTGTCAGATTCTACACAGAATTGATAGATGCGATTATGTCTCGGGTGCAACACACTGGCCGCAGTATAATACCACAAAACGTTGAACACATGGGAAAGGGAAGACGCGGGGAGGAGGGTGAGAACTGGAAAATACATAAAATACTATATGGAGAATTAAAACATTAATGTTCAGTAAATATGCACTAAATGTGGTCTTTTATTGCAAGAAAGGATCATTTTGTCAGCCAAGCAGGTTCTGTAAACTATTAGTATGCTATGACAGCACACGTGGTGGTGAAGGAAGAAGAAAGGAGTCGTCCCATGTGTGGAGGAAAGCGAAAAGGAAAGAAAAGTGGAGACAGCGGCGGCCTCCACTTAAGACGGGCTTATTTCGATTCAGAGTTGGAGCAGAGACTTTGCTCATAAAGACACTTCAAAAGGAGACATCAAATCCTTGTGTGCCACTCCACAATTCACAAACCTCATGTGGAACCTCAATTGCTTTTCAGTTCAAGGGCACCTTTTCCAACACTGAAAGTACTCTTTCTGCTCTTACTGCTTTCAAAACACCCTTAAATAATTCCCTGTAAAGTTTTCCATTATGGAGCTACACAAGATGGCCAGGAAAGGAACCTGCAGTTCATTTCTGAAGCTTCATCTTGGTTATGCTTAAAATGTCCTCAAGGGAAACAAAATATGTGAGGATGGGATACAAATGTTGTGTTGACAGGAGACAACACCTAACCAGCTGCCTCCCAAGAGGTGAGGACAGAGATCAGGTCATGATGTAACCCAAAGATAACCTCAAGGGTTCACCTTTCACCTCTGACACCTTGTGACACTCATTTCCTTCTCAAAGCAAACTTATCTAAGTGCTCCCACATAGCATGGGAGGCATGAGTAAGACCATTCTTCCTATTCTCAGGGTTAGGGTTGGTGGGAGCCTTATCATCCAAAGACAGCATCATCTGAAGATGGGCATCAGGTTTCCCATAGGGTTGCTGTTAAAGGGTCAGCCCCTCTCTGGCCCTTTAGGCTATATTCGCCACAAATCTCCTTTGGGGATCAATTATGGCACCGTTGAATGTTTGAGCGTCACCTGTTTGCATGCATATGCTCAGAAACCAACGACCAGCAGACACGTCTCTGCGAGCATGCGCACAGCACGCATCACGGGCCCGACTGCAGCTCTGTTATTGGCGGATGAACTTAGGGGTCAACTGAAGGTCCTGCCCTGCTAGTGGAAATTTAAAGTCAGCAGCAGGGTAAGGAAACGGGAAGGAAAAACAGCCTGCAGTCCCTGTAACACGTGTTGACATGTGCCTGAAAGGGATCCATGGAATTTTGTGGACAGCAAGCTTAACCTATATTTACATGGTGGTGAATCATCAAGATGCACCACTGATTTTAATGAAACCAAAGCATATGATGACAAATACTATCAAAACTGAATGATTCCTGAAAGGATTGTCTTCTTTGAGCTCTGTGCGCAATGCTGGGGGTGCAGATTTCTCTGATCTAATTAGAAACGTCCCCCAAACTATAACAAATTACTCAAAACCGATGCATAAGGACTTTTGCTTATGTCAAAAACTAAAAATGTCTGAGTTCTTACGGCTCAATAATGAGCAGCTCTTGTGAAAAAGTTTGTCTCTGGCTGGCAGGTTGTGAGCTTGAGCTCAAATCTGGAGGTAATACTCTGTGTAGGCCTTTAAAAGTCACAGTAATTTGGACAGTCAAAGCAAATCTTAAATGCAGTGGGGGAAAAAAAATCTTTTATTTGATGTCCATGAACAAGCAGCTTCATTTGCTCCCCATGTTAGCTTTGCTACGCCAAAGAAAAGAAATACTAAAGTGAGAAATACTGAGGTCCCGGTGCGGTTCATTCCATTCAGGTTACAGTCCTGGCAAAGCTCTTACGCTGATTCAACTGATGCTATTTAAAATGAAACTTTAAAACTGCAGCATTTGTTTGAATAATAGCAGTTCTGTGCCAATGTCAAAAGGCAGAATTCAATTGATTGATTGAACAGTTTCAAAATATCCCATACATTATCAGATTAATCAGCCTTCCGTAAACACCCAGAGATTATAAATTCACGAACAGATATTTCATTTAGTCCATTTAATGCTTCCATTGTGCAGATTTAAAGCAGCAACCCAGATTTATGCCCTTTATTAGCGTCTTAAATAACGCTGATCAGAAAGTAAATGAATAAATCACTTATTCAGTTTCTTAGTTAAACCACAGAGGCGTTACAAACTGTGTTTTATTGTAAAACAGACTCATTATCGCTGTCAGTGGGCTCTAAACACTCTTTCTGCTTCGGCCCAGCAGACTGAATTCAGCAGAAACGGGCATTACAGTAGACAGCTCAGTGGTTTCCAACACTTACTCCCTGCTGTGCTACAACTGAAAAAAGGATCATCACAAGCACTGCTGGCACTGTGTGTGTGTGTGTGTGTGTGCGTGTCTGCGTATGTGTGTGTGCTCAGATCCTGCAGTGAAGAAAAAGATATTTAGTCTTTCAGTGGCATTAAAGACTTACAGCAGTGAACTGACTGAGCTCAGCCTGGCAGATATTTCACTGTCTCTTTGTGAACTGTGTACTTTTGGCTTGGTGAAGGGATGTGATGAACAGACGGCAGTTTGAAGGAGCGTCACTGCTCCTTTGGTAAATGCTGCTACCAGAAGCCATTATAACCCCAGAATCACTCTTCCCTGGTCAGGGGGGAGGCTCTGTGCAAAAGTAAACATCCATCGTTACCTGTCAGTCACTGCAATGATGTGTTTACAGTAGGTGGTCTTTAAAACTCCGAAAGCTGGAGCTCACGTGAAGTAGACCAAATCAAAAAGGGCAACTTGTGACAGACGGTCGTAACATAACACCGCCGCCTTCTCCTCCTTATCATTACGATAATATACATTGTTGCAACGACCTAAGAGGAAGAGATGAATGCAGCTGCTGCATTTGAGGGCCATTACAGGTCCAGGGAGCCCTGCTCAAATCCCCAAATCCCATTAATACAACACTGCACAAACAAATGAAAATGAGAAGATCTGATTTAGGCGTGCACATAACAATGTAAAAAATAACCTCAATACAAATAAATCATTTATTATATATTATTTGACTTCGCATTAGGGTTTAACTGATTGCATCTCAAGATCTCGTTGTTAATGAAAGCAATTACTGTGTTCATTTCTGCAATTACTCTTTCCATTTCCAAACAGTATTATCAGCCTTTGGGTATTCCACGGTTTCCATATTCCTGTGGTTTATCACCGCAGAACTCATTACAATCACGGTAGATCATTTAACATTCTCAGCCATCGTTGTAACAGGACAACCATCAAGTAATTCATTCTGGAGTAGATCCATTAACATCAACATATTTGTCATGGATGCCATAATGTGACACGTGGACGCCCACAGATGTGTTTCTTACAGTTGTTCAGAACTCACGGCAGCCATATATCACTCTCTAACCACCACTGGAATCTGTTCATTTTTATGTTGTCATTCAAGTGTCATAGCAGTTTCTGTTGCCTTTTATTTAGCGATGGTCAACTTTAAGACTTGGAGCTCAACACAGCAGAATTTATAGCACATGGCTGCTGCAATATAATGGCAATAAAAAAGAAGAAGAAGAACACACCCACATCTGTTTCTGTTAAACCGATTCAACAATAGACGATGGATGACATCAGCTTCCCTCCTACATCAACCTTGCCTTACCATTACCTAAATTAAATGTTGGTGCCCCACGCAGGCATGCCGAGTGTACGTGTCTGTCCACAGACAGTGTTGAGTTGCTGTAAATCACACTGCCAGAGGCATTTTGAACCACAACCTTTGCAGTCGGCATTAGGGGGCTGCTCTCTGAAACTTAAACCTAATGTTGGAGTTTCTACCCATCAGCTCCTGTGTGGCCCCACACAAGTCAGAACACACACAAGCCGAAGACATTAGTGGTCTTTGAGAACAATGGTGAAGGTCCCCCCAAAAAATGTTTGGGAGTGTGTGAGCGTTAACCACTGTTCAAGTTGCATTTCTGCATAAATAGGCATTAGCATGAGTAAGCACACTTTTACTTACTTTTTTCTTGGCAGAATAAATAAAGGCTTTCCAAAGAAGACATGAAAAACATGGTTAATATCAGCAGAAGCAAATTGACATGGGAAAACTCTCAATATGCTAAAATTGTTCAGCAAGGGGAAAAAAAAAAACTCAGAAATACACCATCTCCCTAAGTAGTTCAACTTTTACAGGAAAAGGGAAGAGTGTTCTGAGGACCTAGAGAAGCACAGGTAAATTAATTCTGCACATTAGTTACACTTCCCTGAACTACCAGTGCTGAGGGGGAAAAATGTCTCTAAAACAGCTTCTAATTGGTACCTGGAGACTGCTCTTGCTACAAAAAACTTGTTTCCCCCATCCATTTAAGACTTGATTGACATTAGAGGGCCTTAACTGCCCTCATGGGACCCTACACACAACCCCTTTGTGTAGCCATTAGAGCCATGCAGCCATGATGTCATGCAGAGTAACTACAGCAGGCTCCATCACAGACCACAGCAGCGGAATGGACCATTATAGCTCCTATTCATGGAAGGAGCTACGGTCTACTCCACTCATTTTCAGCCAAGCCGTGTCTCTCTGCTTCTCTTTAGTGTTATGCATCAGTCTCCTAGTGACCCACGCCTAAGCACTGTGCCCTGAACTGGCACATGACATCACTCCGCAGCACATTTAGAGCTGATCATGCCTGTCTCATATCTTGCAAAGCATTTACACCTTTTTCACACTCGTGGTTCCCTCCACAAACAGTAAATATTGACATAAAAGGCAGGGCAAACTGAGGGAATGGTGTTGTTTTAGGTTTAAGGGAGAATGCACTGCAAGAGTGCCGAAACAAGTGAGGTAGAAAATGAAGTTGCAAAGGGGAAAAAGGGGCATTGACAGTTGACATAAAATGCAACAGCCAACAAAGTCCAGCCAATCCAAACTGCAAGTGTAAAATGTATTTCAACCCTCTGTACGATCCATTCCAGATGCTTGCAGTCTTGTGTGAATCTGAACCCTTTGTGGGAACTCTCTCTCTCTCTGCGTCTCTCTCTCTCTCTCTCTCTCTCACACACACACACACAGAGACACACACTCACAGATTATAATGGGCATGGTTGTCTGTCATCATCCCATGACTACATACAGTATCTAAGGAGGTGTCCTTCCACACAACAGCAGAAAAGAAGAGGCCAGCCTCAGTAAAAAACAAAGTGTGCATTTTGAATTGGAGGCCACAAATGTGACACAACTGCACAACTGTGTTTGATGACAGAGCGTGTGTGGCCCTTATTAAAGATGTTTTTTGATCTTTAACGTCTACATATAATCCACAAGGGAAAAAGACAGAAGTCTTTTTTTGACTGCTATTTTCCCATGCGGGGGTCATGTGGAGGGTGCTGGAGCCTATCCCATCTGCATGTGGGCAAGCACAGGGTACACCGGCTCATCGCAGGGCCCTATGTGAGCATTTGGGGGTTGGGTACCTTGGCAGTGCTCTAAGGTTGCCCTCTTACCTCCCCCTGCTAGCAGCACACCTTCCATATTGTGTCCGCTCCTGGGCCTTGAACCAAGAACCCTCCGTTTCTCAGACCAGTCCCCTACAGTGAGATGACCGCCACAAAGACAGAACTATGTTGCAGCAAAACACACGCAACCACAGTAAAAGGATGCTCAGGACACAGGAAAGGGCTTAATAATTATGATGGAGGAACTGGCTGATGATAAAGGAGTCTGTGTCTTCACATGTGGGTTTTCCTTTTCAGGGAATGTCTGATTCAAAGCAGGAGAATTTCAATGATCCCTTTCTTGTTTAATCTCATTGTCACATGCCTGTCGGACTTTTTTTTTTAAAGACATGCTCACTGTTTTACATGGCATGAGATTAAAGAACAACTTACTTTGCATCATTTGCAAACTGTGTGTTAAGGTGTGTCTGCAGTTAGCACCGGCCCTGGGGTGTTCAAGTAAGTCAGAGCGTGGGGAGGAGCTGTGACCTTGTTCCAGCTGACTGCTCGTGAATACAGCCGAGCCTCATGAGCAAGTGGCGCACGCTGTCTGACTCAAATCATGTCTAATTAGAAGCACTCTGCCCTGCAACCACAGAGCTCCGCCACCATCTTTAACCTCTCACATCAGACTGCCAGTCCCCACCCTTCCTAAGCAGTCAAATGCTGTCAAGGGTGTTAGCCATGCAAACGTTTATGGTTAATGGCTGAAATCCTCAAATCCATGCTTTAGGTTTCAGTCTGATGTTAAGCTGTGCAGCATTTGAAATGCTGTTTAATGTGGTGCACAATACAAGCTTTTCCACCCAATGATTTAATGACATGTAAGGCAAGATGTTTTTTTTATATATAATTTGATGTGGGGAGTGTCAATTCAATTCCTACTAACTTAAAACTTGTTTTGCTCATTTGTAAAACAGACTTTATATTTATCAATAGAATACACAGACATATATATTAAAATGGAAGTTATGTATATAAAAGGATGAATGTCGGCTGCTGGAGACATATTTTATTCACGCCCGACACAATGAAAACTAAATAAAGGTGGCAATGGTCATGTACTATTACTCCTGGATACACTTAGGTATAAAATTGCCACCTGAAACAGCTGTATTACCTTCGCTATTACCTGCTGAACAGCTGTTCAGGACGGACCCGAGAAGCAGAAGAGATAAGTAAACGGGTTCCTTTAAACGAGACAGCCTGAGACAGGCGTTTGCTTCTTAAACAACCAACCTGCATACAAAGTGTGGCACTGTGGGACACAGACAGCAGCACAGATAAAAGAGCTGGAATTATAAGGCAGGGGAGAATCAGAAGGAGAAGGATGGGGAGGAGGGTTGGGGGCTTTCTAGCAATGAAAGATACTAGCCGCTTTCTGAAGCTGCCCTTAATCCACTCTTAACTCCATTACATTTGGGACACTTCTGCGATAAGCCCAACAACAGTGAGGAGAGTCCATCCCAGACAGCATCGCAGCGCCACCCTGCTTCGACACGATGATGAACAAACACAAAAAGGGCAGCGGCTGCATTCTGGGCAGGAAACAATTTCAATTTTAGATATGTTTTCCTCTGAAAAGTGGGCCACTGCCAGCTTTGATGTCTTAATTGTGTGTGAAATTTACACCATTGAAATTGAGGCTTATTGGTGGAACAAAAGCCTCGGCGACAGAGAGGAAATGGAGATGGTGGAAAAGACACAACGAATTAAAGATGTGGATGAAGAGAGTGCCACTGTGATTCAGATACAGGCGGAAAAATGACAGAGCCCAAGACGGGTGGGATCTCAGCAGAACAAGTCTTGATTAACCGCTGTATGGGGTCATGACCTTCTATCTGTATTGCCTGGCTTAAGACTTCTGCGAGTGTGTGTGGTGTAAGCGTTGTAATTTGCATATCTTAAACATGGCAGTTTGTAAAACACAATACACACTGACTGACTGGTTAATTATAGGACAGCTGTATTTCTGTGTGGATTTGGGAAAGAACACGGAGAAAAACCTCGTGACCCCCTTTGATCAAGCCTGCCGAATACGAACATTTCTGGATGCAATAAAATCGGCAGCTATTGGGCGTAGCTCAGCCTGAAAACTACTACAACCACAGCCCACTTTCCAGCTTCCTTCCCCACTTAGTGGGACAGTTCAAGAAAAATACTATTTTTCGTTCTCCGGCCAAAAGTTAAATAGTGATACCACTAGTTGTAATTTTACAACATATGACATAAAAAACAGAAGTCAGATTTCATATTAGATGGAACTAAATAGCTTTCTTACCAAAACAAACTTTAACACTATCTTTAAATTATATTTGATCAACCAATAAAAACTTCAAGTGTGAAAATATAAATATCGACATTATTGCATTTTAGCTCTGATTGTAATGCTATTCATTTGGCGGTTACACTCTCTAATAAGCTAAAGGGAGAGCTGCTGAACAAATATTAACTTAATGGCTCAAAATCAAGGAAGTCAAACATGAAAAAGCCTGTATGTATTCTTTTAGACCAAATGTTGCCATCTACAGAAGTCGCCTTTAGGACAAAGCCTGAATTTGCAGTCTCAGGAAATATTTGTGTTTTCGTCTAAAGCCTCACCTGAGGGCTAACGCTGGCGCCGTAGCCCATACCGGGCGAGTTCATGGAGTGGGGGCCCATTGGCGAGCTGATGACGGAGAAGGGCGACGCCAGGCCGTTCATGGGCGAACTCAGCGTGCTGATGGGCGAGTGGAGCGAGCCGGAGGGTCCCATGGAGGTCGGGCTGAGCAGCGAGGGGTGCATCCCTCGGTGGGATGTGGGTGAGCCCAGGGGGGAGGAGTTCACGTGGCCCATCGAGTCTGGTTGGAAACCCAAATAACAGAGTCAGCGAAGTTTACAATTCTCAAGAATGTGATTGTGGTGCAGAAGAATGAACAATTAGACAAACAAAACAGAGATTTGGGCTGATGCACTGCGTTCCTTGATGATTTTAGTACCAGATGAGGCGTCCACTGTCTCACAAACACTCTCCTAACGGGGTCAAAGGATACAATGTTCTAATATATGAGTGATTAGTGGAGTACTGGGCCCAAGAGGTCATAATATACAATTACCCCAGCCGTGGGGCAATCCACATCAGGAATGATGTCAGATAAGGTCCTCTTGTGTACTCTGCATACAAAAGTCCTACCCACCCCTTTCCCACCCCTCCAGCTCTTTGCTATGTCTGTAGGCAATCCTCGTCTCACCTGTCAACTTCAAAAACACAGGAGAGGGGAGAATGCAACATGGGTACTATAGTATGTCACATATTGTGTGGGTTATTCCCCCTTCATCTTTAGTGGCAGCCCTCCACTGAAACTGGTTTTAATCTTTGATTGATTGTCTTTTCCACCTTTTGAATTATTTATATCAATATCTTTTTGCCGATGTTTCGGCATACATTTACTATAACTACAATATCTGCTCCATGCCTGAAATAAAGCAGCTTAAGTTCAACTCTGGAGAGCATTTTGTCCTGAAATACCCTCTTATACCCTGTCCTATTTTGACAGTACCACTTTGCTCTCCCTGTGCTGAGGACACAGGCTGGTTATGTAATGGCCGGCCTTGTCTGTCACACTCCCTCATTTCATAAGCGACTGGAGTCCTCTGTTTCCATGTAGTAGATCCTGATGGACGGCTCAATTAGTTGACAGCTGAGTCCATTTCCGAGCAACTTTCCTAGAGTGCTGTGTCTTTTCTGCAGCTCAGCTGACAGGATCCTGCTCGTGTTCCCCTTCATAATGTCTTTCTGCTGTGTTATGGTGTAAAAGGAGAGTGGGGCAAAGCTGGCATCTGTGCATCTCAATACATTTCCTGCACATCCTGGTTGCTACACAAACACTCCCTGCAGGCATGCACACAGATGCAAACACACGACCCATCCTTTAGAAAACAAACACACCCTTCTTAATAAACGGTGAACAACAGCTCTGCATCCAGGTGTATCAGTCCAGTGTTGAAGCCTCTGACTGATACCCCTCAAGCTTCCCTTTTATCACCCTTTTCTCCAAATTGTGCCCACACACGTCATTCTTAAAAATGAATGAATCATGACTGCTTTCCCAGAACCCGAAAATTCCCATAACCCTCCACCAATTGGGTTTTAATTCAGGGAGATAAAGCAAGCTGCGGTATTAAGGTTGCCAATCTGCCATTGTAGGTCTCAGCAGGGGGGCGAGCTCGGCTGACAGAGTCCCAGCAAGGCCCCCCTGGAGGGGGATGACAGAAACGCACTAGGAGGTAGCTCAAACTGTTTATGTCTCTATCCCTCTCATTCATTTCTTATGTTTCTCCCTTTTTGAGAAGAGAAACAACCAGAGCAGAAAATTGACTGAAATGTGTCTCATCATCGACCACTCTTGGAACACACTGCAAATATGTAGCCAAATGATCATACCGTATGTGAACATAGAGCAGAGAATGTGTGTGTGTGTGTGTGGGGGGGGTGAGAGAGGGAGAGTGGGTGTTTATTCTTGCTGGACTTGGGTTGCCAGTGTAGGATTACAGCAGGATGAAAAGGACTCTGTCCTAATCCTTCCCAGAGAGGGGAAAAAAGGAAGAAGGGAAGGGATAAGAATGAGAAACAGGGGGAGGGGGGAAGAGAGAATGGACAAGACTGAAATAAATAGGAAACAAAAGAAAATGACAAAACCAAAAAAGTTAGAAGAGGCACTGGCTGTATTTCTTTTAAAAGTTTGCCTTTAAAGTCGATCTGATGAAATGGAAAACTAATTTTCACCAGCTGGAATGCGGGAAAAAAACAAAAAACGGAACAGTCTGGCAGCTGTCCTCTGTAACCTATTTGTGAGCAGCATTGAATAAACATGCTCCCGACTTTACTAAAGATAAAAATGTGTGAAAGGCAGAGCAGTGAGCAATGGTCAGCCAGGGAGGAATGTTGAATCCAACTCACTAAAACAGTCGGGAATCACTGGTGGTCGTCCAAGCTCCGTGTATCAATACACAAAGAGATTGACTCGTGTTTATAGATGGCGTCTGAAAAGTGCTTCTGAGTGCTATCATTTACAGCCTCTGTCTGTCAGTGTGCCAAGATTACTGGAAACAAAAAAGCAGAACTGACAGCTACAACTAAGCAATTTAGAGCCCAGCTTACACACTCATTTTATCCTGGCTAATCACTTCAGTACTGCACACAAACAACATCCTTTTACAAACAAGACTTCGCTCCGTCTAAACTTTCTAGCAAGTCTTGTTGTGCAGAGTAAATTTGGGTATTGGCTGTTTTTGCATATATAGGATCTTGTGTGGTGGAAAAACAACTCTTCAGGCACTTGAAACTGCATGTTTTCTGTGATAGATTCTGCAATTACAAGTTATTAAGGGTGCATGAAACTGGAGGGAATTTTCTAAGATGAGGGGAAAGGGTTTCAAATGTAAAATTTTTAAATGGAGTCTCCTGAAACTAGCGGAAAGGTTTCGCATCGGCGCCTGCAACAAAACTTTGATAGCTCGTTAATGAAGCTTGTGAATTGTTGAATGCAAAGCAACTGGAAACCAAGGGGACAATTACTATAGTTATGTACATTAGGTCATTTTGTAGTTGGTGGGACTTGTCCTGGGGGAACAGCAGTGCACTGTTTGTCAGCTAAATGGACCCTACGGCCTAGGACTGACTTCTGAACACTCCGACATTTACCACACCGCCCGACAATCTCTCCATTTCTTCCATTTTTCTTAATGCTATCCATCTTTATTGAGACAAAGTCTCCATTGATAAGGTAACAACAGTGGAATCTGTCCCTTTTTGTCTTTGAAGATGGGTTACAAGTCCTAAAAATCTGTTTTTCACTGTACACGCTAACAAAGATTTTGGCCTCCGTGCTAGCACGTGTTGGATACACTAACCAGCTCATGTTGCCTCTGCCACAAATAAGTGCTGATACATTATAGATTTAAAGTACGCTCCCCACTCTCCTCACAACTCTCTGAAAACTCTCTGGCTGTCTGTGTCTTCCACTGGCCTGTTTTATTTTTATTTTTTAGCCCTGCAGCTTCATACACTTGTGTCTTTCGGCCAACTTTACACCCATCTGGTTTGCTGTCCGCTTACAAAACCGCGTTGACAATCGCGAACACATGCACTATGCAAAAGCAGACAGATGCTCACTTTTCAGTCCGTGGCTAGCTCTCCTGCTTTATTATTCATTTACCAGCGCCACAGTGGAGGTTTATAGGAACATGTGGATATGATGTGCAGCTAGAATAGAAGCTGAACCGATGAACAACATCAAAAACCTGTAAATAATAAATTGTTCTTTAAGTCCAGCTGTTTCTTTCCCTTGAATATCACAAGGTGGTACTTGAGGGTACTATACATGCAAGCAGGATTCTTTGTTTTCTTTGGCTCACAAATGTTGAAATAATGACAAATAGTTAAAGCCCAGAAACATGCAAACAAAAGATAAGTACAGGCCATGAGCTTTATGTAGCTCCTTGCACCAAATGGGATTTCTGCATCCCTCTGCTGGCATCAGGTCAGTTGAGGGATGATGGATGCCAGAACATTTTGGCATAAATGTAGCAGTTATGAGTCACCAGCACAGTGCACTGCAGCACATTAGCACACCAGTCACTCAGAGAGCTAAATTCAGATGAAGATGCATCCCGTTGAAATGCAAAATCATTTTAAAGTGCTGTTAATGATTTTGCTATCTTTTATATATATATCTCTGCTAATTTATGGCAACAAATTGCTTGTTAGTGTCATCATTATTCTCGTGGGCATTTAAGTCGAGGCAGACGTGTTTGGTATTTTTTGTGAAATACACGGACACCAGGGTGAATTCAGGACAAAACAGCAGACATTAGCATTTCTTTAGGTGTGTTCCGAAAAAGAGAATTGATTCAACACCAAACTCAAGCAATTGGTAGGTGGTTCATTAAAGAAAAATACTGCAGTCCTATGTCTCTAGGACAACTGCAGGCTGCTATTTTCTGATAAAGCTTTCTGCAGTTACCACTCAGCATATATTCATGCCTATGCTTGTTAATCAGGAAAAGAAATTCTACAGTTTTCTGCTATGACTAACCTATTTGATCAAAATGTTTAGGGTATTTTAAAAATACCCTAAACATTTAGAGCATCGATTAATTTACCGAATTTCACTTTGAAATGAATCAAACTGAATGAAAGCATTTGCATTTTAAGAGATGAATAATATGCTTGATGACTATCTACTTAAGGTTGGAGATTAGCAGCGTAATCAGAAACACATTCTTTGTAGCACAATTAAAACAGAGATGTGTTTTTATCTTTACATTTTAATCAGGGATGATGGATTTTGGAATCTAGATCCTTCATTAAGGCATTCGCAGCTGTCTTTATTGGGAAAAGGACAATAATCTCAATTTTATTTTTTAATGTCACACAAGCCAAACACACAAAGTAATCCAGGATTACATAATTAAAAAGACAATCTCTTCTTGCTATTACTGAAAGTCCCAGCAGGCTCTGATCTGACTCCATCCCACCATTTCGATCATCTACCCCAAGTTTCTCAGATATCACTCCACACATATGTGAAGTGTTTTTGTGCCCAAACGCACCTGGGACAGACCAATACAAATATGTAAAGCAAGTCTGAGAAAACAGCTCCATTGATATAAATAGAACGCAGCATTTGATCAGCACTTCTGAGACCCAGAGCTTAGCATTGAACACCGCAGACTTAAATGCACAAAGGACGGCTGACAAAAAAGAGATTTCCTTCTAGTCGTTCATTTCCTTTGGTCTTTAGGATGATTGTTAATCCAGCAGAATTTACGATTCACCGTGGGGGGCAAAATAACTTCACGGTTGTATATATTCTTTTCAATCAACCTTCCTTAATCAAATAAAAAGCTCAAAAAAGTTGAAAAAAACAAAGCATTGAGGGTCTGCTGTGATCACAAAGAGTATCTGCTCCTTTCAGAGTGATAGCTTTAACACAAGGATACCCAGGCCTGGGTTTCACCATTTAGTAGCCACTATTCAATTGAAGGAGAGGAACGCAAAAAGAAAAAAAAGAGCCTTAATGTAAGATAAGAGGCAGAAAAGACATGAAACAGGCCACCCGTATTTGCACAGTAGGTGGGCTGCTAACAGCCATCATTTGATACAGTGTTGATATAACCCATTTCGTTTTGCCTGCTGAAATAACTGCCCTCATTAAAGACTTAATTCTTTCCCTCCTACCTCCCTTTCTCCTCGTTTCTCTCTCGCACGGGTTCCCTTTATTTTCCTCCAATTTCAATTCATTTCCCTGATAAGCTGGGGATGAAAGCGCCAGCTCCTGGGGCACACCATTGCCCTTAGTGACTCTTAAGTGTCTGAAGAGGCCATGGAGCCGTGGCTGGTCATGGCTAGATGCCAGCTAAGCCACAGATTACTGGCACTATTGCTAACAGTGCCCCAACTGCCAACACTCTGATCTGCTGATATGGCCTAATTGTCCTCTTTAGCTCAGAGGTGATATACTGTGCCAGGCAGCTTTCCAGCAAAGCCTTACGAGACTTAACAAATGCAAGCAAGTTTTCCAACTATTACACAGGCAGGAGACTTATTGGCAAATTCACAAGAGTTTGAAATTTATTGGTTGTCCATCGACCAGGTTTCCTATTTGGTGAGGCTTCAGTACAGTTTCAGTAAAAAAAGAGAGAGAGAGAGTGCTTGTTTATTCTTGCCAGACTTGGGTTGCCAGTGGTTATGCTTTTATATAAAAGCTTAACTTCTCTCTGTGACTAGTTGTGTTGTGTTTTTTTCTTTTTAAAGATTGTTTTTGGGGGGTGTTTGAGTTCAATCCAACAAATCTGTGTATTTAAATACATTGATGCTGTTATGAATTCAGTCAGCATTGATGATTGTCCAACAGAAACAACTGCTTTACCTGGAAGGTAGCACCTACAGGATGATGCACATGCTGCACAAAGTCAAAAGACTAGCCAGAAAACACCGCCTGGTGCTGAATGAAAGCCGCGATAGCAAAATGCAACGTGCTGTTTGTCCTTTGGTAACCTTATTTCATCAGGAGCAGCAGCTGACAAGAGCGTGTTGATGGAAAACATGACATTGAGCAATAATTACTACAGCAGCCTGTGGAGCTGCCTTTGGGAGGAAAAAAAGATTACATTTGCTACTGAAGTGCTTCACCTTTTGTTGAGACAGGGTTACCCTTTCAGCAACATGTCTGCTTAGGAAATTGCAGAGCAAGGCTAAGTTGATAAGCTACAATATGCAGGGGGAACAACAGGCCTTCTGAGTGATGTCAGCACCAAAGCAACAAGGCCATGCCAACTCAGAGAGAAAAAACAGAGATGGGGTAAAAGCTTGACAGACGCGGCACGTGTGTTGCTGTGATAACTCGAGTTTCTACACAGTTTGGTCAGACAGGCATAATGAAGCGTTACATCCCCCATGGGTCAAGTCTCACTACTGCCTTTTTTGTGTTTCAATAAAATGCATATCAGCACGATGGGTCTACAGACTTGAATTTCTAAATTAAAAAATCAATGCTTCATTTATTCTATTGAAATGCTGAGAGATGCAGAAGGCCCTGGCTTAAAAATAATAATCCATATATGTCTGTGTGGGGAAAATAGGATTGCGGTATTAACTGACAAGCAGCATTTGTTCACTTCCTTTTTGTTTTGACTTAGTGGTCATAAAGGTTTCTGAGGGGAATGTGCCAATAACTAGGAAGGAAAACAAATAGCGCCTTCCCTCCGCAGACATCAGTGTGAGAAATCTGCCTCTTGGAGAACTTGTCAGAGGAAGCAGGTGAAGGGCGACCTCTATTTATAACTGAAAGGCATTAACTGCTGGAAAACTCATCTTTATTAAAGTAGAAAAACGGACATGTGCTGTGAGTGCGGCGCCTAATGAGAGAGCGTCTCTGTCTCAAACAAGGCTGGATGAAGTGCATATGATTTCAGATTAGTGCATTTGGATTTGGGACGCAGCAATGTTATAGGAAGCCTTGGTGCAGTGGACCGCTCTGGAAGTACTGACTAAATTACAAGCCTTTGAGCTCCTTTGTATTTTCATTTTCTTCTCTGATCGTCCTTCTGAAACATCCCAGCTTGTTTGTAATGAAATTCAAATGGGGAAGTTTCTGGCTCCTGGACCCGGTTAGGACTGCCTCTTTCCTTTTCCTTCCTTCCCCTGGGGGAAGACGCTTGAGATAAAGGGAAGGGAAGAAGATGGGCAAAGATAGGGTGATCAATACACGGACACGCAAGAGATGGGGAGATTCATAGATAGATAAGAGGGATTCAAACAGGCAGCAGGAGGAAGAGAAAGTGAGAGAAAGTCTGAGAGAAAGCTCAGGACCCTGGGGGCCATTCAGAGGGGATGAGATAGGGGTAGGCAATGGGAAACTATGTGTGTACGTGCTGCAGGAAGAGGCCTTGCAGGCGGCGGGGAGGGGGGGGCGCACACGCGTCTCAATAAGCAATGTATGTCCCAATGAGTGTGTGTGTGTGTGTGTTCTGTGTAGGACTGTCACTGCGGAGAGTGTACTTTGGATCGGGGCTCTGACTCATAGTGAAAACAAATAACAAACCCTGCAGGGCGGATGGACGCGGCGTCCAAGGTAAATAAACAAGGCGCACGAAAATACAGTTGCACTGAATGATGAGGCTTGACCTCCGCCCCCCCACTCAACCCTCACCCACACCCGACTCCCCTGTTGCTCGACTAGGACGGAGACTGTCTGCCCGGCACAAAAACAAAATCGATGTACTTTTTTTGTCCCCCGATCAACAAAATAAGTAACCATGGGCGACATGCAACAGCTGACGTACTGGATGTTCTGCTTCAGATTCCAAATCTAAATCTGTCTATTTCTACGTCATCTTCAATCCTTCTCATTAAAGGCTATTAAAACTTCCTTCTGAAAATATATAACTTAACAAGCAGCTTGATGTACTGACGTTCCAGCTGATGAAAGCCTGCTGAAATGATTTTCAGACTCGTGTGAATTACCAGTGCATTGTTTTCTTCGGAGGGTTGGAGGAGCCTTAATAAAAGACCACAAAAGTGATGATGGGACACGCCATGAGCACTGATGAGCCCTTAAGTGGAGCTGGCATTCACATGGATGAAAGTAAGTGGATGCAAGTCTCTTTCCGTGGTGCTTGTGAATAAGTTTTCCAGTCCTCCCTCTGCTCTGTCCCTGTTTCCTTCAATTTCTATCCGACGCTTTCCTTCTGCCCTATCTACTCATTAGAGGGACTCCCCAGAGGACGTGCATAATCCCCGTTCAGAGCTGCAAGCCTTTCATGTCCTGGGAAGACGTACTGGTGAGAGCGTTGCCAGTTCCCTTTTCTCTCTATGATACCTGCATTGACTTTAGCTTTTCAGACAAGTCCTCCCTGTCTTTCTATTGGAACCCCCTCCTGCTTTCACATTCCGTCCCCATGTTTTCACCTGCATTTATATTCTCCTTTTTGGCACCGTTGGTTTGTGTTTAGATGGTCTCACGATAAACTGACGTCTCTTCCAGCTGTGGGAGGTAAATGACAGAATAAAGCACTCTGGATTCTCCTAATTATCACTGATATTAAGACTTCAAGCGCTGTTGACTCAAGATTTTAAGCAAAGCATCAAAAAAGACGGCCCTGGACATCAGCAGTTTGCCCACACTTGAGATCAGACAACTCTGTACATTTTCAAAGAAAGCTGCTGCTCAAATTTTGGGAAAGTTGTGGGTGTGTGATTTTGTTTTGAATTAGCATAAAGATTAAAATTAGTGGTGCAGTGTGGTGCAACACTAGGAAAAAATGGGCTTTAATGCTGAGGGACTTGACGAGTGTCACAGTGTCAGTTGCCTAAATTACTTTCATTCTTATAACATGGATTTCCAATTGGCCTTGTTTTCATTTTGTTCTAATGACTTTGGAAGGTTTGGAAGGTGAAAATAAAATTGTAGTTTTAATAATATTAATTGATTAAATGTTTCATTGAAGTAATGTTTTTGGATGACTTGTACCAGAAAGATACACAATGTTCTCTGCCTTCCATTCAAACATAATTAGCTTTCCAGCTGTGAAGTGAATAATATTTCAAACACAGATTTCAATTTTACATTCAAGCACATTGCCACTTATATGTTTCATTAACCTCCCAGTAAATAAAAAATAGAGAATCTTAATAAAAAAGGGGAACTTGATTTGAATGCATAGAATTTAATCATCTATCTATCTACCGGTAATCAAATGAAAATGTTCTCGATACGATATATGTGATTTATGAGGTATGACCTCCCAGTTATTTTTTAGAGGTCCATTACTGAACACGCCGTCCTCTGTCCTATCAAAGCTTGCTTCACTGCGACATACTTTTTCCAGTGATGCAACGATGCAGGGTAAATTTGGTGTGACATTTGTGATGGAAAAAGTCGTTTTCTGGAACGCTCGCTCCCCTGTGATAAAATCTATATTTCTTTTCAGCCATACCACTTGTGGCCTGGTTGTTTGGGAATTATGTGTTGGGATTGGCTGCGCGGCCGAGTCCAAATAAAGTGAGTGTTATAACTGGCAGGGACAGCCATGCTGGAGAAAAAAAAAAGGTGTTGTTCATTGGCTCACATCGTCTGCCTGTGGCTGCTGGGACACAAGACTGGTGTAGAGGAGACACGGCCGCTCCGGGGAGGAAGCTGTTGCTGCCCTGGCATGTTTGCGGGGAAAACGTGGCCGACTGAGAGCTAAGGGGAGGGTGAATCAAAGAACGGGCGCAGCAGAGAACAGACCACCTGGATCAGTGGGCCTCAAAGGCTGACCTGACAGAGTCAATCTGAACAACGGTGAACAGTAGACAGTCAGTCTGCTGATTTACCCTCTCCTCCATTTTCACTGGCAGCCTTCCAACCAACACAGGCTGTCCAGCAAGGCTTTCAGAAAGAGCCTCAGATTGGGTTTTTCCACTAAGTTAAGGGATTTTTTTTTCATACTCTGCCTAGGAAAAACAGAAAGTAAATCAAAAATTGAAAACAAAACAATTATTGACAAGATGGTATTTCTAAGTTCTCCCAATTTTGCTAATTCTAATATATAAAAACACAT
This sequence comes from Takifugu flavidus, assembly GCF_003711565.1. Classification (NCBI taxonomy): domain Eukaryota; kingdom Metazoa; phylum Chordata; class Actinopteri; order Tetraodontiformes; family Tetraodontidae; genus Takifugu; species Takifugu flavidus. The sequence continues at coordinate 8,970,945 of NC_079539.1, read as the reverse complement.
CTCTGAACAAATTAGGCTTTGTAATGTTTGCAAAATGGTTCCAAAATGCACAATAATAAACAGTGCATGTAATCCAGAGGAGCTGGAGTGTTCATTGGCCACGTGGGCTGTCACACATTAACTGAGCTGTCACACATTGCCATCCCCTGGCCTCCTGACTCAGCCTTACACGTTACAGTGTGAGCTTGACCCCAGCTGCCCTAGACACTTCACCTCAGTCAAGTCTCAGCAGGGCTTACCACATGGTGCAACAGCCGTTACTATGCTTTTTCCATATTCCTTTTCTCTCCATCCACTCAGTTAAAAAAGACCAACAATCTCATGCAACATTTCTGTCTTCCTGTGTTTTGACAAGAGCCCCCCCCTGTCCTCCTGACCTTAAATTCTATTCTATGAATATGCCCCAACTGGGTAAAGAGGTTCTGGGATTCCTCTATTCCACCCATTATTGCCTTTAATGTAGTACTCATGAGGAGGGGCGAACATCGACAGCAGCATCAAGGCTCGGCCAAGTCAGCAACTATTGGGAGGAGGCCACTGACAGATAAGTCTCACACAAAAACAGAGCTCCTCATTACCACACACATGCTCAAGTGTTTTATTTGGACTGAACTCAATGTGATAGTTCAGCTCAGATTCCTTGGCTGCGTATCTCTCTTCAGCGAGAGAACGCAGAACCTCTGTCCTCTCAACAGTGGAAGTGAGGAGGACAGATCTCCCACGGTCACATGCTGCCTCTAGAGATAAGTCTTGGATTGTTCACAAACATACACACGCAGATATCCTACCCACAGAGACATGATTAACTTGCCAATTAGTACAGGAAGCTGCAGACCTTGAGGCTGTTTTTTCCTAAGCCACAAATAGAATACTGATGCAAATAAACCATACAAATTCAACGCCATGCATGAAATCAGACTGTGTACAGGCATGCATGCACAAACATACAACATGCCATGGAATGATCAACGGATTCTTTATTCTATTATCCAGCCCTATCCACCCACACACAGCATACATATTTAAACTTAAATAATAAACACACTGTGTCTCTCATTTTCTTCTTATAGCAAGTCAAAAGCCAAATAGATGGAGATGCTTCTCTTCTCAGAAATTCTATAACCACGGAACACTGCGTTTTGAAACAGAATATCAATTTTTTATGATTTGCTTTTTAAAAAAACCTGCAGCCTCATTGGTTCAGAAAATTGCAAGGGGAATGTCTTCATTTGCCTCTGAGATTTCATCCACAAATGGATTAAACATTTAATAGATGCACAGATTATGAATGAGGTAAAGCGGTGATATACAGCTGCCGGCGTGTGAGGGACACTCCGACAGGCCAATGTGAGCTCTGGTAGCAGCGTGGTTGAGCCTGACACTGACTGATAGCTGCCTGTAGATCCTGAGGGGCATCGGGAGTTTAATCACCCATAACCGCAATTACAGACGTACACGTTGGACTCATAAAGCACTGAAACAAGATGAGCGCCTCCCTCCGCTCCTCCCCTTGGCGTGCATCAGCCAAATTTCAAGAAAGCTCAAGGAGGACCGAGGGAGCTGTGGCATAAGCTCAGAGAGGCCGTGAGAGAGATCCCTACTATGGTGCATTAGAGGAAGGATTGTGGCACATTAATTAGTGCTTTTAATACACTTGCGTGCCATCAAACGAGTCATTATGTGAAGTGGAATTGCCTTGTTGTCAAAGTGGCATGCTTCCACTGAGCCTGTTTAAAAAGAACGGAAACAGCCAATGGCAGCACCACAGCATCACAGGGTAGAAAACATTAGCATGTCAACACATATAGACTTTCATACCTAAATAGTGCATGCAGCTGTGTATGTGAGCACACAGACCTAACAACTGCATAAAAGCTTATAATATACCGTGAGATGGGCCTAAGGATGGATTAAGATGGAAGCCTTTATCAGTGGGTTCTCACAATCCCCTATAGAGTAGCACAGCTCTCCCTATTGCTCTTTTTCCCTGCACCACTCCCTCTTTCCATTACCTCAGGGAAAGTGCAAAGGGGGAAAAAATGGAGGAAGAGAATTATAGCGGATGTAAGAGAAAACGGAAAACATAGTGGAACAAGTGTGCAACGCACAGACCACAGACAGGAGGTCACCTTCTCTCACAGCTTTTTGCCATTTGAAAGCAGAACAGCGAACAAGCGCTGAAGTCGTCTTTGTAATCAATCCCATCACTGAGTTACAGGGCAATAATAACGCTAAGTGGTCAAGAAGGAGAACAAATGGTTGTCATCTGCAGAGCAGGAGGGATGAAATAATTAAAAGGATGACATTTTTGTCTGCACAGGACCAAATGAAAAGCTCTGATGATTTGTTATTAGCCCCTTTATCATAATTATGCACTTGTAGAGGAGTGCGTTATACAGTCGCTCTCTTGCACTGTTTTTCTCGCTGCCTAATTGTCTTTGTGACTGGATAATTTGTTGGATGATCTCACAAAGCTGTGACACTTTGTCAGCAGTCACAAAGAACAAAGAACCAATGAAGAACCAACCAGTGAAGGGTAGGTATATGATTTTCATCATCGACAAGCATTTCCAGCCTTCTAATAGTGGTTCAGTCAGCCTCCTCTTGCACAGAGCTGCTTTAATATACTATATACATATCCTATAGGGTGATAAAACGATATAGGAATATCCACATCATCACGCCCGGCATTGCCATCATTCATCACTCGGTTAAACCGTCACATGAATTGACAGAGCCAATGAAGAGCGTTGGATGGCCCATGTGTGAAAGGGCAACAAGTGCTGTGGGTGCCAATGAGTCAACAGTGCGCAAACAAAACAGGCAAAAGGATGATCTGCTCATTGGTCAGGTCAACTGATCATTGAGATCATGTTTAATGGTTTGGCTATGGAGCACATGTACTTTAGGATGAGTCAGGACTAATTGTGTGACCAAAGAGGAAGAGGAAGAGAGGTAGGAAGGGCGGTTCAGGGTGAAAAGGGAGAGGAAGGTCAAGAGTGTAAGGCAATAGAAAGGGTGACTGTGGAGACAATCAGCTGCGTCACAGGCGAACCTTTTTCGTGCAAAGATTGCACTGCAATTTCCACGAGAAGATCGTGCAGACTTTTACAAGGTTTGCTGATGTTTTTGTATTTGAAACGCGATTCCAGGTTTGTACTGTTGTGAGCACAATTTTATTTTTTAATTTTTTCTATAATCTTCTCAGGCCTGTCTTCCCATCCGCTTCCAGGAAGCACACAAGCAGGAAGGCAGGGCCCTTTGTCTTCCTGGTTTGTGGCACTGAGGGACCTATAATATAGAGTCTATATTATAGACCATGGAAGTAAACATAATAAGGAATCTACAACCTCATGCTGTGGTTTCCTGTACACAGGTATGGAGATTAGTCTAAATGTGGGGAGGAGCAACAAATCAATGAGGAACACAACAAGAACACAGTGTGGCTGCTGAAAGCACAGTGGAAAAGCTTGTTTAGGAACAGCAGCAACATTAAATAATTAGACAAGACTCAAGCCATTCCTCTTCCACTGAGAGTCTGAGTGCTGCACACATGCACCCTTCCTTTCAGCAGAGTGCAGACTGATGTGCAGCATGAAGTAGTAGATAAAACATCCTGAAGGATTTATTAGTGTCAGCACTTGCCTTTGGTGAGGAGACAACATGAGGTATATTGTTTAGTCACGTTCATGTGGATCCTCTCCTGGAGCTACTGTTGCACCTTTGTTGGATTTCTGCAGATCTTACGCAACTTTTTCACAACAAGCCTCTCATTATCTGATTTATTGCCCAAAATGCTATGTTTTCTTTTGTATCCTGCCTACATGTTTTATCCTTAAATAATGTCATTTATTATTTTCCATGACCTGAGTCTTTGTAACTAGCTGTTAATACCACCCAGAACCAAAAACCATGCGCCCACGACTCTGCATGCTACTCATCTCACTGTTGACTTCACTTCAGCACTAGTTTAATGGCAGAGCTTACGTCACCATCGTTGTCCCATGTCGGTTCTGTGTTTTCTGGCGGAGAGAATGGCGGGCCCCCCCGGGCAAAACAGACTTATTTGTGTTTTCATGTTCATTTCAACAGGAAGAAAAACAGCCATTCAGCAGTATCCAGGATCTGGCTCATTACCCTGTTAAATGTTTTATACATCAGACGTTCTGTGTTTACAGGTCCCAAAAGTGCTTTTGGTTGTATGATTCTGGTTGCATACAAAATACACATGCTACAGAGTTTGAAACAACTATTATCAGTTCTTTTTCACCCCCCCCCCCCCTTATATATGCTATCAGCTACTTTTTATCTATGACCATTGGGCAATGGAATATAAATGATAAGACATCTGCCAGCCTTTAGCGCTGGGCAAAGTCAGCTTCCCATCTCGGTAGATTTTATCACTAACTCAAGTGATAACTCCCACAGCATTATAACAATGGGCTCAACCTTGTGTTATGAAAACTGTTTTTTACGCCCTGTAGAACGGGGTTCATTTTTGGCTCTCCTTATTATAGAGCCCACATTGCTGCTGTGTTTGCTATCATTTTCACACTCCCACACATGAAATGGGTCAGGTTGACAATTAATGAAAATCATTATGCAGACAGGTAAAGTGAGAGGGAAAACAAACCACCAGGGCCTCATTTTTCATGCCAGACTTGTTTGTTTTTCCATTAATCCTTTTTGTACCCGTGCAACTTCTGAGCACACAAATGGACAGGGGACAAATTTAGTGGTCCCTGCGTGTCGAGACATTGCTGGCACAGGTTAATCTCACTTGTTAGGCTCACCTTAATTATAGTGTTGGTGCCTCTTTGTGTTTATTCCCTCTGCAGCGGATCTTTGAGTCATTTGTTTGCGTAGCTTTGCGGAATGATGGAGGTGGCGATGTCCCGGTGACAGGTGGAACATGGCTTCCACAAAAGTCCTGCTTTTGTGTAATCATTAGGCTTGCACAAGCAGGTTTAACTGTGCATATCCAGTACATGGACAGATGGTCAACATGTAAACACAAATTCATGTTCATAATATGCCTGTTACAGCTGCTGCAGCACACTTGTGCTCTAAACTCTATGTAATGGGATATAAATTGAGACGAGTGTGTTAAAGCCACACAAGTACCTTGACAGTAGTTTAGAACATGAATGCGCAATGTTACCATTTTAGCCAGTATGTACAGCGGATTAATATTCCTTTTTATCCAAAACCTTTCCACTGATGGAAAATGGTGACCATAAAAGCACCCAGTTGAGAGCAGAGAGCCTGTTTTGCCAGAGTGCAGCCCTCGCATACGTGCATTTTTTTCTAAGTGCACAATCACCTACACACAAGCACAAAATCATACAGACTGTTCTCGCAAAAACAACCACAGAGTCATTAGCATGCTGTGTTATTCTTTCCTGGCATTAAGCTCTCATCCTGATGCCATTTTTTTTCCCTCCACAGGAACAGCGGAGGTCTTTACATGACAAGCATTAATAGTACAGGACTAAATGTTCCAAAGCCCCTAAATTGTTTCATAATATTTAGTGCAATCTGTAACGGTAATGATTAACTCCCTCCTGGTTGAGTTAAGGAAATCAGGTAAGAATGTGATCTGAATATGAGATGTAGTTTGTGAGAGATAGAGGGAGATTTTACTGACCAGTTTTCTCCTTTGAGCAAAAGAAAAAGTATTTATTTAATAAATGAAATAGGGAATATCTGTTTATCAGACCAACAACACGTGATGATGTGGTTGGCTTTAAAAACGTCTTTACTTTGAATTTTCATTCTGGCCCTCAAACCATCTGAAAGGCTCCTGACCCGGGAAATTTTATCAGCCTTTCAAAAAGGTCTGGTGAACTGATCCGCATGAAGCCATCTGATAAATAACAACCAGAGATGTCAGCGCTGAGCTATCAGCTTTCGACTTTGACACCGCTCCCCCCCCCACCATACACCCAATTCTGCAATCTCTTACTGCTTCCACCAGTTCTCTGGCTGATATTTGTGTTTCTTTTCCCCCATCGTGATTACAGCTGCACGGCCACATTAGTCAATTAGCTCGATGACAGTGACTGTAATGGACTGGTGGACGCGATGCCCCCGTAGCATTTGGAGCACTCTTTCACAGAGGCCCCACTCTGTCACACAGTCCCATTGACTCTGCCGCCTGCACTGGCACACACTAAAGGTCAACTTTCTGCAACAGTTCTCCTGCAAAGGCCCCCGGTCTCCTTGTGCTCTAAGGTAATGGATGGGAGAGAGTATGGCTGAGTTAATGAATGAGTCCAACTTGTCTTGAAATCTATATTATAACACATTTTGCTGCAATGTCTGTTCATAATTGCACAATCACACACTCGTGTTTGGCTGGTGATGGTAGACCAAGACATAATCTAGTTAGGATGTACCAGACTGTTCATAACAGAACACAGAAGTGCAGTTATGCAGTAAAGCATCATCATCCAAATTTCCTCACAACCTGCTGAACATGGCATCAGCCTATATGTGATTAATTTATGTTGTGATAAAACAAAATGCCGTCCCTAATCCATCCGACATCGAACGTTACAAAGAGTATTAGACTCTTGTACTTGTTGAATCACTCTGCTCCTAAATGCTGCAGTGTTTCTGAAGACAGGGTCGAAAGCTTCGGTGTCATCACTGCAGCTTCAGGCTAATCCTTCAGGACCTCCGACTCCTCAGACCAACACCGTCCTGACAAGATATTTCCATTAGCTGTGACATTAGCATCACTTCCCCCATTTCTCTGTCTCTATCCACCTCAATGGCAGCTTTGCAAGGGGAAAGCATGTGGGATTTGCAAACACTTCTCCCCCCACTCCCACCTCTCATGTACTGACCTGCATTAGCACGCTGAGATGGGCCTCTTGCTGCACGGCATGCGACATTGGAGGGTCAGTGCTCTGCCACCCCCCCACCCATATTGCAGTAGCGTGCACATCTTGCAAAGAAATCTTTGACCCCTCATTCTTCACCCTACACCTCACAATTTTGGGTCTGCTCTTTGCTGGAGCATAAAGGTGGGGTGTGCGTGAGCCTGGGTGGCAGGTGCTGCATTTCTGACCTTCCACTTCCTGAAATCGGATTTGGTGACATTCGGACGCAGGGTTTCGGTTGGGCTCCCTCTCTCCCCCAGCCCCCATCCGCAGAGCCAGCTATAATGCCAAGCATGTCGAATCATTTTAGCATCAAAATGCAGACATCCACCTCCCTTTCCTTCTCCACCGCCAAATACTGTCCTGTGGAGGAACAAGCAGCCAGCTCTGGCGGTGCCGTCATCCCTTAAATTCACACTGACAAGAGCAGAAGCAAATGGTTGTAGTCAGAAAGGCGACGGTCAAAACCGGAGACCGATAGCATGAGGCTCCTTTTCTCTTCAAAATAGGAGATTTTTTTGTGTCAAAAAAGGAGGAAAATGACCTAAAGTCCAAAGTGAAACTATACAGTAATAATACAGCAAGGACAGAAAAATCTTCCTGCAATCCTGTTGCAATATCTTTTTTTTATTATATCTTTTTTTTACAGTTGCCAAAGTAGAATCGGATGTTGGAAGCAAATACTCCCAACAAGATGTATGGGCTCAGAGAGAATATAATACTTGATAAATAAACCCCCCCCCCCAATCCAGGGCCCTTGTCCAAATATTTGCTGTGAACTGATTCAAATGTTCCAATGAAAACTAAGATTTTCCTCAAGGAGCAATAACAAAACAGACACATTTATTGATTGCATTTCTTCCTGTTTTTTCACCATGTTTTACACATCAGCACACCACTAATGTGTGTCACGAGGCAGAATAGCTGTTCTGGTGCAACAATATCCGTGCAATTCCTTTACATCTGATATTTAAGATTATAAGGAATACGCCACATTTGTGCCACCTCACCGATGCAAATCTGGCACTCAGGATTGAATTTGTGGGGGCACTGAGGTACCGCTGCAGGCTCAGTAGTGCTGATCAGCTGTTCATAAAACGGCCATGATCAGGAGATCTCTGGGTTATGACCTATATACTCATTTTTATTCATGCCACTCGTTAATTTTCAGCATACCCGATGTACTGCGCCGTGATTAACATAATGTTCTGTGTTAGGCAACATGGGGCCTGAAGAATTGAGAACTTGCTTATTCATGTTTAATTGATGTTAATAAAAAATGCATTTCCACCCTTTCTAGCTGCAAAAGCCTCACAAATTATACTGTAAACCTCAATCAATGGGTCAGGATCAACTCTGCAGAGAGCTAGTTTCTGTGGCGGAGGGAAATTTCACCTCCTCCGCACAAACGATCTCAGAGAGAATACATAATAGATTTGCTAAATATATCTAATGATGAGCTTGAACTGAAATTTAAAACAAAGACGACCAGTTTGGGTTTGAGATGATACAAAGGGCTCTCAGTGAGTTTGAAATGAAATGGAACGATAGATAAATTTGTATGCATCTTGAAAATTAATTAGGTGTAAAATTATGCCTTCCTGATAATTTACATAAAAAAATCTTTCCCTAGGACAGCAGTAAGAAAGGGGTTTACTCATAACGATAGCCTTTGAGGATTTCCGCTCAATAAAAAATTCAAATGCAAGCATCACCTCCCACAACCTCCAGTTCCCATTAGCAATGATAATGAGCGTACGACAATACAGATACAGTATGAACGTATCCTGCCGCCACCCCCCCAATGTCCCGAGCTGCCCCCTCGCCTCAGTCACTGATCAGGTTGAGCTATAACAATGAGATAACATTTCATTCTGATGCCGCTGCTGGGGGATTATGGGCTCAGGGAGATATCAAAGGCTTAGTCGCTCTGATTTCTAGTGACCTGCTGGGGATGGCTGCCCTCACTTTGTGCCAACGCAGAGACCTCCAGCTTTGCCGATGTGTCGGAGACGACGCCACGGCAGCTCCCACCGGCAGGCTTTGTGTCAGTTTGAGGAAGGAAACAGGTATTCCATGGACTCGGTTAATTTAGTTCTGATAAAGACATCAGCTTAGTGGTTAATGGAAGTTAATAAGTAGCGTAACTCTAGCGTTGTGCTGGAACCACACTGCCAGAACAGATGTTTACTAATTACCCAGTAACTCAAGGCATTCCAAAATAACTGTGAGACTAGTAAACAGTATAAGTGAAATGAAAACAGAATCATTCCAACAACAAGGCAGATTCCACAGCAACTGAATTATGTTGCCTATCTTATTAGAAAGGGACACAAACTTGAGTTTAAAACAGACTAGTCGTGTTTTATACTGAAATGGGGACAGGAAAGGCAGAACTACCACTAGATATAATGTCATTAGTTTGCTCTTCATTCCATTCAAATGAGCTTATAATTCTTATAAATTGGGAGGGGGAGGTGGTTTGTGTATCTTGGAACTGTGGTCGAGATGACTCATCATATCTGGTAAGTTTGTTATATATTTAACTAGCCAATTAACAGGGGCATTTTGCAGTACTTGACAGCTATGACAAACTCCAGTCTTCCACCTAAGTAAACATCCCTTTAAAAAAACAGAATTAGCTGAAAATCTGCATGGTCGCCACTTGTGTATTAAATATATTCTGTGGAGTATCCCCTCAATAAATAAGGGCCCGGCCCGGCATTTAGAAATTTAGTATCCTTCACCCCTTTGGCTCTTGACCTAACAGGAAGCAGCCAAGCGGAGCGCTGACTCCAGCCAGCCAATTACAAAGCAGGAGCACAGAAAGTACTAGGACTAATGAGCTCCCTCTTGATGACCCTTCTCACCTCTGCAGGACCCCGGGATGGGAAACATGAGGAGCCAGGAGCGACTTCAACTCCACACCATCGTGCCCCCCCCCCGCTTCCCCACAAACTCTCTTTAGCCTCCTACATCTCCCCACCTTAACCTCGAGTTCTCGAACCCTGCTGTGTGACCACAAGGTCTACAAACACATCCTGCCCAACACATGGCTTTTTACTGCCCCAGTCGTGGCAGAGAAGCAGAAAAAACAATGAGCATGTACAAACACACATTCCTAATATGGGACGGGGGGTTATGTCAGTTGTATTTTCCTGCAGTTTCTTTATGATAGCTTCAAAGTGGGGGAGCAAGAACCATTTCTGCATGTTCTCCAAATGTGTTCTAAGGAAACTGGAAAGACTTCATTGAGGAGTGAGAGCATGTTTGGGCATGCACTAAAGTGTGGCTCTTGGCTTTTATTAACGACAATTATTAAAACAATAAAAAGTGCTGAATCAAAAAGCTCACAAAGGATTCGGTTCTGTCTAATAGGTACCAAGAACCTGGGTGGGACAGCGGCCACGTTGGTGCACTTCCGTACGCACAACAACACAGCTGCATTTTACTTTAATGAAATAAAAAAAGAAGGCATCCTACACTCACGCCCCCTTTTTTCTGTAGGCAGAATTGATCCTGTCATTTGGAGCCTCCAAACACAGACCATATGTGGGTTCAGCACTGGCAATCAGACTACATTGTGGAGCAGGCGGTTGAGTTCATCAGGAAAAAATTAGCCCGCCGCTCTGCAGGCCTCTCTCCCATTGGCCAGTCACATGGCCCGCTCCGTTTGAGGGCACCCCAGACATTCCTGCGGATAATCTTTTCCATTCCTCTGCTCAGCTCAGTGAGGACAGACCAAATCACAGCACAAGGCCTGCATTGTGAGGGCCTTTTCAAAAAGTCCTGTTTTCAATGCTGTCTCTCTTTTATGCTTTCTCTCTCTCTCACCTCATAGACCGCCATTCCAAAAAAGAAAAAAAAAAATTCCCATCGTGACTTTCTCATAAAAAGAAACACTAAATGATTGGTTTCTTTTGAATCGGGCCCGTAGAAAACCACGGTTCTCACAGCCTCTTTCCAGTAAGAGTTTGTTTTTTGAAAAGCCCAAACAATATAAAACCGCTAAAACCCGTGTCCGGCCACATCAGTGCACTGCCTCGGGTTCAGCAGCTCAGTGCTGAATCGGGCTCCCCGGGCGAGGCTCGCAAGCCTTCCCGGAAACCTCCCAGTCTCCTCACACCCGTTGTGCAGCAGCTTGCCATTGCGGCTGCAGTCAGGTGGTTAGAACGCCCAGAAAGGAGCACAATCTCGGTCAGGATCAACATCGTCTAACTTGACATGATCCACAATTAGATCCCCGATTATTACAAGGGCTTTAAATGTTGCTCACCACTTATTTTACTTTTGCTATATTACCTACATTTTACCTATATTTACCTATATTACCTACCATCACCAATGAACCATATGAAAAATGCAATGCTACAATTTTCAATTCTTTCTGCTCTATTTGGCCGTGAAACTGGGGTAGCCAAAATACTCTAATCTGACTTGTATCCCAGTTTACAAAGCTTCTTAATATAGCCACAACACAAAGAGGGAAAAAAAAAAACCTCTGACATACTTCTGCAAGACAACACTTCTATTCCAGATGCTCCTGATTGTTCAGGAAACACGTTCCGCCTGAGTGCAGGCAGCGAGGTTTGACAGTGGAAAAAAAAAGAAAGAAATGTTGCAATCAATCATGGCAGCTCTGTAAAATACACAGATGCGGGCGGTTCGCCTCACCTGCCGAAACTTGTCTGGGAAAAAGTATTTGCAAGGTAAACGGCAGGTAGTGGGTCATTATGTTCACTTTACTGCTACAAAAAATGGATATTTTGATGATGAAAATATCACGTATGGACTAGCTCTAAACTACAGACAACATATGCGTGTTTCCCTGGAGATTTTCTACCTTTGGGGCACATGGGACTGTAAATTTTAACTGCTCTATTTAAAGTACTCTTGTAGAAAACATTACTGGATTATATCATTCACATTTCAGTGCCTTTTTCAAGAGCCAGTCAGTCATAAGTAATTTAAAGGCACCAAGCTGCTTATTACTGAGGGCAACTTCATAGCCTTAAAAAAAAAAAATACAGCGGCAGAAAAGAAAGAATGTTTGCAGTAATAACATTGATCCTTGTAATCATATTGTTCAAATGGCTAAGTAGAAGACAGAGAAGACCTCCAAACAATTTTGATACTAAAGGCTTTAAGGTGATTTTAAGGTTGCGACCTAATTAAAGGAGTCGAAACCATTGTTTTGGGTTTTTTTTTCAGATTGTAAAGAGGAGGGGAAATATATTCAATGTTGTCTTCTGAAGCCCTGAATGTACTGGAAATATCAGCACACGAAAATATTTATTCCTGAAAGTATGTATTTGAAGCATGGACATTCAGTAAACCTCAATGCACTACATTTTTAATATATGCTGAATGTGTATATATATTTAACTGCTATTCTTGTGAGCTCTTTTCCACATGGTTGTGACTTTGTCTTGCTGAGTCACTCCCTTCATACATGACAGGCAGCTCAACTGGCCGCTGTGCTAACGCAGGAAGAGTCAGCCTTGGAGATGCAGTGATAATGTGTTAGCATAAATCACATGTTCTTCACATCCGTGTCCCCTTTTCCTTCAGTGATTCATTCCCATCCAATGCTTCCACATGCAAATATACCACTGAGCATGACATTATTTGTGCATGCACTGCACACTGGCTTAAAAAAAAATCCCTGAGCCAGAGAGGATCTTTTCACAGGCAGCTGCTTGCATGTGTGGATATGTGACAGAGAGAAGTTTTCCAATGACACATCCATTCCAAACTAATCCCAGATGCACATAAAATGCAAATAAACTAATGGAAGTTTCTCTACTGAGCAGAATAGAAGCCTAGCCTGGTTTCTCCAATAATTTAAGGGTGAGGTTTCTGCAAAATCTATACGAAACAGCTTGATTCTTACCTGCAAATTCATCAGGAATTTAGCAGAGAACAGGGATAAATAAGTGATGATGGGTTAATTGACACAGTTAAAGAGTTACCTGAGGCTAGGCGGCGCTGATGGAGAGGACACATGCCACTGAAACAGGAACAGGCCTCGGCCGAGCGACCTCTGTCCATCGGGGGAGCCAGTGAGCACTGGGGCTTAAGGAACCCTGGAAAGAGACAAATGTAGAAACATAAATACAAATCCATTAAAATGTCTGTACAAAAACATGCTAACTTTAACTTGAAAGCACCTTGTTTACAGGTCTGTGGCTTCTTGTGATTACTAAAACTTCTTCACTTGTGGCAACACACCAGATTACTACTCATAGCTGAAATAAGGGGGTGTAAAGTACTCAAGCATAAGACTGAGGTTAGCAGCTCTGTGTGGGCTAAGCGCCAAATCAGGCTGAGGTGCCTGGAGGGGCTGGATGAGGCCGTCTTACTGTCTGTCTCTGAGGTCAATGAGGTCATCTTCAATAGGGAACTCATTATTTGGCACAATGGGGCAACTGAGCAGGCTGCTGCCCCTCTGGACCAAATTTTACCCATCACTGGTGTAATGCAGCAAACAAAAGAGCAAAAAATAGACCTACAGCAGATATCTAAATGTTACAAAGACATATAAACATATATAAAAATAAAACAGGGAAGAGTGTCAACAATACACAGCTAAATAAATGGTTGGATCCACATGCTCTATAGGTCAAACATTGATCGGCAAGAGAATTTAACCAAGATTGTCACTTTTTTTAACTTCTAAATAGCATCTTAAAAATCCAGACTCTGGAACATGTGTGATTTTATGCTTGACACCATACCCTCAAGCCAAAGGGGAAACTTCTGTGTGAGCTCTACTTTTCTCAAATCAAGGAAGGTTTGCTCTGTCCTTATTGACTGGATAGCCCATGCAGATCTCATAGGCACTGGCAGATTGCTGCAAATCCTATCTTTATTCATTCCTCATGAAGATCTTCAGAGTTCCAGCAAAGGTTTAAAAGCAGCAGCCAGAGGACCTCACTGTGTTTCAAGCCAGATAAAGCCCCTTTATTACTACCTTGAAAAACATGTCACCCTGGATGAGCTCAGAAAATTACATTTAAAACTGGCAAAGGAATATTGAATTAGTTCCCTACAATAAGCTGCATAGGATGCTCATATTGTGTTAGTAAGGTTGTGTGAGTGTGTGTGTAGTTATGGGGATTGTAGAGTGTCCAATCCATTTTTAAACCTTTGATTCTTATTCCGGATACAGTTGGAACTGAAACGGCAATTCAAGTCTGTCACAACAAACCCAGGCCAACTGGGATCATCACACATTCATTAATTCAATAAAATGGAGGAGGAAAGCATTTTCCATTCATTTTTTATTAAGTGCCCTTGACTTTCTGCATCTTGACGTTTACAGCAACTAAAGTTTCTGGCTTGTCTATCTGTCGTTGTCCCAAAACGCCAGGTTGTTGTCTGGTTGTTCTGATTGCTGTTGTCCGGCTGTAAGTGGAGCCACCAGAACAAGATGACTGCGTCTAAATCCCTGAAAGCGTGAATGGGAGTGAAGTCATCCCATTGGTTTTGCATGTGCAATAATTCATGTGAAAATTCCAACGATATCCACTGCGACAGAGGATATTCCTGCTTGTACGAGGGTTGAAGGGTAAACAATGACACATGTTATAGAGCTCTGAGCAGTGTCACTGAACATTAGGGTATTAACATATGAGCTCGACCCCCTAAGTCAAGTTGGACTTTTACAAAATCAGAAGTAAACTAAGCAGACAGCAGCTCCCCCACAAAAAAGAGCCCAACACTGCAAGAGTAATGTTCCCACGGGACAGAGCAATGCTAGAGTATGGGCTTTAAACTCCTGGAATTTTACCTACAGCTTAAAGACAGTGGTGAAAACCCCCCCAGAACAAATTAGTTGGACCTGGAACCCGATCTATACATTTCAGCACAAAAATAAACACTTCCCATTGCTCTTCTCAATGTAAATAGACAGATCTTTACATTCAATATTCTGTTAAATCGAATCATAAAATATAACACAGACGCTTGCTCGACAACTGGGGGGGAATAACTACTGATTTGAAGGGCTTGTACTGTATGTATATTTTCCCTGTCACAAGTGTAAATCATTTCCGAGGGCTTTAGTTTCCAGTCCTTGGAGTAAAAGATGAAAGTGCAGTGGAAGCCAAGACGTGTGTGTGCAGGTTCAGTATCTGATGTCATGAGCAGTAAGGTTGGTACATGTCTTGCCATTAAATCACCTCTATCACGCTCCATCACCGTGTCTCAGGCTATATACTCTAGCAAGACGTTTATTACAGGAATGTTTGATCTTGCGCTTCACTTTCAAGCAGCATGGCCCTCATTGACTTTAATAACTGTATGATCCAATCTAGATGGGATGAGCTCAAACCCCCACCGGCGGCCAATCCACATCGTCCTTCCTGGCTATCAGAGTAAACACTGGCGGCTTTCTTCATTAATGATGAGCTGCTAATGACCACGGCATTTGCATCCCTGTCCTAATTAAAAAAGCAGATTTGAAATGGTGGAATTAAGCAAATATGCTGCATGACAGTTCTAATGTAACACGTCTCTATGGGATTATGCACGCAGGGAGTCACGTATGATTACGTAAAAGGAGGATTTTCAGGTATCGCACGTTCACGTTAAGCATTTGGGACCTTACAAGGTCCCACAAAGTCTTTTCAGTGAAACACTCAAGAATTTATGAGGGATTGAGAAATTGCAGTCAACTTCTCTTAAAGCGTAGCTTTAGTTTGCATCTTGTGTTGCCAGGGTAATCAAACCCAAGGTCAAAGTTCAGCGGGCCCTGAATGCATCCAGCAGGTACAATAAAAAGAGGTTCTCTCACATAGGCCTTTAGTGCAAAAGGTCTCAGTAGAGTGTGTAGGAGGATGGAGCGTCCAGTGGAGCCATTAATCGCCATGGTTACCGCTATGAATGCCATTCACCTTCAGCAGCTTTTTGCTGCACACCTCAAAGCTCCACACGAGGAGAAAGAAAACATGTTCCTCAGTAACCCCTCGCTGTCTTCCATGTAAACCTTGAAAACTTTGTTCATTGTGCTCTCGCCTGCTTGTCCTTCAGTTTTATTGGGGTTTTATGTTTCTTTCGTTCTGCACATCCAATTTCAGCGTGTATAAAGACAAACTACTGTTGAGTTCATGCACATTTATACAGCCTGCACATTTTGTATGTTGAAGTTAAAGTCTTTTATTGCAGTTCTGAAAGTCTGAACTATACTATTTAATGTATGTATCAGTTTATACACGTGACTAGTTGAAGCTTTTTATTGACTGAGCATCAACGGGAGTCATTATGTAGCTCTACTGGTGCTTGGACACTGTCTGCCCAGTGGACCCCCACTGGCAATCTATTGAGTGGTTCTACATTGCCTTGATGTTTAGTTTTTCTCTTTCACATGACCAGAATTCTGTTCGCCATGGTGTCATCACGTGTTTAGGCCCAGGATGTGCCTGTGCCAAGGAAAATCTATGATTCCACCAAAGCGACCTCAATTACTACCGAGACACACAAAGTCAGACTTGATAGAAATATAGCTTTAATGTACTTTAATATGTAAGTAAATTTGACTCTTGTTCCATTATCACACTTGTTTAATGGGAAAAAATTAAATCCTCCTTAAGTTTAAGGCCTTTGCTGAGGCCTTAAGGCTAACCTGCCCCGGGACAGGTCGATGGGCGCAGGTGAACTGAAGCTGAGGACATAAAGTGAACTCCTAAATTAGATTTGAAATGCCTCTGCAGAAGACTTCATATTATATTTAGTGTATTGTGTCAACTCGGAACAGGATGCCCTTGAGTCAAGCCTTAAAGGAAATCAAATGAACGTTGGCCTGCTCTTCACGGCTCCTACGGAATCTTTGGAGTTAGAAGTGCTCTGCCTTGGATGAATTAGGGAAACATGGGCCACCTGAGGCCTTGTTTGGTCCTAATAAAACCTCAGACTAAATCTTCAGAAGCAGATATGCATGAAGACCTTGGCTGGAAGACACAATTTTTAAGTTCAAACACAACAAAACCAAATCACATGTGGCTTCCTTTTACGAAAGAGCACGATGCTCTGTAGATCTAGCTTGGCAAAAAACAAAAAGAACTCAAATCTGCATCTTATAGCTTTCTTTTCATCCTGAGTCACACAGCCAGGCACTGTTGTGGTCTGGACTGGTCATAAAAACTTAAGTGGACAGCTTTATTGAATGACTTACTAAGCTGCCGTATTTTGCGAGACTACACTAAGGCACTTTTGTAATGAACATGAGCACCTTTTTCTGGAAGAAAACATGCCTTCTATTCAGCACTTTCAGACAGTCTCAGGATAATGGACGTGGCAGTTGCCTTGGCATTTGAAACGGCGAGGCATCTGTGGAAAAAGACTAAATGTCACAAGTGACCTTTGGAAAAGCCATAACTTCTGACTTTTTCCTGACTTCATTTTGTTTTTCAGTTTAGCCTAAACCAGAATTTCTATCGTTGGTAAGTTCCCAACACTAATTTGATCATTATTGTTGATTAATGCCATGAAACTGTTACTTTTTTCATTGAATAACCAGCAGAACTGGCCAGTAAGAGGCAAAATTGCATTGGTCTTAGTTTCTCATATCTTCATTTGAACACCTACAGCTTTATTTAAAAATGTATACGTACCTAAAATGGTCAAATTCGCTGCTGCTCGACCGCCCTTGATGGCATTGAGGCTGTGGCTAGACAAAATTCTGTCACCCTTGTCAAGAAAACCCGTCTGAAGACAGCTCATTTGAACTGTGGTTGCGGTGGTGCTGGATTTTTTCTGCTAATGAAACTCCACCTACAAGTTTCCTTTTAATTCTCTTGCAGCTTCTGGTGTGAGTGACCTCACCCCATCCGTAATTCTCAACTCTGGCAGTAAATTTAAATTAGACGAAAAAGAGGAGAAAAGTGAGAACTTTATGTTCCTACTTCTTAAATGTTGCATTTTTTTTGTCCAAACATGAGCACACCTATTATTTGAAAGGAAGTTGTGAGACAGAGAGACATGAATAACTCCACGTTCTGCTGTCAGCACCCAATGGTCACAGATTAATTTAGTATTGCTTCAAAGTATTTTGATTCCTCTGAAACTTTCAGGTGGCTTGCAAAAGGACATCAAATGTCACCCAAACAGCAGGTCCTGATCACTCAGAGTGGGAGGAACAAAACGAGTGTGATAAATGAGGTTAGAGGAGAAAGAAAGAAGGGGTCAGTTCAAACACAGCTTGTGCACATCAGAACCTTTCTCCCGGGCAAATAGGAGGACAAAGGCCTCACTGCAGCCCAGAAGCCGGCGCAGTTCCTGGGGCAAATGACTCTAATCAAATTTGTGCGATTGGACTCAGAAAAACCAAACGTTTAAAAGAGGCTCCCTTCAAGGCAGAGAGGCATTAAAACGTCCACCGATGAACTATCAACCAAAGCCAACAGCCATTGACAACATACATGCCATGCCCTCCTAATGAATTAACCACACAGATAAAAGTTGTGTGCTTCCTCTTGTGTGCTGTGGAAAAATATTTTTGGTAAAAGTACAACAATAAGACATTCTATTAATGCTCAAAAAACCCTTACACTAGATTTACTTATTCCAAAAAAGTACAATATACCAAGAAACAAAGTCTTTTTTTTTCAGCTTTAGCTCAATCATTCTGGATGAAACTCTGACTTTGTCAACCATCTCCTGTGAGTTCATCTACGATCAAATGGCCTTTTGTTAAGAAGCAAAAACCTGGACACTGTTGAGCCTCAGGTTGTTGTGAGTGAGCAACAGCAACTGATGGGAACTGGTGGGAAAATAACGCCTGCTATTGCAGAATGAAGATAAATGTTCTGAGGGGGGAGATTAAACACAGCAGCAGCAGCAGCAGCAGCAGCAGCCTAAAGGTCCTCTGAGGCACAAAAGTGAGGAGTGGTACAGTGTAGTGACCTGTGGCCCACTCACTGCTTTCTGTGTCCCAACAGAAAGTACCTTAGCGTGCTTCCTGTTAGCCCGCTAAATTGACTGCTTACACCCACGCTCCCATCTCTACGGCAGCAGTCTGGAATTAACCTCTTCTGGCCTCCTCAGCCTACAACATCTACCATACTGAGGATGTAAGCATGTACTAACACCCAAGAAGACAACAGAAGGAAGGTCTCTTGCTTCCACCCACACCCATCGCTCTTGTCTTCCGAACAATTTGTTCCATTACTCTGACCCAGATTCATCAATCAAGGCCGCGGCGTGTTTCATTAAGAGCGCCTTTCGACATCTGCTCATTGTGAATTTGTTTGTTCCGAAGTTTCCCCAAGCATCCGTCTTAATCAACACGGCGAAGGCACAACACACGCAACAAAATATTGAACTCTAGATATGCAGAACTGCAACAAATCTATCTCTTGTCAAGTATTTTAGCACATTCTACATTTAAAAAAATGAAGTCAAAGATTTTACGAATCTGTATTGTGAAAAATGCAAAGCAAAGTAAAAATAGGTGAAATGAGAATTGAAAACCACTTTTGCTGTTCTTTAAGCTTCCATTGCCATGAAGAAGGCCCCCCTAGCATGGGTATTACCTTAAAAGAACTTGTTTTAGCACACTTTACTGCGTCACAGAATGACCTTTACGGTCTTTGTAAGACTGATGCAGCCATGTTTTCTTTCCCTATTTATTTCATGCAACTCTGATGTTGGACTGTCTTGCAGGTTGTTAGCTGGACCTGTTTCTATAGAAACATCTTAATATTAATCAGTTTTTTGGGACATTCCAAAGTTTCTTTGCAGTCTGGATTAAGGAATTTAAATGTGGTAAATGGTAGCTCATCCAAAACCTGCAACAAAAGCAGCCGCTGTGCGCTAGTGTGCACTTTAAACTAGGACGACAATAAAAGCATTGAAAATCACAGCGCAGTAGAATAGGAATTACACAGGACAGAACATTGCAGGACAGTTTTAAAATTGGGGATTAAGTGTACTCTCTGTTAAATGCCGCTTTAAATTGCCACCATTAAACATGAATAGGGGGATTTTCAAACCAGTAGAGTTGACTCTAGCCTGGCTATAAGACCTCTATTGAGTGGAAATAGAACATATTGAGATAATCCTGCTCAGGGTACCAAATCAATGGTAAATTGGTTCTAAAATGAACACCTCAGTTTCAGTATCAATGCATGACACTCAGCCAGACAGGGAGGGGTGGACGTGGACAGAAAAAATGTGCTTATGAAGCAAAACTTTTTGGAATTGTGAATCTGGGCCAGGCTAATGAATGAAGTCAGTGAGTACACCCATGTATCAGCATTTCAGATGTCAGTATAATGACATGGCTTAAAGCTGATGGAAACTTGGGAAGGAGTTCTTCATTCTTGCACTTGACTGTTGAACATAAATATAACTCAGCCTGCCATCTGAGCACCCAGCAAGACTTTTGAGGGGAAAGGGAACAAGGCTATTCATTAACCTGCTGACTAAGAACGGTGGAAATATAAGGTTAGGATAGTAAGGGTTTGGAATCGAAGGTAAAGCACAGAGGAGTCTATTCTCTGCATATATTATATTATAAAGGAGACATACCCACATTTATTAGGTATAACAGTTTTCGAGCAAGGTTTAACTTTGTTAATTTTGTATGTTCTGTTACTTGAAAATGATGCCAAAGTCCATTATATTCCGCAAGGTTAAAAGAGAATAAAACAAGTGATTCTGTCCTTGTAATTCAAAATCAAACCCTTCTTTCAAAGAAAACCTTAAGCTGTAACACCCAGGCTACATTAGTAATTTATACTGTCAGACAATAGCCTGAATAAAAGGCCCATAAATCAGCTGGTATTGTGTCAGAGAATATGGCTCGTATGGAGATATAAAATGTGTAGTACCAGCAGAGTGCAAAGAATGTACACTGCTCACACGGGACAGAGAGGCAGGCGAGCCTGCGCCCTCTCCACCGTTTCGGTATTATTCTAAAGAAGAGGGAGCTCTTCTGCTCTTCAGGAACGGATGCATGCTGCGCATTCCAAGCGGCAGTCAGGCCGTCACGCCTCAAAACCAGTTACCTGTCCAATTTACCAGTGACTTCAATGCCTGCCACTACTGCTTTTATGGATCGGCACGTGCGACAAGAAGAATTGGACCCTTCTCCTGTCGTATCTGGAGGTAGCCTGAAGCCAAGGCTTAAATATAGACGCACTAGGACAAACCTCACCTCTGTCACATCCTCTGTGAACCTTCAACTTTCAGTGGCAGCAAAAAAAGAGGACTGTTTAATTTGCATTTAGCGTCAATCTTGCATTAGCATTTGCATATGGACATATGGAGAAACAAAGGCATTTTTTATCAGGCATTTTAGGGCTGACTGGACTAGAAAAATGCATAAATGTCTTCTTCAATGACAAATACAACTGTGGTCATTTGTTTCTTTAAACAGCATTTTCTTCACAATAAACTGCATTTTGGTGCATCCTGATTCTCTGGAGGATAAACCCAAAGGACATATTTTTATTATTAGGACATTTATAATACTAAATCTACTCAATCTATGACCAGTAAACCAAGTGATCAAATTAACTCTACATATCTATTTCCTCCAAACCAAAGGATGTATTGAGGATGTTCCCGAGGCAAGTTCCGGACTTAAAGCACCCATAATTGATATATAACAATTAATATTGGATTAGGACAGCCAAAAATATCTTATTCTGATGTATGCTGTGTGATATAGTCCACCACTCCAAGGTCGGTGAGCCCTTAGTTTAAGCCCTTAGTTAATTACAACAGGGGGCAAAATAACAACGTGCAAATCTGACTGGTAAACTGATCCTAATTCTATAAAATCACAGGGAGGTGATGGATAGTAGGTATCGTAAATGATATCTGCAGGACCAACGGAGAGTCTGCTGTTGGAGATACCAGCGCTTTAACAATATTAACAACAAGCGGGACGACAAAAACAAATTTGCCCTCGGAACAGAAATGCAGCCAGCACCCCGGTGAACTAAAGAGGCATAAACAAGAGTGAAAGAGGAAGAAGACATCAGTGGTGAGCAAATGTGGGAGCCCGAGCGAGAACGAGAGGAACAGAGGAGAGACAGACAGAGAGACAGACAAAACTAGGTCATGTCACATGACTGGGATTGACTGCAGGCAGGATTAAATATCCTACAGCATGTGGTCATTTACACAACAAATGTAGTTTTCATTTTATAAATTATTCCTCTTCCACGGGGACTGAGGCTCGGCGTAGCGAGCGTGAAGCCACGCCGCATTCTGCTTGGCAAGCGCGGCTTTTCAGCGAGAATAAAAGCGGGGCATTAAAGACCTGAGCCACCCGATCCCTCCGAGACGGGAAACAAAGGGAGAGCCTCAGATAGCATGAAAATGATCATAACAGGAGGAAACATGGTTCCAGTGTGTGATGGCTCCATTGTGACAGGCTAATAGCTCCATCAATGTGCTTTGAAAAAGCAAAGGACGGAGAAAACGATAAACAAAGTCTGCTAGAAACCAGTGTGTCTTTCCAGTCATGCAGTTTTAGACCTCTCCAATAGTAGAAAATCCTAATGTTTTGTTTTGTATGCTTTTGGTTTTATTGAGTATTACATTTATGTAATAATTTACGAGCATATCATGACTTTCCATGACATAATTCTCTCTTCCCTGTTTCACGGATAAAGGCAACTCCAGCTGCCAATCAAGCACAGAACTGGGCTGAGTGGGTCACGGGCTTAGTCAATCCCCTGGAGGGCCGTCATCGAAATATCAATCATCTATTCACATCTGGTGAGCTCAGAACCCGGAGAAATCTGTCACTTGCTGCTTATAGTTTCGATAGATTAAGCCAAGTGAGCCAATCAATGCGATGTAATGACACCCATGACCCGCACCAGCATGGGATATTCTATTCACACCAGCTTGATCCTCCCCAGGCTTTCAGGGCCAGAGAGCTGAGCTCAGAGCATATGGACCGCAACGTTTTACAGTGCACATAAACCCAGAGATGCTAAACTGGCTAAGTTTGAGCTTGGCGCTGCACACTATCACAGATATTTTATACAGACAACCTTTAATGACATGACATCACTTACTGAGTGAGCATCTGCACGCACACATACACACATATAAGCTTGGAAACGGCTTTAAAACAGCTTTTCGTTGCACGGTAAATGCTATAACAGATGCACATTTCACAGCCAAAGCTAGGCAGGGCTTCTGGTGCCTGTGGTGATGGACGCAGCTCGATTTAAGAACTCAAACTGCACTTTCCACTCCACAATATCCCCTCAAGAACCAGAAGAAGCACCGTGATTCTTTAAGGTAATCGAAGAGCTGTATCAGGTGGCGCACTTAGCAATTAGCACCACTGTACCTGCCACACTTACACTGGGATTGTTCAATAAAGTTCTGGAGTGGGAGATGAAAGAGTTGCAGAAGGTTTCCCGTCCTGAGAGCCATTCACATGAGCATCTCTTCAGAGAGAGAACTGCAGCACTAGTTGGCCGCGTCCAACAGAATACATCATATTTAAACCAACATAAAATCACCGCTTTTTATAAAAAAATAAAATAAATAACTTTTGAATCAGAATATTTTTCTTATATGAGTCTCTAATAATATAATCGAAAGATCTTCTTTTAGCTTTTAATGATATTTTGTATAAGGTCGGCTAATAGTAGAGAAGAAAGAAGTGTTAGAGCCCAGCTAATTTGTCTTAGAGCTGATCATTTGTTGTGTATTTGTTGTGTATTTTATCATATAAGTAAAATGGACTGATTAAACAGAATAATCCTAGTCAGCAAATTTTATGATATTTGCAACTACTATATTTAATTGCAGTGTTTTCATAAATAAATCTTCAAAACATGATCCAATGGCGCTCGTCGTAAATACTGAGCACAAGAAAAATATGGTATTAAAATTCATGAATAAATGAATGTGAAAGAGCTTTAAATTCAGATGCTTAGGAGTGCGAGCAAAGGTGTGCCTCTTGATTCATAAAAAGGAAAACAGCCATAAAAGTAGGATTTATTTTAAGGCCCTTTCGAAGCATATTCCTGCTACTGACCTGTTATTTATCCCTGCATGTCTGGCTGGAGACTCAAAGAGCTGTTCAAAGCATAAGGCTGCTACTAAAAACCTGCCTTCCAGGATAAAAACTCCTGTTTCACGTCGAATTACTGACCAAGACAGGACAAAGTCAGATCATCTCAGGGTGGAAGCAGTGAGCCGTGATCTAGCAGAAGATAACTGAAAACGCCAAGGTTCATTTCGGTTCCTGGGGCAAACGAGTGGACAAGTCAAAGGGAGGTCACGCCTACCTGACGATAACCTGGAATCACCTGGGAAATGCTTCCCGCTGCAGCATGACCTTTGATTGATGTCCACAGGGCCCATGTTCACATTTTGAGGAATATAAAAAGCAAGGAAATCATCCGACGGCAGCTGGATCCTTCTTTCCATGATTGAAATAAATGCCATCTTCTATCCTGGAATCAATCAATTCAAAATTTCTTTTTCGTTTTACATAAGACATTGAAGGTTGTAGGTGATATCTGAGCGCCTACCAGCTACCTCGAGCTAAAATTTGTGCGCAAAAACCGAGATGTAGTCGAAGGTTTCAACATCAGCTTAGCGTGACTTGTCGGATCAGCCGTGCTGGAAGATGTAGGATGTCCTAGCTGTGGGACAAGATGGGGGAAGAAAAAGCCAACACAACCTACAAAATCAGACTTTTGACAGAACCCAGCTGAGCAGGTTTCTCCTACTCCTTGTGCAGCGTTTATCAAGCATGCAGCGCGTCCCCTCTCTCGCTCTGGCTCCCTCCCGGTCTTTGATCAGTGCCCTTCTCCTGCCTGTGTGTACTGTGTACATCTCTTTTGATCAGCACGCCGGCCACATTAGCATGTACCTCCACATTCTGCTCCGCTCTTAAAGCTGCGCGCCTGTCAGCGCCACCATTCGTGCAAAGCCTCACCCAGGTACGGCAGAAGGCGCTCTGGGCTCGTACGGATCGTCATCGCTAATGAGCGCGGGCTGGCGCTGCCAAGGATGAGAGGACGGACAAAAAGCCTTGCCATGCATGTCTTATCTGGGCCCTCAACAGCGTGCACTCTGGTGCATGAATGAAGTTGTTGATTCAATGCCGAGGCTTCCCCGTCTCTGTGGGACGTTGTACCACAAAGGGAGCCTGAACACACCATCTTTGTAGGTTGTTTTTTTTTTTTAAAAAAAACCCAAAAAAAACAAGACTAATAAATACAAAAGCAAAAAGCTGTTTTTTTAAGATCACACAAAGGAAGCCTGTTTTAATCTTAACGTGCCTCCGCACAAAAAGTCTGTTATTCCTGGTGAAAGCCAAACAAAAAGGTTACTTTGCATGCTATGATTTTAACGTTTACTATCGGAGGCCTGAGGAATTCTTTCTGTCTTTTTTTAACTGTTTTATGAGGGGTTGTGTTTGGCCCAGGACTGGGTCCACAGCCGGGTGCCCTCTCACTTCTGTGCTAGTTAATTAGCCCAGTCCTGCACAAAGAGGGGGGGTCACATGGGCCCAATTTGGCCTTGCTATAAAATGGGCGAGGGCTCACCCCACGTTACTACAGGACTATTTACGTGCCTGGTGGCAGACTTTGAAGATGCAAGAAAACAGGACGTAGAAGAAGTGAATTAGAGTGTGTGTGTGTGTGTGGGGGGGGGGGGGGGGGGGTGAAATGAAAGGAGGGGACCCTTAAATTCCAGGGCATTTTTCCAGATGTTGCACAAATATTCTGCTGAGGCAATCCAGATGTGCTCACTGTTTATTCCTTCATTCTGGTCACTGTTCCAAGGACTCCTCTTTCTTCCCTTTCTTCTTTTTAACCCCCTCTTTCTCTCCAACCTCTTTACCACCCAACCCCCTCGTTCAAACAGCCCACAACAGAGGTCCCTGACCAATAGCCTTTTTTAAGTGTAGTCTTTAATAGGCCACAGGGCACCTCCACATCCACTAGGATCCTGTAATAACCGTGCACTCTCATTTTCCACAAGCATGCGCACAGAGAGAAAGATTATGTGCTTTGTTTTATCTGTCTTTGGATCAATTAACAATTAACTCCGTTTCTAATAATAGCTACAATGACTCAATGAGGAAAGTGCAATCAATGGGGCCAGAACTAAATAAAACTAGAGTGCAGGTTGTTTCCTTTTCCAAAGCCAAGGAGTGATTGAGTTGTGTTTTCCTCATCACTTCTCCCACTTGGTTGTCATGTCTACCGAGGCTGCTCCTCTCCCACAGAGCCTGACCCCGTCGCAACCCCCTGACCCTCCTTCTTTCAGACAGCACGCGGGTTCCCAGCTGCTCCGCCGCTCCACACACACAAGTTCATGATCCAGTGCGTCGGATACAACCCCGCCCCCTGACTCCGTCAACATGCGGCTCAGGTCCATGTCAAAACATGTGTGAGCCTCTGCTCATAATGCTACTGTACACACTAACGTGGGAGGGAAACACACACAGGTGTTGTCCTACTTCTCAAACTACAAAACCCTTTAATGCAGAATTGCAGCTCAACTTGGACTTTAGCTGTAACTTCCAACCTTACATGGAATTAAATCTTTTAACTACGAGGAATCGATGCTTGAACTGTTACCAAATGCTAAAAAAAAAACATGATTGACAGCTGGCAGGAACTTACTGCTCCCCGCAATTCTTGAGACTACCTCCCAGATATTAGACATGGCAATGTTACACTTAAAATGAATTTGTTCTGCTTCGTCCAATATTTGAATTTGTCGGGGAAAAAAGCAAATTGAGTCAAATATTAACATGGTTAGTAAGCCAATATTTAGCTAAACGTTTAAGTGCCAGCTGGCGAGTGTTATGCTAACACAACTTTTTGTTGGGTTCCTCAGATGTGGGAATTTTTTGTGATAGACAGATACAAAACAGGTTCAGGGACCTAATTGGTGCTGTAAAGATGTTCTGGAACCTTACTACAAGAACACGTTCTAGACATTGTTCTCACTGGGGCTTGAACCGAGAACCCTCTACTTCTCAACCGAGTCACCAACAGACTGAGGTGCCACTGCCTCGTTGTCGAGTTTGCTACTCAAAAACACTGTTTTTATTACAATCTGTGAAACTAAAACGCTCATTGAATTTGTTCCATTAAATCAAACACTACACCAACCGCCTGCAAGAAAAGTCCCAAATATATCTTCAACTGAATCGTTTGAACGTATGATTTCCTTCCACCTAGCGTCCTCAAATAACGTGCTAATCAATCACGAAAGTAACGATTAGCTAAAACACGGGCGTCTGCCAACGTGCGCGGACTCATGCAGCAATAATCTTCACAGCTGCCCTTCGTGGTCCTGTTCCGCCAAGCGGCTCAACTCTCAGATCCCTCCCGTTTAATCTGGGCCATTCTCCTATTTCCCATTGTGCGCTGAAACAGAAGAAAGCACCCTAAACGTGACACTTGAACTTGTCGGAGCTGTTCGCGTATGCAACTGTCAGCGCTTTGGTATGCGGCTCGCAGATGACAAAGACACCAGCGCCTGCCTGTCTCCGTCTGTCAAGCAAACCCTGTTGCTCAACTTTCCTTCTCTTAAATACCACAAACGACAGATTTATATAGAAATCGGGCCGCGACGGTGCAGAATTCTAAATTTATGTTTGTCTTTATGTTGGACGGCTCACGGATCCGGAGGAAAGTGATACAAGACCATGTGCATAATCCATTTACAAGACAGTGAGATCACTTTGGCTGGTGGATCAATGTGCACGTGTTCATAAGCAGGTTAAGAAATTCTGCGAAAACATCGACTCAGCCTTTGCTGGTTGAATAAGAAACGTGCGACAAGATACGTTTACAATGTGTTTCATTACTGTCAACCTCTGCCGTCTTGATTGCGTAATACCGTGCGACTCTGCTATTGGGTTTTACTGCAGAACCCCGTCTGCAAAGCAAATTTCCCCATTGGCCCAATAAAAGTGGCCTGAATGTGTAGAGCAGGGAAAGGGTGGGGGCAGCCGTCTGAGGCCCTTACACAACCGTCCCAACTCAGCCCTGAGTCGAAATGAATGCAACTGTTGATTTTGACCATTAGCAGCAACTGGTGCAGCTTTTACCACCAGTTCCGCGTTGGCGGTGCTGTTTTTCCAGAAAGACCTCCCCTCCTCCCCCATCCCGAACAGGTTTTTGGACGTTGACAACATTCCTAAAGCCAGACGGCCGAGCAAAGGTGTCTAACCATATTGACGACTGACTGTCAGGGCCACCTGTGTTTTGCATGTCTACTGTAAGTGTGTGCACACGCCTAAGGACGTGCTTGTGGCTTACAGCCAGCGATGCATGAACTCGTTGGACCTGCCGGCATTGACAAAGCAATCGCATTATTTTCTCGCATTATTTTTGAAATGTGCGGCAATTAGTGAAAATAATTTGAACATTCCACCCTGTGAAGCTCGTTAATATTTATGCTCCGTATTTATATCCCAGGGAACAGTGATTTGGTGCTTTCAGGGCTCCTAATGTCCCGTGGCCTCATTAGCTATCCAGGCGATATAGTTTTCCTGCAGTAGATCTTCATTTAATCGTAAATACAGCAACATTTTCTAATCGTATGGAAAAAAGAGCCGATTTGCAAATATTATTTGAGTCATTTTACAGGGAGGTTTATATTACTGTACGGGAAATAGCTGGCGGCTGATTCAACAACAATTTAAATCCTCTTCCTGGAGCCCTGCAGGTCTGTTACTGAGGAAGGTAAACCTGAGACATCTGAGAGGATATACAACCACATCGAGCACAGCATAAACAGCAGTGGGAGAAAGTTCTGTAATTATGTCTCTGGTAATCAAGGCTAGTGTTTTTGTCAATAACAGAGCGGACGGGGGAACACGTCATTTCTGCAAAGCAGCTTCTGCTAGCACTACTGGGGTGTTAGCATATTTGCTTACTGGCTGTGTGGAGCCCATGTGGATGATATGCCCTTTTAAGATTGAAAAGTATATGGCAAACAAGGGTTTTCTGCATGCAGAGGGACCATCAAACCAACCATCTGCTGCACACTTAGCATTTGCCATGACACCAGGAATTTGAAAACATGAGCATTTCATGTGGGTACTTTTGGTAACCATTCACAAGACTCAAATGTTTTCTTTAAAACTCTTTTTCAGGGCTACTGTGAGTTGCAAACGCTTGTGATAATGGGGACACAATTTTTCTGACATCAGCAGTTTGCTACAGAAATGTAAAACCATAGCAAAGCTAACTGAGTCATTGCTATTATAAGGTGATTGTGGTTTGTCTCTCCTCTTTAAATACGATCTTGGAGCCACGTTGTTTCTCTTCTTAAAAACACATGACTAAATTTATTTCCTGAACTCAGCGCCACTGTGCATGCAACATGAGACAAAGTCGGTGGCGTCAGACCTTGTTTTCCTGCCAGTACGCATCCGATCACCTCCGGATAAGAGGACCGAGGACCGCCTTAGCCAACTCTGGGTATACTTTGGCAAACTGTTTTATTTTTAAACTAGTTTCCTATAAAGCGCCACTCCTCTGAGCCAAACTCAACGTTCACTGAGTTGATGACAGCATCGGTATAAACACTTATTTTGTTGCTGCAAGCAAGTTTCTTTGAATCGTAGAAGTTTACCTCTAACACTAGCAATACATCTAGTCCGCAAAAAAGTTCGGGATTTGCATTGGCTTCAACGCAGCCACGTTGGGTACGTGTTGGCGCGCAGGTGTAAACTAACATTGCCTTCATTCGACGCTCTCAAAGCTGCGAGCGTGCAGGAGCTGAAGGGAACTGAGGTGCTCTGCACGCCGTTAGATGTCCCTGGCCCAGTGCCCAGCAGTGAATAGAGGCCCCGCCCTGTTGGCATCTGGCGAGGTGACGGACAAACATAACGGCGGGGTGGTGGCAAAAGGGAGGGAAGCGTGAGGCGCGCTCAGACACCTCGGCTCGCTCAAAGAGAAACTCTAGCGGAGCAGCGAGCATTAATTACCCCGCTTCTGCTTCAGCGGAGGCTGTTTCTGCGTCACACATGCAGCATGATGCGGGGTGTTTTCAGCACGCGTGTGAGAAAAACAGAGTACTGTGTGTTCACCTGAATATACAATTTTAGAAACAAAAACACGTTCCCTGCTGGAGTCCACAATCTTATTCCTTTTTCTTTCTCAGTGGGATTCGACATCAAACATCAGCCCTGCTTTTGATCGCGTTACCCGCTGATGATATCAAAACCGCTGTAACAGATACATATTATTACAGGTACCAAAAATGAGCTTAATTCTGTGAACTATTGTCTAAAAGTGGGGAGAGAAAAAAGGCTGCTTCCTCCTTCCAAAGTGCCTAATTTGCGCTCCAATAAATTATGTTATTTATTTGTTTTTTTAATCTCTGGTTCTCATTGGGGCCAATTATAATTAGTCTGGAAAAATGTGGGCATAAGGAAATATAATGACATGAAGGAGCATAACATATCGAGGATTCACTCTATTCGTCATCCCTCCCCGGTGAATACCCATCAAAGCTTATGTGCTCATAACTTAATTACAAAACACGTCGCCGTGGCCAAACAGCCGCCATATTTCAGGGGATTATTGCAAACACAGACAAGAGGTGACGGGTGTTTATATTCCGGGGAAAAAAAGTCAACGTGAGGACCGCGGAGGAGCAGGAAGGGTTGTTCACCCGTGACAGCTACTGCTACGTTGCAGATAGACTTCTTTTTTCGTTTTTTACGTTGCCTCTTTCCGTCCTTCCCAGCAACTACAGAGCGTTCCCAACTCACCTTCCACTTGATGGGAATTATGGCTGCGATCTAGTCAATTCCCAGCAGAGTTTCCACTTCAAAAGCGCGGCTCTACGCAGCCGGAATACGGCTATAGCCCAGAGAAGAGCCGCTCCGGTGCTGGAGATGACCTGCAACGAGCACTGACACTGAACTGTGGACGCTTTTGCAGTAATGGGCAAACTGGACCCGTGAGTGTTTAATGCTGCGTGATCCTCGGGTCCGATGTGAGGTTCTGCCATTTCAGTGAACATGATGGGATTCTGCATGTGAAGCGCTGGTGCAGCTTCATTCGGACAGCGATTATTAGTCATTAACACCTGATATTTATATTTGGATTAATAGCTGAAAACCCAAATGAATGGACTAAAGGGCATTTATACATTTTGATGAGGAAAATGCAAAAGAACAAGATCCTCACGATACATTTCAAACAACTTAACCCCGTTATTGGCCAATTCTTGCAATAATGGAGGCAACAAGAGAGGACGGGTCAAGGTTCGAGGTGCAGAATTCGCTATCGATAAAGACTTTCTGTGTGTGAGGAGCTCTTCGCGCAAATAATTAACAAGCGAGTGCGTGAGGTCTTCGATTCGTGCACCAGAAAGCCTCCCGGCAGGTTTTTTTTTTTTTTTAGTCATACTATGTTTAGAACATAAACAAGTGGGGGCTGCAGAGGCAAGAGTATGGCAGCCTATAATGTGCAGCGTTTCATCTGCAGCCAAGACTTCATGGTTCATGCTGATCAAAAGAGATAGCCTTCAAGGAAAACAATCTACACTTGACGGTGGTTTGCTGTAATTATAAAAACACACCCTTGCTGTATTCATAATTGGAGCATGGAACTTTTCTTCTCGCAGTTTGGATTGGAAAAGGGTGGGAAAGAAGGACAGAAAAAGAAAGAAAGAAAGAAAGAAAGAAAGAAAGAAAGAAGAAAGAAAGAAAGAAAGAAAGAAAGAAAGAAAGAAAGAAAGAAAGAAAGAAAGAAGAAAGAAAGAAAGAAAGAAAGAAAGAAAGAAAGAAAGAAAGAAAGAAGAGGGGAGAGAGCTGTCACTTTAAGCCATTAAGTCTCGCTGTAAACCTCCTCTCATAAAAATGACAGCTGCAGCCCCTTTACTCAAAAGGCAAAGCCATCACATCAGGAACACAAAACTGGACGGCCGTAAAACAGAAATTTGGCCAAATGCTTTTGGCGGTGTCATTCCTCCAGCCCACTCCCACCATACAGACACCTCCACATAGACGAGGAACGCCTTCTCCGTGCGATACCTTTGTTCCTGAGTTACTGCCGGGGAGGAATGTCCATCTTTCCCACACGCGCGGCACGAATTTTGTCCTCTGAGGCCGTGAACCTCACTGAATTTGCGTCGGTGTGCTGACTGCGGCGCAGTCCGGTTCCACCAGATTACAGGAAAAACAAGACGGGAAGCCGGCAGCTAATTTTTTATTGGTAAACAGAAATCAGATTAAAATTTGCATCCCAACGCTGATGTGACATCTGTTTTTGAGTTGCACTCAGCCTGAGGTTGGCTGCTTTTACAAATTTATATGGGGAAAATGGTCTCAGAATTTAGGAATATGCCGTTTAATCGAACGCGGTTGAGAAACTCGCAATTCCACTGACAGATCACACAGCCCTGACAAAAAGGACACATTCTCCTTTCAATGTCACTGCTTCAGTCTCTGCGGCTTAATGTCAGATGTGGATGGAGGGGGCGGTTGACAGGGGGATCAGGCTCCACATCAGCGTACAGTGCTGCGAAAACTGTGCCAAAAGGGGACGTCGTCATCACTGCCAACAACCGATCCATAATTGTGAAACGCGCAGGCTGTCATTTCAAACAGTTGCATGTCCGAGTTTTCTAATGCGCCACGACAGATAATTACATTGAGTAAGCGGCTAATCGATACGTTCAAGGGCTGCGATGATAGCCGTGTCCTTGAAGGGGCCAATTAACAATCGCCACTCAAGAGGACCTTTGATGGAGCAAGTTTAAATATAAATGGTGATTTCAGGACTATAGGCAATGGGAAAAAAATGCTGATACAGCATAAGGAAAAGATGAGATCCGACACTGCTGCGGGGGGAAAAGTGTTCCTTTTCAGTTAAACAAGCGAGTGCTGAGCTTACATTAACTAAAGAGGCTGCCTGAGTGTGCTGCCTGTGTGTGCAACGCTGTCATGCACTGAGGCAGATTGAAACTTGAACCACTTTCAGCACGAACACACAATACAGCGCACCTGTAATAACAGACTGTCAGGAGTGCGTAACGCTGTCGGTTTCGCGTGTTTTTCGGAAAGCCACATGAAGGGCGTTGTGGCAACGGTGTCAGCGAGCGGGATCTGTAACTGAAGAAAGCTGCCCAACATCTCAGAAGCCCCCACGCAAATCTGCCCAGTGCATCCCGGGGATCAACGTGCGGAGGTGTAACACGAAGCCTCCATGAAAGAGCGGCAGACACAATAAGAGGGCTCACCTGCAGCTCTGAAGTGGGAGCTGAGACAGGGGACAAGGGTCCATTCACTTTGACAAACTTACAGTAGTGTTTGGCATTAATCATTTACAGTGTGCTATGTTTGTGTGTGTGTTTAAAGCGGAGATTACAACACACACAATGGCAAATAAAGGCTGATGGCTTACAAATGGTGAAGCCTAAAGATTTTTACTGCCATTTAAAATCGGGACAAAAAAATCACCCAAAAATGATCAAAAAGAATTGGCTAAGCATCCAGTTGCCCCAGTTGCCTCTGTTATTGTAGGTATCTCCCACCTGTGTCACTTGTTTGTAAGAGAAGCTGGGCTAATCACCAAACTCCAGCACACTTTTAACAGGCTTGGAGAGTCGTTTAAGGACCCACTTGGCTTGAGTGCCAAGTTTACATCCAGATGTATATAATACGCTGCTAGACTTGTGATCCACGGGCTGAAAACTCCAAATCAAACCATAGCAAGTTAAACCCAGTCATGTGGAAAAGAACAAAGCATAGATTTGAACTTACTTGCTAGCTAAATACACATGAAACACATGGTAAAGGGCGCAGGAAAGTCTTTAACCCTCTTATAAGCTGTGTCTGACTGGAACTGTGCTCAGTCTCTGGCTCCAAAACTCGAAAGGTTTATTCCAATTTGCACTTTTTCTCTATTTTGTGGACTAACTTTGGATAAAGGTCTAATTGCGGCGCACGCGAGGAAGACTGCGCGCACGCGAGATGTCAAACGGACAGAGAAACGGATGCGTGGTTGGATTTAACAACAAGTTGAGCGTAAACTTTCGTTGAAAACAAACAAACAAACAAGTAGAAACAATAACAGAGTCTTTTAAAAGTCGTCCGCAGCTCCAAACATGTTCCATACATGTTTGGCAACTCGCGCTGTCAAAGAAGGTTAGGGGGGGTCGGAATGCCAGCGCGAGGACACGTTCGCGCACTGTTTATCGATGAAAAGTCAGAATTGGGTCCAAATGAGGACACAAACGAACTTACCCAATGACAAGAAAGGTTTGGTTTCCATGTTTGACTTGGTAGGTTAGCTCATGCCAGCTGAGGAGACCGCCTTGGTGAGTTTCTGCCACGGGCTCGAGAGGAGCTGAGCCGGTCGCCGCCGCCGCCGCCGCTCCGGCTGCCTGTGCCGCTAACGTCCTCTTCTCGACGCGGTAAAAGTGACAGGTCGATGCGGGAGAGACCCTCGGACGACAACCTACTGTCTCTGCCTGTGTTTGCTTCACTCGGCTGCACTCGTTGGTTCTTTCTGCCTGCTCTCCCTTTCGCTGTACAACAACTCCAACTACTGGATCTGCGCTGCAAAAGGGACCGCGCAGGGGGGTACTCCCACCGACGCACGCCAAGCCGCATCGACGCAACGGAGAGGGACGCGCGTCTTATCCTGAACTTTGAAACGAGCGGCAAAGAACTGCAGAATACTTTATCTAAGTTTTTAAATAACAACTTTGCACACCAACTCTTGCTATGGGTTCAATATTTTTTCTTTTCCCCCTCCACATGTTCAGCCTCTTTAGCTGAGCGGCAGCCGCTTATTCTTTTCACTCCTTATCTGCTGTTATTTTAACCTGGTCACATCTGATGAAGGATGGTTGTTGTTACCTCAACAGATAAATGTTTCCACCACATTTACAATTTGCATATCTGTTCCTCTAGAAGGAATCGGAACATATTACTAGATGAAACTTTATCACCGTGACTAAAGATCTTCTATCTTGGGTCATATTTTAATTTACCTCTGGATGCAGGATGCCCCGATTAAACATATCACGACCGACTCATTATTCTTCAAAAGCTGTCTTAGATCATAAACTCCAGCAAGGTTGAATAATTCCTAGAATGTGTTAAATGGGGTGCAAACATATGAACAAGCAAGAGTTTCCAGCTTCATAAAAATCTTTTTTATATTGCAGTGTTGCAACATTATTTACTGTGTGATTTTATGGAACCGTATCCTTAAATGGTCTTTAATGTTTGAATTAGATGACTGAGGTTGCTTCAGTTCATTTTCAAAGCTGATTTCCCATTACATCCCGAAGGGCCTAATCATCTTAAAAGTGATGCGCAGTGTAGATGCTTTATGAGAAAATCGTAGTTCCAGTTAGTATGTCTTATTGTTTATGTGCTGCCTTAAGCTGCTCTGCAGCCCAAGACCGTGAAATTTTCCTCACACGGTTATATCAACTTTTTTGGATCCAAATTATGATATAAATCAGATCTAGCTTTAGGAAAAACACAATGAACCAGAGCCATCTTGGAATAATGTGCACAAAAATCAATCTTGACAAAAAGAAAAGTCAAACCTAAAAGTCAATATTTGATTGAAAGATGAAAGAAGCGCTCTACGTCTGTTACTGTTTATTTAATTCACACTGTGCCCTGCCAGCATGCACCAGATGCACAGGATTGCATATGAATAAACCTTTGGGGGCAGAGTCAAATACCCCCCCCCCCCCCCTCCATGACCATCTTTATAGCAAGTGGGAGCAGGCTCAAGTGGTGTAACTGCCTGCCCCGTTGTGATGCAACAGTTGATCTCGACCTCTTGTCATTGTTCCCTCTGCTTTGTCTCCTCTGGTCATGACATTTTCTGCCTAATTTAAAATGCATCTATCTTGTCCGCACCTTCTCCCCTTCAACACAATCCTGCCCTCACACAGAACGAGCATGTTCCAGGAGAGTGAAAAATGTGCTTTCTTTTGCTCAAAAGCTGGGGGGATATACCACAGTTTGCCCCCTCCCCCTCGTAAAATCCCTTATGTAGTGCATATAGGAGAGACGTAGAGTATAGATATACCTCCTGCAACCAGCCTCCAGGCCCCGCTGTGATGAGTCTGCCTCTTTAAGCACTTGAAGGTGTTCGACAGCACCGACATTCGTGCTGAGGCGAGATACATAATTAATGCGATGCATGGCGCATCAGAGATCAAAGGAAGGGAGAGAGAAAAGTTAAGTCCAACTGGGCACCGATTCAAGGTTTGTCTGTGCAAGAGGAACCTGTGTGAGGAGAACGGCGGGGAGAAACAAATTATATTGAATGAGCGCTGCTCTTGTGCAAAGATCTGACTCTATATATAGTCAACGCTTATTAATCATCACACGGTGACTGTTTGCACAATGATGTCAAGTGGCTTAAGTGGCCGGGTGAATGCTGAGGGGAAGGTGGGGGGGGGTCAGCTTTGGACATCCTAATTGACCTTAGCTTGGGAGGCTGCCTTGCCTCAGGCCTTCACTCTGTAATAGAAGACAGACACCACAGTCTTCCCTAACACCTTCATCATGGCTTCTCTCATCTGCCCACTCCAAACCAGCCATATAATCTTCAGCTCGGGCCATGATTAATAGCGGTGTGACCTTTCACCCTGATACACATAAATTCTCAGCTTATGGAGGTCCTCGAGTATGGCCAACCACTAAATCCATACCTCCTGACTCGCTTCTTCTTGGCACCATTCTTTCTTGCTCTTGTGCCATTTCCCTCACTTTAAGAAACGTATGTAACTCTGTGGTGGAAGTGAGACCCCCGTTATGAGACACTACACACTCTCCTTTTGACAGATGGCCTCCTCCTGTTTCTCTCTATTTTTTTTTTTAAAGGGTGATGAATGAGGCCTTTTGGTGTCCTTTGTACTTTGACAACAAGCTCATCCGTAAAAGCAATTATGGCCTCTTTTAGTGGTAATGACAATGGTTTCTAGTAATGAGGAATGCATTTGTATCTATATATATTTTTTTTAAAGTTATAACCTTGTCAGAAAATATATGTTTATTAGACACAAGAGATGAAGGGGACATTTTCTTGTCTGCAAAAAATGCCAATGTGAAAATGTGTCTGTTTTATTACTTATATAGTATATAGAGATGAAATAACATTGACATTAAGTCAGATTGCTGGAGGCGTTCGGACAGATCTCGTTAGCGTATTTAGGATGCGTCTCCATTTCAAGATGAAAACATCGCGACGCTGTTGGTTTAGTCTTCTAAAGGTCTGACATCTCTCCCTTGTTGCTCTTCTGATTTCTTTGAGGACGCAACTGGGGGCTGAAGCGAACTGCCAGGAAAACAGAAAGCATGTGAGATCATGTGAGACGGGGCGTTTGCTGAGGTGTTCGGCATTGTCTACCCCCGGGGGAAGGTCTTGATCGTCACAGTCCCGGGTTCACATTCCTTAACCTCGGGGTCACGGCTTTGTCTGAGGATAGCACTGAGGCAACTTCCCCTGCGGAAATCAACAAGGACTGACACACTGAATCCTGGGGAGGAACGCCAAGGCAGGAAGAGGGAACATCATAAAATCAGAGAGAGAAAACTTGTCTAAAACCTGGGGAAAATGCTCCAAACTGTACAACTGGCTGACTTACATCTTCACAGCTTATGCAGTAACAGGACTATGGAATGTCACGCAGGCCACAGACCACATTAGAGCCTGATTATCTAATTCACTTTAATTTGTGGTAGAGCTAAAACTGAGCATTCGGGTAATTTCCTCTAAGAGCACGTAAACACTCCGGCGGTTGGAATTATTAAAGTTGGCCCGTGTGCTTATGGAGAGCGTTCGCTGTGGAAAGGTACCTTTTTTTAGTAGAGATCCTGATGTAAATGATTCCATAATATGTTCGTTTTATGGGTATATAATGATGATATAAAGTAAAAAGAAATTATTATTTAAATTTTATTTTAAATTGCACCACCCTTTCGACACCCTTTTTCCATTTTTAATGCAACAAAAAGAATCCAAAACACCCCTGGAAAGTCTTTGTTTCCTACACTACGTCAACAAAGCCCGATTTACCTGATGTGCACGGCTCTGTTTTCATAGCCAGAGTTCATTTCATCTCAGGCAATAAGAGCTTTGTGGATATCTGCCCATCAAATCCAGCTGATAGATGACATGAATCCAGGCGCAGGGCCAAGAAATAATTTAAAAAAAACTATAATATTTTCCTAAATGATCTGGGCCCATTCCGCTTCAGGGCTGTTATCAATATTGAACAGCATCAGCTGTATCACGGGCCCGCCACGCTGGGATCTGAACGCTGCCACGGGCAGACAAGGCTCTCTCAACAAGAGCCGGCGAGGCTCAGGCATGCATCACCCTTAAATATCATATTAAAGCGAAATTGGCTACATTTAAACAGACATGGCGATAAATCTCGCCAGCACTTGGCAGAAGTTGGTTTTTATCGCTGATGGGAGAATCGCCATCCCCGCCGAGCATCATCTCCTCGCCCACGCTTCGGTCCGGCGTTATTGCGCGATGATGGAGCTGCCGCGCCGCTGGAGCCGACAGATTGAGAGGCTGGATTTATGGCTGTGTAAAGGGTTGAAGGTGTAGTCAAACATTTCTCTTTTGTTGAAGGAGGACATGTGGCAAGGTTAAGTATCCGATGAGGTTATTTCGGGTTCTGATGGGTTTTGCGACAAAGTTTGTTGGAAAGCGAATCTCCATGGTTACCATCTGAAAGTTCAAAGGAGCAACACGCAAGGTGCCAAGTTTTATCATGTAGACAGTTTGGCTGAACTTCCGCACGTAGCATCAGAATCTGAGGATGCTCCTATCACATCCACTGTTCACATAAATAGCACGTGTCACCCCTGACTGTATTCTGATCCAAGCTGCTTGCAGCCTGATTGCTCTGTGCAGTCGTATCTCTACGCGCAATCCGTTTTCATAATATAGTTTCCGTGCGTTAAATGTAATATGTCGCTCAGCAGGCTGGAATTTAAATAGGTCTGCAGTGCTTTACATAAGACCTGTCTCATCCTGAGTCCCCGTTCTCACAGCTATGTAGGTCTGTTATGAAGATTTGCTTCCATGTGGGTTGTTTTTTTTTCAATTTTGTTTAATGCTCTGACTGTTTTTTTCTTGCAGCTTTTCATTATCAAACTGGAAAACCCTTTTTTCAGGTTAGTTTTTACCTTGTAAACCTCTGCTGCTCCCATCTATCTTGTGTTCAGGCTGCTTATGTGCACAGGAAGACTACCTTGGTGCACACCTGAAGAGGTTTTTACTCCACTTACCTGGTCTGATGGTTAATGCACGTATAAACTCCAGATAAGCGCGGAGCATACAACTGACATTAGTCCACTATGAGTCCTCCATTGCTGTCGGTTCAGTGCAGCTGAGAGAAAGCACAACGCTGTTGGACTTCAGCTGGGTAAACATTCCCCGCTGAGGCAAAAGATCTTGTGTACACACATGGCACAGCGCACGTTCTGCGAGGGGCTGCAAGAATGGATGATTTAACCAGGCCAGAGTCCGTGTGGGCACTGCAGTCAAAGGAGTGACAAGAGACCACCCCCCGACTGCTGAACAGCATTAAGCCCTTATGAAGAGATACCGGCTTAGGATGGGGATGTGGCACTTCCACTCGATCCTCCCTGTGAACACAAGGCATTTGCTAAGATGCGCAGCCACTGGCACGTTACGCGATCCTCAGACCGCCTGTGAGGGAAATAGATTCACTGGTGCTTAAAAAGAGACACGGGGTCATTTCACTGAGCGCAACATTAGAGCGAAATGGAGGAAAGGGACACCCACGGGACACCTGCCGACCAGCAGTGACGGACCGTAGCTAATAATAAACCTCTACGAATCCAGTGTGGCTCTGGATGTGATAGAGATAATACGTTTCCTTTAGCTGAAATCAAAGCCATTTTTTTCCTGTACTTGAAAGGAGACCTGTGGAGATATCAGAGCTTGGAAATGTGTGTGTGTGTGTGTGTGTGGG
Organism: Takifugu flavidus; assembly: GCF_003711565.1. Taxonomy (NCBI): domain Eukaryota; kingdom Metazoa; phylum Chordata; class Actinopteri; order Tetraodontiformes; family Tetraodontidae; genus Takifugu; species Takifugu flavidus. Next base: position 8,931,091 of record NC_079539.1, on the reverse strand, counting down.
ATTGTATAAAGACCAGTTAGCACTCCAATGCCATTTCTCCATATTAACCCTTCTCCGATGCTGCTGCTGCCAGTTGGGACTCCTCATTTTCAACATCTTTACCTAAGAGTCTTGTCCTTTTATCACTACCTCTGCACACTTAACTGACCTAGAGTCCACGTTCACACTTATCAGCTCTGTCTGAACCAAAGTCACATGAACCACAAGTCAAACTTTTAAAAAAAAGTCAATAATTGCAATGCTATGCAAAAGAAATCATTCCAAATTAAGAATCATAACATTATTCTTGATGGTTAGGTAGTGCAGACAGGAGAATACATTTTGTAATTAATATGCGGAGTATCACAGCTACATTTGAACGTTGGCAGTAAGACATGCATTTTTTTTTGCTGCATTTATTCTGTTAAAGACTTGACATATTTCAGCCACTCTCTAACCGTAACAACCATTATGTTCAAATCATGTTGCCTGTTCTGACTGATGTTATTCCAAATGCTGAGAAAAATTGTTCCTCCACCCCCCCAACTTGGCAAAGACTCGGTGGAACATTCTGGGTACTTTTACATTCAAGCAGCAAGTGAATGTGGGTTTTTTTCTTTGCTATTTTTTTTAAAGAAAAAATCACTTTGTGTCAAAATCTAAAAAGGAATGTTTTGAAGTTGCAAAACCTAAGTGAGGGGGGGAAAAAATGTCTCGAAACTCTTCAGCCACATCTCTGTCTTGTCAACAAGGCGTCCCTCTTCTATGCAGTCTGCTGTGGCCGGATGTGTTTTCTGTGTGCGAGTGCATGTGTGTGTCTGAGCCACACTCTGTCTGTGATTTACTGCTCCTCCAACACTCTCCCCCCTTTCTGTCTGCTGGTCGACTGCCATGGTGAAGGAGGCTACAATACGGAGCGCCATAAATCTGGACACTTCCTACCTCTGTCTCCCACTTCAAGGGGAAGTCTGTCCTGTTACAAACATGATTAACCCTCTTCCTCTCTGCTGACAACCCCCTGCACCCCCCCCCCCACCTCCATCCTCCCTTCCCTAATAAGCGGCCTGTGGGGAAGAAAACAGGGCCTCCCCCACACCTCAGAGGTATTCCGATTCACCACAACTGATGGAGTCAGTGAGTAAATAAAAATGGGAGAATACAATTTTGAACAGTTCCTGCATCCGCCAACATCTCGCTGGTAATTCACGACGACAACGCGAAGAAAAAAGTTTTCAAAAGGCTTTCAGAAAACGCACAAAGATTTGTTCGGGATGAGTGAAGCGATAGTCCCAGCCTGCCAATTTGCAGCCCGGGGAGAAGTTTTCTTTGCTCGCTGCTGGGAAGTTTAGAGCTGGAAATAGAGACGCGTCGTCGCCGAGCTGCCCGAACGCATGCATGAAATTTCTGATAAAGCAGGCGGGGAGGTGTGCTGTCAGCAGACAGGCCCTCACCCTGGCGATGGGGAATAATGAGAGAGCCCAGAGAAAACACACACCCTTAAAGCATGCACTCAAAATTACACATAAGCACACAATTGGGCATACAGTTATATGCAGGCATCATCATACACACATGCACACACGCAGAGAGGCAGCACACCAATTATTCATAAGGAAACACACATAGATCTGTTTGTCAGACAGGCTCTTTTTTTTATCCCACTTGAGGACACTGATATAAGATTTTTTTTAAAAACAACCAAAAAAATCTTTTATGGTCAATCAAGGCGAGCCACTCAAATGTGTCAGAATCCTGGAGCAGAATCGGCTGCTGTGTCGCTCACATATGCGAGCGGTGGGCGGTTGCAGAAGGGCTCAGATTGGCGTGGGAAAGAGAGAAAAAAGGGAAGCTGAAAAACAAAAACGATACAGGAGTCGATTATTGAGTCCCATTCACAGCTCATTAAATAATAATGATGGCCATCTAATAAGATTTAGTCTTCTGTGCATGTCTAAATTCCTCATAAAATGTCGAAATTCTCCTAACTGTTAGTTTGTCCATCCAGCCATTCAATCCTTTCTCATTGCATGTGCGAAAGCAGCAGTTCGTCCTTTTCGTAGTGCAGTACCAGAGCCCAAAGACAGAGAACAGTTCAGAAAATCGCATATTCAGGTTTTGAAGCAACGAAAAAAGCCGTTGAGCTGCGTGCCAAAATAGAAAGCAGACAACCACACAGTGGGTAAAAGCAAACAGTGTCACATCCCGATGACTAATGCTCACATCCTGTTTTCTCTGAAATTCTGCTCTGCATTTCTTGTGTTGTGGGTGGCAGACGTGCCCCCTCTGCAGCATGCCGAGTGATCAGAAATGGCTCAACTAGTCAACAATCGTGAGTCAAAAACATGTTCGCACATTAGCCGCAGAATCATTCCCATTAGAGAGAGGAATGAAAGAAAGCGCCACCTGCTCTCGTACTCTCTTCTGTCCGCTCCTCCACACCTACATTTCAAACATCCACGAGGTCATTATGTCATTACTGCGGAGGTGCCATCAATGAATGAGTGCCGATTGCTGTGAAAACACCTGCGCGACGCACCCGCAGGAACTCGCTCGGCAGCCATTTTTTATCCCCTTTTTTCCCTTTTGCTGTGCGGGTGAAGAGGCAAAAATAAATAAGTGATGGAGCAACACTGTTTATGCAAATCTCATTCCCCATGCATCTTATGTCCCGCCACGCTTTCTTTGGCAGCAGGCGGCCAAGATTGCCGGGCAAGTGACATCGCAGAGGCTTAATATGAGTGATTTCCTCTGTAATGATAATGCGATTGAGCACACTGTTTGTAGCTCGCACAAAAGGGGGCACATAAATAAGAAAAGGTTTTGGAGTTAAAGTGGGAACAATCGGGACGACTTTCAGCACCAGCAAGGCTCATTCCGATACAATTCCTCCACGGAGAGAGCACAGCCTGTTGTGTTGTGTGGGTGGATGTTTGCATCACCCACCATATGGAACTCCTCAGTTGCATTGCAGTGGTGTATGAGTGCATCTAATGGACTGCCGTCAACATGTGGTATTTATTGTATATATTGTGTCACGCTGCCTGTCATTCTCTATTGTTGCGTTCCACGGCCCTTTTGTTTTTGTTACCATCTGGCCGTTGAAGCCGCTTTGATTTCAGATTCCCCCCGTGTGCAGGGTGGGTATTTTCAACAAAACGAAAACAAGAACAAGAATTCTTCTCTTTTTAAATGTAAAAATGGTTCACAGATTTGTTTTTTCTTCTTCTGATTGGAAGCGTGAGACACTCAATGTTGGATGATGTTATTTCAGATAATTCTTCTTATACATAAAACACAGCTTCATTCCCACTGCATGTCTAATTTATAGGAAATGTCCCTGAAAAGGAGCAGTGGTTGGATAACCAGGAGCTACCTTCCAACTCTAACCACTTGAAATAGATTTCATTTGCAAGATCAAAGCTATTATTTTTTGGGTTGTCCAATGAGGTCAACCAGGATATCAACTCTAAAAGTGCACATCTTACCTTACCTGTTAGTCTGTGCTGCTCTGCACTTCACTTTAAGCATTTGGAATCAACGTTTTTTTGACACTGTTTGACACTGCAGTTTTACTGCCTGATTGAAGTGGAACAAATGCATTTGTCTACCAATCTCTTTTGGTGGTTCATGTAAGTAAGCAGGAAGTGAACAGGGATGTGTGGAGGGAGCTATGAGGCAAAGACACAGTGCGGGACTGCCAGCATTACTGCCATGTCTTTTGGGTCTGAATACAACTTATTAAGGGATCAATGGACCCAGCCACAACACTTTTATTAGTTATATTGGGCCACAGTGTTGACAATCATGATAGCACCGGCTGTCAGCTAATGCAGTTGGTTGCTGCTGTTTTATATTCCAAAGTATCCTCCATTCAAATGACTGAGGATTGAACCCAGATCGCGAATCAGTATAATATGATCTGAAAATCAACATCAAGAGGTCTGCAAAACGTGTTGTGAACGATGTCAGGAGAGATGTTGAGAGATGTTAAACGATGCCCCCCTTTCTGTGTTTGTCCTTCCTGTTTCTTAAATGCTGCTTTTGAAACACTTCTTGACAAGGGCCACAAAAATCATCTAAACCATGTAGAAAGAAGCAATGGTGCAAATGGGAAGTGGCTTTAGTTTTACATAGACGTTTCTAATGATCAAAGTGTTTCAAACCCAGTGTCAGCAAATATGCCCCTTAACAGGTGCATTGAATGAATATCAAAACACATCTGTGCATGGAGTCTGAGAGAAGAGCCCGGCTGACGCTCAACATCAAAGCGTCATCAGCCATCACACGTCCATGTGCTGGACGGATCCTCCTCCGGCCTGACAGGAGAGGCTGTCATTTACATACCGGACAGAGAAACGGTATCTAAAGGCAGGCACATCAAAAAGCTTTAAACTTTCTCATCATTTCATGTCTGGCCTAACCTCTCCAAACCCCCGGCAGCTCCTAATCATCGACCTAGTGGATTAGCATGTTTCTGCTGGATGCCTCACTCTTTTTCAGAGGGGCCCCCAGAACCTTTTTCTCCTCCATTTCTACCCCTTTTTTCTGGTGGAATCTGCTGTTTCATAGGAGTGTGCAGGAGTCACTAGTCAGCTTACTTCATTTTGTCGGGGGCAGGTCAGGGGCAGGTCAACTGCTAGGATCCCAGAGAAAAGAGAGGCCCCTGCGTTACTTTACCCTGTGGACTGCTCACTCCTGTCCCACTCTTCCTCTCATTAAGCTTCCCCCACTCTGACCGTTCACAAGCGCAGAGACCTAAGAGGTCAGCGGCTTATTTGCGAGGACACTCGGCCATCTAAAGGGGAGTGAGATATCCTTTACAAGAGCCCCCATCAACTGGACAATGACTAATGAAGCCTGCCTCATGACAAGTATGGATGAGTGGCCCCGGGCTGTTTTGGGGGTCCCTACCCGATGCTAATGACACCAACTCTGACCTTCTGAGTCGTGCCCATGCACGTTACTATTACAGATATCATCACATGTTTCTTCTCAGAACACACGCATGTCAGACTTCATTTGAAAGCAAAAGGTTCTTTCAGTCTCCAGCAGCTTGTAGCTTCTGGCCTTTTAACACTTCTATCCTTCCGTGACTTGATGCCTCGCTGGCATCCACACAAAGCCAGGTAATGAATGCCCCTCAAAGGCTTGATAAAACATTAATACGGATGGATGATGGTCCAGCAGGAGGTGTGGTGCCGATTAAAGATGACTCGGTGATTCGGAGGCGAATCGCGCTGAAATGATTCTTCATGGGAAAAGGCAGAGCCCTTTAGGTGATATCGGTATTTTGCTAGATGGGTAGTTATTGTTCCACCTCTGGTATTGCATCAACTGGGACAAGACCATTTATTATTTAAAAGTGACGGGTCATCCACAGTTTTGATGAAAGCAAATTCATGCAGAGAAGAGTAAAAAAATAACAATATATAACATGATAGTAACTCAGATGTGAACCATAAAGGCATCAGTTCTAAAGGCAGATGCCTAAAGAGAACTTTCAGTCCCCTGGTAGTAGTTCTGTTCTGCTTACTCAATATCATATCATGCTCTGGAACCAGGCATGGGTAATGGATGTGTTGGTCTCTGTCTGGTGGAATAAAGTCCTAAACCTTGGATAAGGTAGAGTTTATAAAAAGCAATGTATAAATGTGCAAAATGAACAACTTTCAATACTTACCTGTGATTTTGGAAAACCTCAACATGTTTCCACTGTACGTGTACATTGAACATTGCCCTCAACTCCAAATTTTCCTTTAAAAAGGCACTGGGGAAAAGAAATTGACTGAATTTTTTCAGAATTCTACAAGCTGTGTGTGTTGTCGTTTGGAAGATGGACCACAAGCAGAGATGCTATGAGACTGAAGACTGGAAGAGAATGAATGGATGACGAGATCCATGAACAAATTCGGCAGAATATCAAGTGGACAACTGGGAAATGACTTACTATAAAACGATATTCAACAAGCCGGCGGAGCTAAAAAGATTATAAACTGAAGGACCACAACAATAGATTGGACACGCCCCCCCCCCCCCCCCCCATTTTTGGTACCTCATCAGCTTGATTTGAATTAACTGCAGGGACTTTGAGGTGCAGTGGAAATGCAAATCACACCAATTACCAGGAATTTTTTTAAAGTAAATAAGTTACCGGTTATAGGAATTCCTGGAAAAATTGGTGGGAGAAGACTTAAAATAATTTAAACACAAGCATCAAATATGCTGCCTCGAAAGCAGAGGCTGAACCAGCTGCGCAGTAACCCACCCATCTGTGTTTTAGTATCCCCTCTGTGTCTTCTCTTTTATTCTCCACCTCTAATGGGATTTATCAGGGGTGGGATTTAAGTCTTATATATTTTTTCTCTTCTTGTCTTTAGAATGGGGGGGGGGTTCATTCTTTAATGTACCCATTTCTAAATATATCAAGAATCCTAAAGACAGGATGAAGAAAAATTTCCACACTCTTCCTCCCCCTCTCTCCAACCTGAAGCGCTTATAGCTCCACACCAAGGATGAGAGGGAATAATTAATATTAAAAGATGGGGGAAAAAAAGTGTCATGGTGCGCTAGTGTTTCTCACATGTTTGCTTGCTGTGAGCACACAGGAGGGTACCGCTCTTATTCCTTTAGTTTGTTTTTGTTTATCTGGGAGAAAAAAAAGTTGGGCTGTTGTGGAGACTTTTTTTTTTTTACTATTCCAATTTATTTGCCTAAATGATTTTCTTTTTCTTGAACACGTCATGAAAATAATCTGCCACCCAAGAAAATCGGCATGTGCTGCTGAATGTGTTTCGGTGGCACGTTGACACTTAGTTTGCCCCTCATGTGCTGGAAATTCTGAAGACTTCTGCAAATTAACGATGACCCAAGGTGTGGCGCTCACGTTTCTGGGTGTCCTGCTGGTTAAATGACAGGGTTATTTCCCATCAGACATTAAACCTCTTGCCCTTAGTGAATCTTTTCATCCTGTTTCAAAAGATTGTTCTAACAGAAAACTGAAATGCAGATATTGAAAGGAGAAAAAAAAAGCTGTAACTTTTACATCATGCTCCCTTTGTTCTCATGTGTTGGAGAAAAAAAAGGTAGAGAATGGAACAAAGGAGCTTAGCTCTAATACAGAGGAACAATAGCATATGGACAAGGACTTTTAGACAAAAACTAATCGTGTTTGTGCCAGTGGAATGAGAGCAGAACGGCAGGGTGGAATTTTACCTCATTTTCTACTGCCGGCTTCCTCTTCAGTCCCAAAACTGTCACATAGTGTGACCTCCACAGTGGATGCTCCATTTAAATTCCCATACTGTTTGACTCAGGCTATTGTCCACCACTGCAGTCTTTGTTTGCTGGCAACGCACACATCTGGCAGTTGTAAAGTCTAAATGCACTTAAAATGTATGGAAAATTCTTGCAAAATGTGAGAGAAACCATATGAAAGGTTGGTAACCCCACACCAGAAACACCCGAAGCTACATTGTATGTATGGGTGGGGCCCCGATTAGCAGCGCGGCGTCTCCATCTTGTAAAAATTGCATGTCCAGACACCTTGAAAGCTCTTTTTGAATGTGATATTGTGTAGATACCGGGGTGGAGGAGATTCTTTATGGCAACCTGACAAGTTCTGACAAAAGAAAAATGTAAGCTATTCTAAACCTATGAGAAATAGCAAAAATAAAGAAATTTCATTTTTAAATGTCTCTTATCATCTGATATATATTTTGAGAGTTTTACTAATGTCTCTAAATGAATACATTACCTACAATCATCAAAATGCAGCCATGATCACTCTGACTGGCTGCACAAAGGTGCTGTGCTTCTCTTTCAACTTGTCACAGATCCAGAGGACACGTGAATGTGAACATAACACCAGGTAGCCCATTAAAATGGAAACTTTACCTAAAAATGTCCTCTGACTGATGCAGGTTTGACTTTTAATGCTAAAACTAAAGAAAAATACTTTTTGAAATGATGGCCGTTATTGATTTTAAAAGAGTGTCTGCAATATAATAAAGTTCTATTTGGATGGGCTGCAAAGAAATAACAAGATCATTTTATATGATCATCCCTTTATGTTGCCTAAACCCCCGTTCCCATTCCCTTTTAATAAAAAAGAGATTGACTATAAAGGAGGATCTCTGGAGCCCGGGCCCCAGCAGCCCAGGAAGTGTGACAACAAGAAATGTCACTGGCTTTATGGGTGATTACAGCTGAGATGGATCGCTCAGTCCAAATGCTACCATCATTTCTCTTAGTGATAGCCGGTGTGTTCTTTGACACTCACACCAACAGCAGTAAATCTGTGCAGGCGCCCCTGCAGCTCAGGGAGAAAGGGCAGTCATTGGGAAATGCTGAGTTCACACTTGTTGTTTGGTTTTCCCTGCCTGATCCACTTGTAATAATGAAAAAAAAGAGAATGACAGCTGGATTTGGCACAAAACCGGAGGACATATAATTCCTTTGAGAGTGAGAGTCATAAACATTTTGAAGCCTTAAAATGGAAGTCTTGAAAATGTCTTGAGTCTCTCTCCTTGTTGCTCTGATTTGCCATTAAGTCTAAAACCAAGTGACTTTCATCAGATGAGTACATTACTATTTTTGATATTTTATTTGTTTCTTAAGGGTCATATTTTTTCCTACAAAAGTTATGCGAGTCCCAAGACGATTGTGTGATCCGTTCTTACTTTGAAAAAGAAACTTGATGGGATCGCTTTATTTTTGATTGCTATCGACATGTTTCAGACATTAAGCAGAAAAGATCAGAAGAAAATCCGTTTACATCTCAGAACTTTGCCAATTTTGCTAATATATTCAGATAGTTGTCATGATTACATCGTGATCACTATCATGATTACAACTCAACTGTTTGAAGTTGTTTATTGTTTGTTTATACATCTTATGGTGAAGGTTTTATCCTCTCATTATGTTTGGCCACACCCACCACATCATTAAGGATGGGTCATCTCTTCAGATGAGTCCCCCAAAATTCACTGCATCTTCAGTTGGGGGGTGTAGTTGTTTGTCGTTTTGACTTAGCTGCTAACTGGGGTGAAGAAGCGTTTGAAGAGTCAGGTGTCATCAGCAAAAAAAACCATTAGAATGAAATGAAAGATGTGCAAGATGGTGATGAGATCTGATGTGCTGTTCGGTTTTGATCTAGTGGCACCGAGAGACGGACAGGAAGAAGAACTGGTCCGACTGGGATGGATGGGTCATGGACTGGGGAGGGATGGGGAATGTTTTTGTGAAAGTGGGGATGATGTTATTTGAAGGAGGAAGCAGGGGATATGGTTAGTGGTCACATGGGACTACCTTGATTCCATTACAGAAATGGAACAACCTGGATTCTTGATAACAGATCCATGCCTGGAGACTTCCCAAGTGTCCGTGCTTAAAGACCAACCACTACTGTACTGTCAGCGATATCCATGTTTTATTGGCTGACTTATGGCTAATACACAGGGCTAATGGACGATAAAAAGAAGAGGAAAAACTGTGCCAGATCCTCTTAAACTCTGAATTTAGTCTTTGTTCACAATGCCTCCACCCGAGGAAACCCCCATCAAGGGAAGGATCTGATCTTGCAAATCAAAGTTATTCCTTTGCCTCCCAACTTTGACTCAGGCTGTTTGTTCTGTGCAGCTCTGACCGCGGAACGCGATGGAGACATTAGAACTCCATCATGTTTTATGTACGGCGTGAGACTTTCCCTGTGTATCCCTCACTGTGACCCAGTGGCATTCTGGGGGACGCCGGGGGCGTGTTTGTTGTGGAAATCACAATGTGGAAAAAGCAGTACTGCATTTGTATTTTGATGTTGTTTTGTTTTGTCGTCACGTTGGGTTGTTGCTCCCTCTAGTGCATTCCCCATCCTGGATCCTCACAAAACAACAAAAAGAGTCTCCTCAACCACCTCTTTCTCCCTCCTTTTTTATTTACTCGCTCAAAGCGTCTTTTTTCGCTTCTCAGGAAGTAACCTTGTCTTGCCTTCTGGATTCCCAGTAGACCAAGAGATAAAAATCCCTCTCCAGTCTTGGGAGGGGGGCTTCTGTGAAGACAGTAGAACTGTCTTTTCTCACTGTCACAGCTTGGGGCTCTGCTAGGAAGCCTCTGCCCTCCCTTCCAATCCCTTCCTCCACCCCCCCTCCCTCCCGTCCCTCACTTAAACCTCTGCCAGATTGCAGGGTTCCCAACAAGGTGTGAGAGTTTGTAGAAACTGGAAAAGCTGCTAAAACCTCACTCACACTTTGGACCCTTCCCACAACTCTGTACCAGCTATAATTTACACCAGCCCAGCAAACCTTTTACAACATTAACCACAAAGGAAATTACTCTAAATGTTGGTTCCCACTGTAATGGCTCCAGGGCTTGTGATATTGGTGTGCTGATGGATTACCATGCAACATTAATGCTACTTTAACTTTCCAAGTTATGACATTTTCCTTTATATTTTATATTCTAGTAGAAGATCTTGAACACTGTAAAATGGATCGCCTTTTTGACTTAAGAACAACTCTGTGCTGCAACCGAGGATGGCGACCAGGATGCATTTTACTGTTTTTGACTGTCTTTACGGCATCTTAAATCCCTTCATGCCTTTTTTATGAATGGTCCCACCTCAGGCTTTTATTGTAAAAGTCTGAGGTTAATATTACTGATACTAAATGTTAATGCTGGAGCCGTTGCTAAAGATGTTACTCCTCTGCAAATGACTTGATCACTTCCTTGAGTTAGCTGCTAACTGCTGGTAGCAGCTGCTAAGAGGCCCTCACAAAAACAGCACATCTTTTCTATACAGTGTGGAATGGAATTTGCTGCTTCCATTTCCATTTCAGAGATGCAACAACTTGAACCCTTGCTCCAGCAAGCAGGTTTTCCAGTACAATAGCTTGAGAAACTGAAGGTCTTAAGGTAAAGGACTATACATTTTCCCCCTAAATTATTAGTTCTGACTCTCAGACACATGACCCCTTACTGGAAAACTGCTGGAATTTAGCCGGTAACAGGCTGCGTGTGTGAATGAAGGCTATGCAAACATATACCCAGGTGGGAGCTGCAGACAGTTAGGAGTGTGGATCTTTGCACATATTTGTTGTAGAAGGAATTTATACAGCATAAAGTACATGTGCTGTATCTGCACAAGCAAAGCTAAAAAAGAAGTAAAAGAAACCTAGCTTTAGACTTTAAATGATTTATAAGCCACCCCCGATGTCAACAGTGATATGCAGAAACAGTGATGACTATCAACACCAGAGCAGCGAGTGGCTCAGCACAGACCAGACTTTATGTGTAGGACCTGTGTGTGTGTGTGTGTGTCTCAGTAGCTCTGTGGGTCGTAGCGGATAGGCCACGGTGTTTGTATAACCTTATCAGGGGTTGTCATCCACTCACGTCGGCACAGTGGATTTCAAAAAGGAAACTCCATTTATTGCCTTCATGTGAAGCTCACTTCCCCTCTGAAATGAGCGGAGTGCAACGAAAACAAGCATTCGTGCGCCGTGTTATTCGAGCAGATTTTGAAGCTCACTCCGTTTATGTAATTGCACCTTATCGCTAACTTTGGGTACAGACGTTGTTGCTGCAGCATTAAAAACTTTAGATGGGAGGGAAACCAGCTGTCCTGAACCGATGCCTACAAATAAACAGCCTTGCTCCACATCATAACATTCTGCACAGGCCGTTTTGCAGCTGAAATATCTATTTTTTATTTTCTTTAAAAAAACAAACTTCCTGAAGACATTTTTATTCCGAGGGAATGATTAAGACCCAGTGACCTTTTTGTTTGACCTCTATTCACGTTCTTGGCTCCCACACGATGATCCAAATACCATGTGACATGTTGCGTTGCACCCTTACCCAATAATGAGGGAATCACCCAGACAGTAAATGCCATCTTTAGGTTGCAGTCACAGTGGGAGGAGACAGGATTCCCCCTCCGAGAGGGAGAACGATAAGAAGCTGTCAGAAAGAATACAGCAACAAAGATTGATTTCAGAGAGAAAGTGAGGATCTTTGTAGAGCTGATGAAGACAGACTGTGACAAGCTGACCTTTGACAAGCACGCTACAAAACTTTAACTCTATCTATCTATCTATCTATCTATCTATCTATCTATCTATCTATCTATCTATCTATCTATCTATCTATCTATCTGTCTGTCTGTCTGTCTGTCTGTCTGTCTGTCTGTCTGTCTGTCTGTCTGTCTGTCTGTCTGTCTGTCGGAGCAGCAACACCCCCCCCCCCGCTTGACTTATTAATGCAAAAGGACTTTTCCTCTTGATCAAATTCCTTTTTTTGTCCCTGCTTTCTCCATCTTTGTCCCATTCCTTTTCACGTCACTCTATTTGGAATCAGGAAAACCTGAAATGGGAGCTTCTGGAGCGAACTACAGCATGTTCACATCACTTTTCTAATTGCATGCGGGACCAATACCATGCCGTTACTTCCATTTATTTAGCGTATTCTCTAGCATCATTAAAGGACTATCAATAACTGTGCTGACAAATCCTGGATTATAGTAATGAAGTTTATTACAGTAACTGAAGAATAATCTGCACTTCACTGACACCAGCACCGGACGACTGTAAATCAGCACGTATGCAGTATAATGGAAGCACAGTCAAAGCCGCTCTGCTGTAATTATGCAGGATAGCAAGAGACGAGCAAGAAAAAAAAAAACCAGCACAATAGTCGGAGCATAATTTATAGGAAGCTAAATCTGAATTTGTGATTTACCCCTGCTTGTTAGCTACAGTTTTCTTTATTTTGGAAAGTACAGCAATGTAAGACACTACAGTGACTAATCTTAGTTGTTATTGAAAAAAAAAAGTCATTCATTTTTTAAATTTGTTCACTTTACCACAAGCAAACATTAACCTCAAACATTTACTTGAATAGGCAAGTCATCATCAAAGTGCATGCATATGTGTAGCGGTACTTTAATTTAGTTGAAATAAAGGAAAAATGCGCCACATTTTTTTCAGTCTGGTGCTGAAATGTTCACTTCCGGCACTATTCCAGGTCAAAGGTCAAGTGCAGTGCACACTCCTCTCAGCAGCAGCTGCATCCTCCGGATTCTCAAACAGTGCACTAATTCACGTCTCCACACTTGGTCGGCGCGTGCCTTCCCGCGCGTTGGACGCGAAGCAGAACTCGGTGGGATTCGGGCACAACAACCTAACTGTTCGCCGGTATTTGGCGGCTTTATGATGCGGTTGTAAAAATTCCAAAACCTGCGCGGTCAGTCCTGCCGTCCTCCCACTCGTGTCAGAAACCAAGCGAGCTTCCCGATGGCGAATCTGTGGGAAGTCTGGCACTGCAAATTTCCATTGTTTATTGTGTACTTCTACACCTCGGGGGTGGAGCCCTCCAATTTGTTTTACTTTTTTATCTGTTTTGTTTATGGAGCATAAATATTATATGACTATATCCAAAATTAAAGGGGCCAATTTTAGACTTGAGGCATAAAACTCAACAAAATGCAAATACAGCCTTCCAGGGGGTAGTCCAGGGTATTTATTTTCAAGCACTAAAGAATTAGAAAGTGACTATGCATGAGCAGCAGCCTTAACAAACTTTTATTGTCTCTTGCTAGAATCATCCATGACCCAAAACAGCTTGTACACACCTGTGGTGTGTTCACTGACTCTGCTTCACGTAATTCAAGATTCAAGATTTACTTTATTCATCCCTGTAGGGAAATTGAAATTGAACAGTACTGAAATTGAACAGTAATGCTCGAGCTTCGAACACTCTGGGTTCACAGGAACGAGTGCGAAGTGTCAAGGTAATGCAGGCTAGCTGAAGCTAAACCGCCCCAGACAATAGGCTGCGTTACAGATCTTGTATCTGTATTTTTCCGTGACAATAAAAAAGCGAGGCCGTGACGTCTGTGCCTCTATTGTCATTTCTCAGAAAGGACATAGGTTGACAGCTTCAAAGAAGAGGGTTTTGTTTTGTGTAATCATCCCTCCTATTGGATTTATAGCTATTATTTAAAGGTCTGAAGCAAGAAATAGAAGCCTTCAGTGGTTCAAATGGACACGTTCTTGACTTGAGTCATGTTTTATACATGTGAACAAAATTATGCTCATGTTGTTGCATATTATTCACGCAGAATGAAGCAAATAAGCAACATATTTAATTACCTTTAAATATGGTTAATTGAATTGTATGGCTGTAGGATAACTATGAATCAAAATTTAACATGAGACCTAAATAACAGCAAGTTTCTTTTGGATCAGCTCATCGACTGATTATTTTTATGCAACTCATACACTGAGTGATGGTTCCTTCCTCAGGCCAACCTGATAACAGCTTTATTGTACAATAAATATATTGCTGTCATGTTCCAAAGTCAAATGTTTAGATCAGAAGGTCATAAAAAAAATCTAAAATGAAGTTTTTGTAATTATTTACACAATGCGAATGAATAGAAAAATAGAATAAACTCCCCCCATTGACCTCGCACCTTCTCTGCTCCATGTTCAGTCTCCTGAAACACAACAAACAGCAGGGATACAGCGGCCGTAACCCAAAACGTTTGGAGTGTTTCACTGCTCCATTCACAGAAATCAATGGCCCCGTTCCCCACAAACCTAACCCTAACCCACCTACCCCCCGCCCGTCCACTCCCTCGTATAAATCATGTGAGCGGATAACAGGAACACACATCCTACGCGTCTGCTACTCCCCTGAAGTGCAGGGTTTTAAGCTTGCGACATTTGTCCGAGATCGGAGGACTAAAAATAAAAAAGAGGGAGTCTAAAAAACAGGCTGAGTATAGCAAATAATGATGGGTAATAGATGCTTTGTGTATGAAAGGAAGCATAAACACAGCTAAAGGAGTTGTGCCACCCGAGGGGGTTAGCGTCCCTCATGGCTAAGGTGCAATGATGTGTTTGTGGTAAAACAGAATTCTGTTTACTGCAGCCTCTACCCTTTCAGTGGTCCCTCTCTCTGCTAAGGCCCTGCTACTATTAGTCACAGAGTGAGCTTTCTATGTCCCGCCTCCACTCTCATCATCGTGCCACTCCTAATGTGCGTGACGCGACGGTGGAAAACGCGCCGTTCCTTTTAATAAAAATCACCGAAAAGCATGTTTTACTTCCCCCCTTCAGCTTCTTTTTTTGTCCTGATCATTAGTTTTGTGCTCTGAGGGAAGCAGTTAAAGAGCAGTGTCAGCCTCTTGTGACGCAGGATGCTGAGGGCGTGAAAACAACAAGTTGGCAGAGGAAACAACAGCAAACAGCACGCTTGTGTGTCTGTTGCACAAGGGCAGAGTGCTGGTGACAGCGGTTTTCACTTCTTCTTGGCTTTTGGTGGAAATTCAGCGCGACCAGCCACGGAGTCTCAGACGAACACTTCCCTTTCACCTTTCTGCCATTAAACCACAGCTTTTAATCAATTTCCGGTGAAGAAACATGTCTCGTCTGCGGGGCGGGTGGGTTGACGCTCTCACCTCAACTCGCTCCAAACTTTTGTTTTTCTGTGGCTGCATCACACTTTCACAATTTCCACATTTCTCCGCAGACAAAAGAAAGAAACCTCTCAGTCGGATAACTTCCTGTTTTCTGACATGGTACTTTCCGGCTTATATCTATGTATGTATGTATGTGTGTGTGTGTGTGGTGTGTGTGTGTGTGTGTGTGTGTGTGTATGTATGTAAAGCATTAGCTGGTATTGCTTGGAAATATAAGCAAAAAAAATCACCCTGTAGCCCTTTTAGGTTATTATGTTTGCTTTTATGTTTTGCAGGGAATAAATGGGGCAATTATTCCATCTGTCTTGGAGCGGTGCACAAAGTCTTTATAGTTCGACAAATTGCACCTGTGAGAAGTTTTAAAGTTGTTGTTTTTTTGTTTTTTTTTTGCAAGGGTGGAAAATAAATGGAAGATTATTTAAGAGGGAAAAACACCCCCCATTTCCAGGAAAGTTTGGAAGCAGAAACAGGAGCTCATCATCCAAACATCCCAATTTTTGCCTCAGCCACTCACTTAATTGCTGCTCTCCTCTTCTGCGTTACCCTCTCGCTGCTGAGGAAATGAATAAATGTGTGAACCCATGGGTTGTAGTGCAAGGGGTGTCTTAGTAGGACAGAAAACAGTGCACATGTTTGTCAAGTCCCAGTTTCCCACGTTATCTGCTGACACTCACACGACCATCGCTCAGTTTTACTTCTCTGCTGCTCTGGTTACCTGCAAATCCCCAATGATGTGCAGCTTTAAACATTTGCTTTCTTGCTCCTTTTAAGTGTAGATGAGAGCAAACTGCATCCACCAGTGTGAATATTATATGAATGAGTCAAAAGCAACAACTGGATGTAAAGTTTAGGGCCGTTCTGATCCAAAAGAATGAAAAAATAAAGAAAAACACCCATTTAGAGATGAAACATACAATGCAGGTCTCGTTAAAAGTAGTCACACTGTCCTCTTGCATTAAAAGCACTCTATTTAGCCTCTCTCCTTCTAAAAGCACTCCATTTTGACTTTGTAAGCCACTCCAATCAGTCGATTTAGCCACCCTGTCCCAGTTTAATGCTTCCAATTGGCCTTTTCCCCCCCTACCCTTACTATAACCAGCCAATTTAACCTCTCTGGCCCACCACCACCAATCCATTTAGTCGCCCTGTTACACTAAGTGGGCCTCGCTTAACCTTTCAGTGCCTAAATGTCAAGCAGAATACTGTTACATAAATTAAAACGCACGTTATGAAAACAGTCAGGAAGCACAAATATCAAAAGGTAAAAGCAACAGCAACAAAAAAGAGGCTAATTACTCTTTACTAAAGCCCCCCCTGCCCCCTCCTGCCAATCACACATAAAACCCTGACCACAGACAGCCTTAAGGTAGCTGTGCAGCAGCAGCCGACCAGAGTCCAGCGGCCTCCTCGCACTATCGCATGATCAGACATCGAGGTGTTGGCGGTCTGTGTCAAGGCGTCGCTTGTCAGCGCCTGATAGCCTGCGTTGGTTCCATTGTCTGCGTCCTCTGAGGAATGCTGATAAGGCCCGGCAGCACGATCCCCTGAGCTCGCGGGGCTCAGCACATGAGCAGCGATTCATCGAAACACATGTGGAGTGGACTTGTGGCTGATTGAGGGCCTGATATCCTCTCCTCTGGTCTTCATTAGAGGAAGGAATGGGGGGAAAGCAGGGGGGTTCTTCACTGCAGGGAGAGCCGGACGGCTGCGCTCTCGCTCTCTCGTCAGATGTAACGCTGTTGGGATGGAGGCCTCCTGCTTACCAGAGGCTGCAGGATTAGCTTTGTTCAGGAGTGAAATAAAAGATCCAACACCTTGAACATTGGAGAACTTTGCAGGTCTATAATGCCGTTGCGCGATTTCCTCGACTAAAGGACGATTCCTTTTTCCTAATGCCCCACTTGCAGATTTGGTTTGAAGCACAGCCTCTCAGTCATCGTTAACTATGCTATCTATCCCGCATACCTCATACCTTAAGCTTTGTGCAAGCTGCGGGATCAAAAAGAGATAAAAGGCATTAAGAAGTGGGAAAAGAAATGGCAAATAGATCATCAGAATTGTGACGTTTCAGGTTTCAGCCCGTTAAATGGGAGTTTTTCCTGCATCTGCTGCTTGTTTGGGGGTGAAACTCTGGAGTTTTGTAAAGCCAGTTTACTGTAACAGACGTTAGATAAATAAAAATGAATTGAGTTGAATTGAATTGAACAATATGGCTGTAAACAGCATAAAAAGGACAGTGGGATGTATAGACACAACCATTGATATTTTAAAACATTCTGGGAGGGATATTCCACAAATAGGGTTAAAATGTTGACCCTTACAGCAAATCCCTCTCAGTAAAACCAGGGGAGGGGTCAGATCATTTACAACCTTCAGTTATCAAAGATAAAAAAAAGCTTTTCGGCTGCACATTTGTCTTGACATATCAAAATAAAATTACTTATCTGCAATCTGAACTCACAGGGTGCTGTTCATGACAATATTTATGATCACTTTTTCTGAATCAACCATAAATGATCCTGGTGAGCCGCATGCTAGGTTTTCACTGATGTACCTGGTGAGTTGTTGGCCAAATGAGCTTGAGATCATGATCGACGATAGCCAGGTATAATGGAGGAGGATCTACGCACTTCATGGCCCTGAGCACATGGAAAACGGCATCCAGATGGCTCACAAATCCCTTTCATTCATTCATTCTGGTCCGTTGCTTGGTACCTGCATGTTAGGGTTTTAGCACAACGGTGGCAAATAGGGAAGGTTAATCTTCTAATGACTACTGAATGGTGCAACGGAAGGGTCTACAAGGATCAAGGTTTAATACAGAGATGGGTTGTGGAACAGATTCGTCTTAGCAACTAATGTCTGATACTAATTTCTGAGATGTTTTTCCCCTTTGTAACTTTCACTTCACAGGCTATTAGCTTATATCAGCTGTTTTAAGGCACGTTTCTCACACCTCCTCACCGCACATGTCCCGAGTGTTCCCTACGCTCAGACCAATAAGCAGCGAGCAGGGCCGCCTCCACAGGAAACAGGAAATGGGCGGTATGTCATGGTGTAAATGTGCTCCCACAGTATCTAATATTAATGGTTTGAGTGGCCAGACTAGTTTCAGTCATTAGTGCTCTTACTGCCGCCTCACTCTCATCGTGGAGTCACTCACGACGTCCTCGCCTGCAAAAAACATGAGAAGTTTTTTTTAGCGGAACTCGGATCTCAGAACGGTGCTGCCAAAAGCTGCCAATATAGCCAGTATAGCTGATCTGAGCTACTGGATTGCGCTTAACCAATTTAACCTTTGACTTGTAAACCGGTCAAGGTAAATGTTGCCATGATTTCTTGCGTGCTTAATTGTCAGCATGATTGGCCTGTCAAGAAAAAAAATCACTTGATTTCAAACGATGATGTGAAGGATTCCAACATGGAATTGGGTCTTGCTGCCAGATCACACACACAGCAGCAAGTTTCACTTCACATTACTGATTATCAGGCTGACCCAACAGTGTTATAAACATCCATACTAGCTTCATAACACTCTTTGGTCCCAAAAGGTGAATATTTTACAACATTGAATAAAAAAACATGGAGTGTACCAGCCTTTGCCTTTGGACTAATGATTATTGAAAGATACCTGAGGTTGGCCTGTGGTTACGCCTTGAGAGGTAGCACGAAACATGAAATGCAGGAGAGGAGACAGAGGTTCAGTGAAAAGGTTTCTGGGTGTAGGTTCTGTCATTGATACAGGGTGATGGCTCATTAGCGCCCCTGCTAAAGATGCTAAGATTCACCATACCCACATCACACTGGTGATCTGCTGCCTCTTTGGTTGGCACCTACAAAAGATGCCAACCAATAGTCTGACCCAACACAGGTCCCGTGGTGTCTCAACACTCAGTTTGTGCTGAGAAGGAATGGAAACCGGGACTCTTTGAAGACCAAAATATGTTTCTGGTTTTGGACTTGTCATCACAAAATTAATGCTGTGAGATCAAATGTTTCTCTCTCTCACGACTTCATTACAGCGCTCCTCAACAATAGATGGTCAGCAGTGCAGCCAAAGCTCTCATAATTCTTCTTTTTTGCTCTCTCTCTCTCTCTCTCTCTCTCTGAAAGCCAAGTTAAAGTCCTGACTCACACCATTAGCCAGACGTCTCCTCGCTGCTTTTGTCTTGGTCTTTGTTTGTCATCTGTTCAGGGGGCCGTTTGTCTCCCTAACGGGGTTCAGCGGACAGCTTTCTGGTCAGACCCACCTGTAGGAGGCCCCCCGCACTGGTCACAGCTCTGCCTTGGCCTCCCCAGACTAGCCGGAGAGGAGGAGGCAATTGAAGCCCGGGAAGGAGCCATAAATCTCCATAAACTTCAGCCAGCGACTCTCCCCCGACTTTCACTGGACGGGCAGATAATGCATCGCCTCCCCAGCAGCAGAGCAGACAAGGCGATCATTTGATCTCCTATAACTGACCTTTTTTTCAGGGAAAACTGTGATTCACATTGCAGCGATTCGGAAGTTTTTCTAAGCTTCCTTCATCTTCTTATTTTCTTTTTAAATATTGAAACATGTCTTTACTTGGATGAGTTGTTATAATCCTGTTTTTTACTTTACAATCCACACTGGATGACAAGAAATGAAGGCGGGGAAGAACACATGCCTCCCTAATCAGGCAGGACAGGAACCGGAAAACATCCCTCTCTAGAAGGAAAAGCCTGCTTCCTCTTTGTCCTTCTCCTAAGGACATGCTGCACTCCAAAATGCATGGCATCAGCACCGCCACCCAGAGATGTATGTTTGTGTGACGGTAGAAAGCGTGCTTGAGGTTTTATTACCTAAAATACCTGTTCATCCAACTGAGGCACAATCGTTTCCCTTTCCCGTTGAATTAAGCGCTTCCCCATGGTCTTTATTGCTTTTGCATCCAAAAGCTGCATCCCGCTGCACCTCCTATGGGGATAGTAGTTGCAAACTCTATGTAAATCAGATGGAAATTAGCAAAAGTGTTGTTCCAACGAATGCACGAGATATGTTGGGGGGATGTCACGTACGTTGGGGAGGTTATGCTGGCATTCTGATAGTCATAGCTTAAAGCTTATCCTGCTTTAGATTTTCTAGCTTGGCGTCTCAAAGGCATTTAAAAACAAAAAAAAATGGTGATCTGTCAGACAGACGTTTCATTTAAAGTCATATTTGTTGTCTTTTTCTGTTTGTAAAAGTTCGTCAGGCTGGTGATGGAGACGTGAAAGGTGTCGTTCTGCGTAGCGTCTATCGTCTCCCTCCTCTGCACAATCTGTCACATCTCAACCACACATCTGGCTGGAAACTTGTGTGTGTGAGCGTCAGTGAGTGAGAGCGAGAGAGGCTTAAATGTTCTACCTTCCAGTGACCTGTAGACTCATACTCTCTGCGTGCCTGTAAAACCACATGTTGAGGTGGCACCACCAACTTCTCCTTTCCCCCTTTTCCATTTCTACTCTTATAATATCACTTTCTCGAGTCACCCAGGGGACACTTTACTCACCCCTTGACTTTTTTACCTCTGACAACCCAGCAAACTTCCCCTTCGATACCGGGCGAGGACTTCCAGCTGTCACTCTCGCCTCCCACTTATGAGAGACTGAAACCAAGACCTGGAGAAGGTGTTCAATTTAGCGAAAGTAAAAGAGCATGTAACGGAGGACAGCTGATAAGCATCTAGCTGTGCTTGTAGAGCAGCTCATCTAACATTAATGGCAGAGTAATTGGTTTGTAACTGTAACACTTATGAGGCCATCAATAATGACCACGGAGGAGCGTGTCGAGTTACTTGGTCGGAATAAGGGGCCATTGTGCTGGAGCTAAAGCCGCTGGATCGGTTGAATAGGCCCGCCGTTGTGTCGCACAAATATTTATACGGTATCGGGTTGCTTGAACATTCTAAGTGGAGGAGACAAGAATAGGCAGGGTGATTGAAAAGTCAGCTACACGTGTACTACATTTCAACTTTATCTAAGGATCTATATTGGAGCATTTACTGATCAAAGCGAAGGGAACACAATAATGAAAGCAGCCAATCTTTGACGTTTAGAAGTTTGCTTAAGAGCAGTTGAGGGATTGAATTATTTTGCACGTCGGAAGAAATTTGGATTGTAACTGAACACCTAAAATGTCACCAATGTTGATGCATAAAGAGAAAATATATTTTGCATGTGATAAAGCAAAGAACTAGACATTTTAAAGGCTAATAAAAGAATAAAAAATGACTGAATAGAAACAACACCAGTTCTGTAGCTGGATTATCCAGCTTTAATACCAATTGCCCCCAGCTAGCTGTAGGGTCAGGATTCGTGGTCGTGGCCGTGGCAGCTCGGGTCTTTGCCACTGTGATGACAAGAATAGGAAATATGGAGGTAGCCCCAGAAGGTGAAGTGAGCCCACGTTAGTCCCTTATTTATTATTCACCAACGCTTCAATGGTGGACATCATGGTATGGTTTCTATTTTTGAGTTTTTGAGCAGAAGTTTCCAGTATTTTTTTTATTTATTTGTAGAGTTTAGACTGAATGACACAAATGCTATCATGAAGCTGCTGTCAGCCAGCTGCGTATATGCCATATTCATTTATTCCACCCACTTGTGAGGAAAAAATAAATCCTTCTAGGAAAAAAAATCCAGGACTTCTCTGATAAATGTGGAAATCAAGACATTTTTTGGACAGATTAAGTTGCCATGTGGGCCTAAACGTCCACCTCCTGCTTCCAGCCCTCCCCAGAGAGCCACAGCTGTTGGGGACCTCTCTTTGAACTCACAGCAGGAGGGCTTCGGCACCCCCCCATTGGAACCGGCCCTCCTCCAGCGCCGCCTCAGACTTTGCACGCTGTAACCATAGACCGGCATGGGCTTTCAAGAGGGCTCGAGCCTCCCGGGGCAGCTGCTCGCCCTGTAAGTGGATCTGTGCAGGTGGATCACCTGAGAGTGCCTGGAGGAGCCGCTCATGTGTCCTCCTGCCTGCTCTGTTCATGGGGAGTAAAAGATGGAACAAATTTAAAATCTTTCTAGCCGATTTGCTGCAAAATTAAAATGATGTATTCAACCAAAATTTGCATGATTTTTTGAAAAATTGGATTTGACGTGAGCCTCCGACACGAACCCACTCTCAGGTGGAGAATGTTTGTATGGCGTCTGAACTGCCCAGACCATTGAATCGAGTACTTAATTAAGATTTCTGTCTCCGGGCGATGTATCCTTACCTCATGTAACGTTTTCCTTGCAATTTCACGTTTGAAGTCCAGTCCGTTCCTCGTTTGATTGTCTGCCTGACAACAGGAGGTAACCTTGAACACAGAACTAGCTTACAGAAGGGTTTAGCTCCACTAACCACCAGGGCATTAAACAGGGATGTGTCTAAGCACCCATTTCAGTTAAGTCTATTACACGCATGCCTCCAAATTGAATAGAATTGAATTTACTTAAATTCATATTAGCCTGGATTCTTGCTTCTAATCTTCACTTGCTTATTTTTAACAACAGAGGTGTTTTAAATGGTTGATGCATTCAGTTCCAGGAATATATTAGTCCATATTTTCATGTGACTGTCTGAAAAAAATGTATGGGTGTGTACAGTGGCATAAATGCGGGCTGTAATGCAACTGTCAGTTGAAATGGTTGCATAAATACTTCAATAGAAAGCAAAATCAAAATGACTGACAGCATATGCCGCCTTTCTGCTCAGTCTTGCCTTTAAAAGTCATTATCCTTGAGCGTTAAACATCGCTCGGATCAGCGCTAGTGGCAGCTGGGGCGCGTCATGTGGGACGTGTGGGTAGTCACTAATGAGCAGTGACTAATTGCTCCACGGTTCGGGGGATCTCGATGGGAGTTGTTTGCCGCTAATTCCCCCCTCTCTTCTAAACGGGGCCCGTGGCCCTCGCTCCGGCTCCCGTCACCCCTCGGCCCTGGCTCAGATGAGAGAGCAAGATAAATCATGAGAACCTGTTGCCGGTCCTTTGTGTGTTCTTACCAGGGTAGGTGTATAACACTGCAGCTCCATAGGAAGATAAGTCATGATGAGTCATTTAAGTGTGTGTGTGTGTGTGTGTGTGGGGGGGGGGGGGGCAGTTTGGGGGTTGGGAATGAGAGAATTTGCTCTGCAGAGAATCTATTTCATCAGTGTAAGAAAGTCTACGTGGTGTTAAGGAGCTTGTCCACAGTCGCTCCACCACGCAGGATTGCTTTTAGGAAACACAGACGCCATAATCTGCCGCCTCAGCGCGCAACCCCTCAGTTGAGTCTTCCTCTGGTCTTACGCTGTTGACATGACAGGAGGACAAGGAGGGGATTTCATTTTCTCAAATGCTTTATTGCCAGTCCAATAAAGACACAAGTCTCAAAGAGAACTAATAAACCGTTCATTCATCAAGCCGACAGAATTTATGACCTGTCCTTCTAGTCTCTTCACATCCATTATGGCTATTGATCGCTGTCAGTTAGCAACTATATGTATTTTTCCCCCGCCAGCTGTCCAAAACCACATACAGCATGTGCACGTGTCTTCCAGCCTTGAGGTGATGGTTTCATAGTGTGCTGAATACAGTCTGTTTTGTCTGAGTTGGCCCAGATCGATAATAACTTTTGACCAACACTTGTGATGAAAAAAAACACCGTTTTCCTTTTTCCACGGAAAAACCCTCTTCAAAAGCCTACTTTTCCGAGGGGCCAGGGCGCAGTTTTCATTGTTGGAAGCGCTGTGGATACAGCTTGTCTCAATAATTCAAGTGGGAAATAAATTATGCGCATGCTCGTTCATGACAGCGCCCAAAAAATCAGTGGATCAATCGAAATATGGCTACACCTTTTTCTCAACACTCTGCTCCGACCTTTGTATTGTACTTTTTCCAACAGAAAAATGACTCCACCTTTTTCACTGGTGATTTAGAGAAGAACAAAACCTGAGCCCTTAGATGGGCCCGACGCTTAAATGTGGATCAAAAACTAGGCCTGGCATAGGCTGATTTGTCTGTATCTTTCACATATGAAACACGAGAGGCTGACATGCACAGAGTGGAGTCGCATGCACTGCTGTGCACGTGGCCAATCCGGCTCCCTAAATAAACAGAAGCACCCCGTGTGAGTGGCATTAACAACATTCTCCCCCCTTATATTTAATTTTCTTGGTTTGATATGAAAGAAAACAATTGTAAAGCAGATTTACACATAAAACAATTTGGTAGTACCATCTTTCTTAATGTGTGTGTGTGTGTGTGTGGGAAGGGGTGTTTTGGTGGATGTGGGTTGGTGGGGGGCGCAGTAAGGCAGCAATCACACAAACACATTTGGAGGTCGTTACAGCGCCCGTCATGCCGAGTTACTCCAGCAGGCCGAAAGCACAGCTCACAGTGTTCAAAGTGGATCTGATGAAAGCCCTCATTCAGTGCGGCTCATTACTCAGACTGGTGGACGGTCTACTGTCCGAGATGACTCAGACGTCAAGTTTACTTTCATTTCTTTCGACTCAAACAATTGAGGAGAAACAGTAGTGAATATTTCCGGGAAGAAGAAGAAAAAAAGCTGACACCAACCACATCAGACCTCTCATTCTGGTGTAATTGACACTGCTTGGAAACAGTTTACAGCCTTAGTTCATAGTCTGACCACTGATAAACGGAGTTGTTTAGACTCTTTAGTTACTTTTTAAAATAATAAGAATCGCTAAATAGCATTTTTACCTGTATTTTAAGATCTTGGACTGATATTTATAAGATAAAAAGTTGAAAAACTCCAGCAAACCACATGATCTCAACGATGTAAAATCAGACCGGTCCTTTCAGTAATCTTTATTCTATAAATCATTTTATTCTGTTCTTTAATACGGTAACAGTGTTCTTGCTAAAACAAACTAACAGAATCAATAACAACATTAAAAAAATACATTTGCACAATGCACGTAGATAGTCTTGGTTCCTCATCAGGATTCTCCTTTAACCAGATTGATCACTAAAGTTCTATCACAATATCAGCATTAATTCAATAAAACTATATTTCTAACAGTGTATTTGTCTCCAGATGAAAACAGGTACATCCTACAGTCACACTTTGACCTTAACCTCTCACTCCAAAGCTCCTTTTCTTTTTAAAATAAGAACATTTATGGATAAGAGGTGAAATGTCTTCCAACAAGATAAGCAAAGTCCTGTTACAGGAGACAGCTTCATCATCACCATCATCCTCATCATCCTAATCACTGCAGCCTGACTCACCTCAGCAAAGAGAAGCCGTTCCAGCGTCGTCTTATTTTTTCTCCTCTGATATATATTCAGTGATTGAGTGCAAGCTTAGCTGACGCTCTAAAATTGAAATGGCCTTTGAGTGCAACAGGATGCCAGCGGTGACGCAGATCAGGGATTTGTGTGTTCCATCTGAATAGCATTCAGAAGAACGCCGAGTGCGCCGAATACAGACAGAAGCTATTACCGCCATCTTGTAATTTCTGAGTAAATGAGGGCGCCTGACATTTCTGAAAATCCATTTCAATTACTTCCATATATTGCAAATGTAAATGCGAATGCACTGATAATCGCTAACCGGTGGGACACTTGTTATTTCAATGGAAAAATAACTGTTGAGCCGAAACTGTCTGACTAAAATACATCAAGTGAAGTTACGGAAAGTCCTTCTTTTCCCCCACCTCCATCAGTTGCGTACATACGTTTTTTTAAAATTATTTTTTAATAGAAACTATCAAGTGTGATTGATTTTTACTGGCAATTCTGAGCTCAGTGGACCCTGGCATAGCTTATATGTTTTGATTATATGTCTAAATCTTTTATCCTTCCCCTCCAGCCTTTGGCACATGCTGTTCTTCTGCCTAGCCTGGTATCAGTTGTTTGTATTAGAAAAATACATCAGCACCTGGTCTTATGCTGATTATATACTGTTATTCCTAGAAAGCCCTGTAAAGTAAGTTTTATAGTAAAAAGACTAAACCCTGAAAGACAGTTGAAGGGGAACAGTGAAGTATCCTCCGCTGGAACGCTTTAACCATGGTCCATTGGTTGCCTTCCCTCTTATCATCCAGCCCGTACTTCAGTTTAATTTGATCACTTCTGTGCGTCCTCCAAATTTTATCACAAAGGGGGTCTCGTTTCATGTTAGTTGAAGAATTCAAACTAAAAGAGATATTACACAATCTTCCATGAATTTTGGGCTATTTTAGGGTGACGCTCTTCAAATCCCCCTGCAAGGTCAACATGTGGCTGCTGTTCTCATCTCATTAGAGACCAGGGGCGTATTCCTTTGCTATCCTTGTGCTTTTACACTATGTTCAAGCTCATCCATGTGCACAGAAGGTTGCAGGCTTTCGCCAGCATGACCCTGAGCCGTTATGAACAGGCGATGGCGCAGGCTCCTGTCTGACTCAGCTCAGGTCCACACAGCAGCCTGTCAAAGTCGATCACTGTCATACACTCTTGCAATCAATACCTTACAGCCCCCCCTGACAAAGTGCGTTAGCGTGCACAAACTCACCTCGTGCACAGAAACAAGACCCCCATGTCTTGGCTGAGAAACATATTTTGTTTCAGTTTCA
The DNA here is from genome assembly GCF_003711565.1 of Takifugu flavidus. Taxonomy (NCBI): domain Eukaryota; kingdom Metazoa; phylum Chordata; class Actinopteri; order Tetraodontiformes; family Tetraodontidae; genus Takifugu; species Takifugu flavidus. The sequence continues at coordinate 8,904,083 of NC_079539.1, read as the reverse complement.
TTTTTGTTAATATTTTGAGTGTGCTGTAAATATATATATATATATATATAAATATATATATACTGTATACTGTATATCATATGGAATATATATGAGCGTGATAATATTAGCATCTGCTATTGCTAATGTGTCTGTGTAAAGTGTGAACATGTGCAATGAGTCAAATTATACATCCCTCCATCCATTTTCTGCTAACCAGAAAGATCAGTCATGGGGAGCAGTTAGCGGGCACTTTTTTGACTGGGGGGGGGTTAGAATATCCATTGAAAATCCAGACAAGCACAGGGAGAGCAATCAAAGCCCACACAGAGAGGCCCGAGCCAGGAGAGGTCCCTGCTGACCTCTCATGCTGCACATCAATCTTTAATATACCAACATACACTCAAAGACGAGGGAGTTAGAACATACTGTACGTACATATGTAGAAACATTAAATGTAGTTAAATGCCTCTGGAAATGATGCACTGCTTCCCTATAAGTCTTCCAAACCACACATTCATATGATTCAGTTTGCCAAAACCTTCGATTATGCTCACAATGGTGTTAAAGTCCCCTCTGGAAAGATCCAGAGAGAAATCTGTAGGTCTCCTCTGGACGCGCCTGGATTGTATTGCAGATTGCACTTCCAGCAAACTGTATTTTTTGAGGTTTTTTTTTTTTTTTCATCTAACCACTTCATTTGCAAAGAATAGACAGTCCCCCGTTGCAGATCAATCTGTTAGGAGCTCTCCATTCTAGCCATTAGGAAATCCTGGCTTTCTTTAGAGTTCAGGCAATCGAGAGAGAGCAGCGGACGGCCAAAGCCCTAAACAGAACTTTCTCATGCCTCTCAGCACAATGACTCTACTTGTGAGCGTTTGTTTTCTGGCTGTTTTCACAATTCCATAAGCTTCAACACCACTTTGTCCAACAGCTGTGATCTGCACGACATCATCTGCGAGCAAGAGCGTGAATACTATCAGACAGGCGCACACGCAGGTATTACATGCTAAACACGTTTGGCTGGTCCGTGGAAACTTTTGATGGAACACCTCAGTGGAATTAGCAGGAAGCAGTTTTATACAATCCCAATTTTCCAGGTTCATGCCATCTTTTGTTGCCGTTTTGTTTCAGAACATTTCTGTATGGACCTGCCCACTGACTCATTCAGTTCGCTCACTTGATCTGGTCAAGTTAACCCTCTGGTCAGACAGAATAATTATCTTTCTAATGGACTGATCTTTTAATAGGAGGGGTTTGTAATACTGAATTGTGCTCCGTAAAGAAAATTGAGCATTTATCGTCCTTGGCAACTGGCGGACTGCAACGTTTTGTCCAGTTAGCATAGTGCATCAACCTGGAAGTATGTTACACAATACTGCGTCCTTGTGATGGTGCCCTGATAAACAGGAGTGCAAAAGACCCATGAATGCAAAACATGTGAGAAGGAAAAAAAGTAGCAACCTCAACAAATCTGGAAAAAAATGCTCAGAGCTCTTTTGAAAAATTGGAATAGAATTCATGGCCTTTCTGTTCCCTGTTTCCTCTACTTCAACGGTCCTGACCTGTATGAGTTGTGTTCATCAAGCCTTCACGGAGGAGATGTGATGAACATAATGACAGAACCTGAGTGAAAAACAAAAAGCAATCTACATTCCCTTCATGTCATCGGCAGTCAGACACTATTGAAAAGGGGAAGGGGGTTGAGGACAGGTCGTAAATTCTCAGGTTGTATTCTCACCGGAGCTGAAAACAGTGCATATACACGCTCAAATAGATGATAGATTGATGGCGTTTAAAACAAAACCAGACCAAACCATAAAACACAGCATCAGTAAAACCCACTTTGTTTTGTTTCTGGAAGGTGAGCTAATAAGTTGACCCGAGCTTCCATTATTTGATACCATGTGCAACAGATACATACGGAAACTGAGAACGGCCAAATACTTGTTTTTGTATTTGACTGTCGATTTCTTATGATAGCTTGTTATTTCGGTATCTCGATATACCAATCTTGTCAATCTAACTGATTCTTTCTACAAAAATTGGGTCCAGGTGTGTGGAATATCAGATTAGAGCCCAGCCAAGCTAAAGTTTAGTGCATAGACTGTAAATACGTACGCTTTAGTGTCACTTCCTGGTAGCCATTAGCATCGGTTTAAGGCTGAAAGCAAGACGATCGTATGGGTTGAATCAGCACTCAATCATCTGAGGTGATGATTATCCCTCAAAATCAAAAGTTTCTCTTATATCTAGCTTGTAATTCTATGAGAAAATTGTTATATTAAGATAATGAAATAACTTAATATGTAATCATGAGATAAAAGAGCTTGTTAAAATGACTTTACTCCATGTGCACATTAATGCCGCACACATTCCATCCTCTGAGGAATGAGTTAAAATGTTTTGCCGCCCACATTCTGACCTTCAGTTTATCCTACTGGTCGTGACCCCATTCACACCAGCAGGTTAAGGTTATTTCCTGATTCAAGACCACGCAAACTTAGCTAAGAGCCAGGAATTAGACAGGAAGATGTTGAGTGAATAAAGAGAGGAGAATAAACAGAAATTACATGATGGGTGGTGGGTTTAGGTGAGCCAAGGGGAGCGTCAACGAGGACACATCCGGCCTTTTAAAACCTCTAGCCTCTAGCTTGGAACGGCACCCGGCTACCGATCCGGGCTGCGACGGAGCACACGGCGCATGGATCGCTGTAGAGGGGTGGGCTCAGCTGAGTGAGGGAACACGGGATGGGATGTGGGCTGCTGGGCGGGGCAGGGGTGGGAGTGGGGTTGGGGGGTGGGAGGGACATTTGAAACTGTTTAAACAAATCAGTGAGGAATATCAGTCACCGAGGACTCGGCGGGAGATGCTGTTGGTTTATTCCCCTGCTGCAGAGGCATTCGTTCCCCCATTGAGAGGCAATTTTATCATGATTAGGAAGACAGGAAGTAAGAGGACAAGACTCTGACTGGAAGGACTGGGAGAAAGCAGCAAGAATCACATGGCGGTTGGCATTTTACCCGTATGCGCCTAATAAGCTCTGAGGTGCCAGCAGGACCTCTGAACTAGGTGTGGGCGCATTGATGTGTGGAGCTGTGTCCGGCAGACATACACGTGTAAAAACCCAGATGGCCAGATGTAATAAACACGGCCAGTGTTTTTTTTGTTTTTTTCTTGGCTCACATAAAGGACATGGCGCTGGTGTTTTATTTCATCATTGCCTTGGGGCTTCAACGTGTTCAGTCGGGCTCTGAAGTGGGCTTTACGAGGGTGGAGGGGGAAGCCTGTTTCCACCTTGTTCAAGATACTTTTTTTTCCAGGCAATGAGGTGTGGTAAAGCAGAGGGTATTAGAATAACGGAGGCCGTGGGGAGCTGTGGGGGAATCAAGGTGGTCTCCCATTGGTGCCGGATGTTTTAGCAAGGCAACATGGCAGAGAGGGCCCTTGTGACCAGGGCCTGTTTGAGAACCACCATTGAGCATGGTGCGTTGTGAAATGAGTAACCACATCTGTTTTTACTCAAAACAATCAGGGGCCAACACTGCAGGCAGCTCGGGCCTGTTATTAAAGGCTTTCTGGGGCCTGCTGAGGGACGGCCCAGACGGAGTGATTTATCCGCTCTTTGCTGAGTGGACGAGGATTGAGTGTGATGTATATGGACATGGAATTCCAATCAGTCATCCTTGCCAGGGACACCTACAGCTCTGATGAATCTACGCTGTATTTTGCAACAGAACGAAGCAGCAACTTCATTAGGTTGCACGTCGTCCTGTGGTTCTGGTTTCGAGCAAAAACGTCAGGTCCTTAAAACTCTCCCGTCATTTTGGTGACATGATCTACAGCTCCATGAAACTAACCTGAATCAGATCAGCTTTTTTTACAGAACTGTTTATCTTTAAGGGTTTCAGCCATAAAGAGGATGTATAAAAACTTGTAAGAAAAAAAGCCCCAAAGCTCTAAAAGACAAACTTTGAGCACTTCATTTGGGGCCCTGCCTGGTTCGTGTGAACAGCAAAGCAAGCTTTTAAATAATTTGAGAAGAGCCCTGTGGAAGCTGAATAATTCACCACAATGTTATGAAGTGTATAGCCGGCTGGGTGTTCCATTAGTAGACTCACTACTCGACAGCTCTACTGCCTGGCAGGCGGGGAGATGAGTGTGTCTCTGTGAGGTGGAGGGGGGGGGGTCATCCCGTCCTCACTCTGCCTACTTCAATTACATCAGCCACAGGCTAATAGAAAAGAGAATCAGGCGCCGTCTGCCCATTTCGCTTCAGACGGGCTTCCATTCGCAGCATCTACACGTGACAATCACTTGGTGTGAAAACACCTCAGAAGACACTGGTGCTGGACATTTGAGAGACAATCATGTCCTCTAAATATTTGACGGCCTTTGCCATATGAAACTGCTGCTGAGTGGAATGACCTCATTATTGTCCACTGGCGAGGATATGCTAGTAAAAGGAAAACACTGACCCGCTGCTGTGTCACCACCAGTTTAGCTTAGCTAAGCTCCTGGGGCAGGAGAGGCAATGAAACGAATGGACACAGCGGATCGAACCTTTACTCGTTGTGACTACAATTGACTTTCCCGTGAAGTGCCAGAGCAAAAACTGGATTTTGTGCTGAAGGGTATCTCTTGCTGTCTCCCCCACAACGACTGTGAACCTCGCTAGCAGGTCGTGGGAAGGATTGGCCCGTCACTGTGACTGCCACTCATTCCCCACATCAGACTTGCCTCACATGATTCATTCGTCATGTCCCTTCCAGGAATGGTCACCTTCTTATTGCATTCAGATAGCACTTAGCTTAACCTTGTCTCGCATCCCCAAGGTCCGCGCCCTTGCCTGTGCAAAGAACCTGTCAACTATCACCCTGCGTGACAGAGAGACCACCTTTACCTTGTGCTCCCAGCCAGCCTCATACATAACATCATCACCTTCACTCGGCCATGTCATGCCTCTTATGTCAGATGGATGTCTCCTGGGCAAGGACGGCTGGCTAATGGCCCCCATCCTGACTGAGAGGGGGTGAAAAAAGTCACAAGCCACTCTGGATCCATGTGCTATAAGCCAGTTCAGATGGAAACAGGCTGTAGTGGAGCGTCATCAGACAAAAGGCATACATATTATAGTTTTTCACAGGATGCTATACTGAGTGGGTCTCTACTAGAAACCGTCATTTTGAGCACTTCATATATGATTAATTGAACCTTTTTTCATTCATTTTAGCCTATTTTAGTTTTATTTTGAAAGGTCATGGAAGAAACACTGATATTCAACATCCTGGAAAAAACACTTTTCGATAAATGTGATCTTGAAATAAACAAAAGCTACAATATAATGAACAAATTGACATTGTGGGGAGAGTTACTGATGGGTCAGATACGGTCTCTCAGCAGAGGAAAAGCAAGCGGACAAAGTTTTCACTCTCTAAGCCCCCAAGTGTGGCATGGTGTGGCATGTGTCTAGACCTCTCTCATTAAAATTTAACATCTGCCAAAGTTCTGTGAATCTTTCATTCTCCTTCTGGGTGCATCGTGATGAGCCTCGCGAACACTAATGAACCTGTAATGAGCTACAAATAGCTCTCCAAATGGTCTGGTCCCAGCACTGCTTCCTGTGTCCTTAGATTCATCCCGACTAGAAAAAGAAACATCAAAACTATTAAATGTAATTACTTTATGCTTGAAAGGGAAGAAAAACAAAATGTTAATCATTGGCACGGCAGTAAGTGAAGTTTTTTTTCACATTTTTGGAGAAAAATGTGACTCAAAATGTCAAACTAGACTTGCCTTTTAAGGTCAAAAAAGCCAAACTTGCAAAATTTTCGCATTGTGGGAAAAAGCTGTTATCCAACATTTGCTAGGATGTAAAGGAGGATAAACTTCAACAATGTTTGTAAGGGCAGATGATTTGTGGATGGGTGTCTTCTTATACCTCCATCTTACCTGTTATGATGCCGCTTGTAGATGATATCTGCGTTCCTTCCATTTCGTTTTCCCTTTTGTTGATTGCAATGTTCCATTACAAGGTCATCGAATGTTGGGCTTCACACAATGCCAGCATTTTATTCTTTTTCTTCTTTGGACCTTGAATAAACTGCAACAATTGGTGGAAAAAAACAACTTTACAGCAGCAATATATGAGATTACTCAGCTGGCACACGTGCTGCTAGCTGAGCTTAGCATTAAAACAGACTGGACTCTGTTTCCAGGGTATCAACAGTCAGATCAAGAAATTAGCCACTCAGTTTAATGCTTAGTACACTAAACCAGGGGTGTCCAACCCATATCTCCCTCTAGTTGGGTATAAAAACTGCTTTCACGGAGGAAACTGGGATCCCAGGTGAGAGCAGTTGTAGGACAGACAACCCTGCTTGATTTGGGTCCTCGTAGGAGTGGGTTCCCGTCCATCATGGACACACCGAGCACTGGTGAGGTTCTCACAGCTCTGTATAATCATAAATGTGCTGGCAGGGAAGTGGAGCTTCACCCACAATCCCTCTTCTTACATAGATCTCTCATACAGCCAATTTATTTGAAGTATTTTAGGTTTACCTTAAAATCACACATCTGCTTAAAGCAGCCTGACTCATTTGTTTGCTTTCACAACATGAGCTGCTTGACGCGGATGTCCCATTCCGTTGTGTCAACCACACCGACATTTGATCGACCAGCCACCGGGACCACTGACTCCAGTTTATTTTAGCTGCGCCGGACTGCCTGAAAGCACCACCGACCTTGTTTATTTTTCAACCTCATCGATAGCAGTGTCAATCGATGTCAAACGTGTGGTTAGCCAATGACGGAGAGCATAAATAAGCTAAAGAATGTACCTCTGTTGGCTTTAAGGAAGAGAGGAAGACGAGAGTTTTAAGTGGTTTATCCTGGAAGATAGTTACAACATGTCTGAGCTACGGTTCTGGAAGCATGTGGTGTTGATCAGCCAGGTTCCAGAAATTATGTCATAATGCAGGACAGACTGATAGAGCATTGGCTTGCAGAGTCACCTGGGTTCAATTCTGGGATTTCTACGTGCATGTCCTTTTTCCTCCTGGTACAAAATGGTGTGTGTTTGGACTGGTGTCCTTATTTGACGACTGCTGGGATAGATTGATTAGGAAGTGGAGAGGTAATAGCAACCATTCAAGAAGAAAAATCAACCTTAACCTCAGACAATCTCAGGCCATAGTAGTCCCAATGGAGCCAGGCTTTCAAATCACCGCTAACGTCCTTGAGAGACAACTCTGCACAAAAGAATTGGAACTCATATTTTTTCCCCACAACAAATATGTTAACGAAGATGCTGCAATGTACTGAAACATCACCTACTCCATCCAGATGATTAACAGTTCCGGGAGAGTCAAAGTATTGATCCCTGACTTTGCCTTTTTTCGTCAGCTCACGTTAGTATTTCATCAATAACGGCAGATATAAACAGGATCCACAGGCTGGAGAAGAGAAACAGAAAGGCAAGAAAAACCACCAAGAAAGAAATTCCTCTGATGTCGTTGCCGTGACAGATGTTGTAACTAACGGTAATTTAAGAAGAAGTTGGGAGGGAGTTTAAAGAACACAAGAACTGTCTCACCTGGGTAGAAAATGTCTTTTTCTATGTCTTGCATATAAAAGCTCTTTTATCCAGGATCTTACCCGAATGCAAACAGGGAGGCAAAGAGCAACTGTGCTGCTATTTCAGCTGTCATCGTTCATGCAAACGCAGCTGTTTGATGTCCTTTAATTCTGATTTTTCAGCTTGGATCCCACCACAGCGCGCTTTCGGTGATTTGATGGACTATTTGTGGCAAATATTAGCAATAAATATTGATGTAGATTCAGTGGGGATGGACCAGTTCTGAGGATTTCTGAGCATTGTTGAAAACATACTTTTCTGATGAATCAACAGGTAAAGTGGCGGCTCAGTGCTTCCTGGATTTAGCATTATCTGCTAAGTCCTTTGCTGCTTGTTGGAACGTTCTTTAGTCAAAACTCAAGATACAAAATAATATTGATATTCATTCCCTGTAACGTCTAGGCAGAGGGAATTTACACACTGGGACAGAGCCCGACACAAACCACCTTTTTTGGTGCTAAATTTATTCTCTGCTAACTTTGCAACTAATTGTGCGCCACGCTGTTCTTATCCAGATTTAATCTAGAGTGTTCTGACTAAACTTTTATATTCCTCCATACCAATTGAGGCAAGATAGGGTTTATTTCTTTTTTTTTTTAAAAGGTCATTTCCATCATTATCACCATCCATTTGTAAATTCCACCCATTTTATCATGTTACTAAAATACCACACGAGTGTACTTTGCAGTGTCTATTAGTTTAGTCCAAAAATATTTCCATTTATTTGTTATTCTTCTAAATAAACCATAAAAGCGAGTTTAGACCAAGGGCACTTTTTCTAAATTATATTAATCTTTGTCATTTAGTTTTAAATCTTATATAGTAAATGTTCCTAATGTTCAAATCTGGAATATTCCGTCCCAGTTGGAATTCATTTGGCTGTCGACAGCAGGGTCCTATCTCACAGCAGGAGGTCTAGTGTAGAGCTGCGAAGCTCAAAGACATTTCTGAATATTGCAGAAGACAAATCAAAGGGAAAGACATTTACTATGATTGTGAATCTGATACAAATCAGATGTAATTGATAAAATAAATTGAATAAAGCTGAGATGAGTAACTAAATGCGTGGGGAAAGTGTTTAAAATTGCTTCTTTTGTGGTACTTGGCTAAACCATATAAAGCACATCAGTGTCACATCAAAATATATTTCATTTACTGCTTGATTTCACTTGAATTTCCTATCATCTTCCAAGATACACATTCTTACATGTTAAGAAGCTTTCTGATCTTCTAATCTACTCATCTATTCCTGTCATTCTCTGTCGGCTTCAAATATCACTTTTTGGAATATTTACCCATCATCTCACAGGAACCAGCCTATTCAGTGCTGATGGAATCATCAGCCACGCCCCACACCCCCTCTCCCCCACCCCAACCTTTTGACGTCCCTCGACAGCCCACTTCTCCCCATGGTAAATATTCCCCAATAAATGTAGGGCAGAGCGTTGGAAGGATGACATCCACCCGCCCAGAGTGGCAAATGCCCCCTACGGAGGTGCTCTTACAAGCACTGGAATCAAATACGCGAAGTATTGTTATGATGAGAGGGGTGGGGGGTGGGAGGGGGATCTGTGTGTATTCAGAAATGTCATCCCACTAAGTCTCTGAAGGAGGAGCATGAATAATCAGCATTGAAATCCCGGGGTGTTTGGCACCATGACCCCGTGCTGTGCGCTGGAAGAATACGGAATCAAACTTTACTTTGGATTGTTTTTAAGTGAATTTCTGGCAGTTTTTGCAAACAGTCGGTGCATAAATGTCCCTTTGATTGGGGGAAAAAAGATAAATAAAGACAGTCCAAGCGCTGCCTGACTGGCGTGTGTTGGTCTTTTTGCATGAATGAATTCATCCCCCGTGAATCACGGTACCCTGTTGCGCTATTATCAGCTGCCATGGTGATAAAGAGCAGGACGATGTTCCACTCCGTCCCTTGTTTTTTTCCAATAGAAAATTGTGTTTTCTACAGCTTCTATCACCCCCCCCCCCCACACACACACACACACCTCAACCAAGCACAATCTTTTCACTCAAGAATGTGTCTTTATTTTTACGCATTGGCGTAAACGTGCTTTATGTGTCCTTTCAGGCCGAGGACAAAAACAGACGCGGGGTCAATTTCTAGGAAAAGGGGACAGAATGACGCTAATGGATGCTAACATTGCCACTAAAAATCTACACGCACATGCACAGACACACGTACTTGTACCTTTATTGTAATGAGGAGTTTCGTAGGCAAACCATCCCAACCAACCCTGACCTTCACCCTCAAATCAAGTCTTAGAATGTCCAGAATTCCCAAAAATATCTGTATTTTTGCTACTCAATATATAGCAACACACACAAGAGCACACACCTTTCTTCTGAGCATCTGACTGTAGGATTGTGGGAATTGTAGTAACATCTGATGCAAAACAGGTGAAATCAAAGGAGATCCTGTCATTCAGCCCGAGCTGGGATTTAGTAAAATGTCATGTTCTTCTTTTTTAGAACTTCTACAAAATAAAGGTGGAACTAGCAGGTAGCAAGGTTCAAGAAGCGACTCAAATTTGGTGAGAAAAATGAAAATTAGATTTTTGGTTAAACACAATGAAGAAAAAATACATAAGGGGACAATTTCCAGTATTTGCTTTGGAGCATTTCACAGATGCTGAACCTTTCTTCCACCAAAGCCGGTAAGTCAGAGTGAGCAACGATTGAATATCCTCCGAGCCTTTGCATTTAGTATCGATCTGGTGGGGGGGTACATATTCAGCAGAGCCCCATTTCCATCTACTACGGCCTCGCAGGTGATAGATGACTTTCTGGATAAATGAAACAATGCGTGTAATAGTTAACAGGTGACAGAGGAGAGGCGGGCCGTCCAGAGATTTATGAGGACGTAGTTACACTGTCTTCATCATCTCCACAATCAAAAATCCACTTTTAGCTGCCGCGGATGTGTCAGCTCGTGCATCTTTGGTTTTCTATTGACACCGGGAGTCTAAATGAGGCGACAATCGTTCTCTGGTGTTGGTGGTGGGGAAAGGTGGGAACGGGAGCCCACCCCATGATGTGGCCTTTGGAATAACATGAAACCTTAAAAAAAAGGGGGGACACTGGGATTGTGGATTGTTGCATATCAAACAGTCTCTGTGATGCCTTCATGCTCCTCTACCTCCTCGTCCCAGACGTGTTGTGTGTAAATGAGGCCCTGGCTCTGCGCTCTCTGTGTGACAGCTCTCGGCGTGTGAAGGTCCTCAATGATGCAAGGAGCCGAGCAGTCAAGCCAAGTTTGGCGCTGCCCCCATGGGGATCGCTTGCTAAAACCTACGTGGAGGGCCAGCCTCTTCCGGTAAACATGTTTGCCGAACTGTGCTTGTCTTTGTTCTCCAGCACCTACATGCCCATCACATTCCTTCATCAGTCTCTCTTTATCATCTCTGCTTTTCTGTCTCTCCCCCGTTTGTTTATGATGTTCTCCCCGGTTTCTTTTTGATTTTGGGGACTTTATAGTGCTAATGAGAACTTGTCTCTGGGTCTATTAATGCAGGATGAGCCACAACAGGTACATAAACAGAGACAAATCTTTTGATTATTTAGGCACTTGTGTTGGTGGGTCCTCATAAGTTTGGCGCGGTAAGCAGCCGATGGTAGCGGCAACAGGAGCCAATTACGGAGAGAGCAACGGAGTCAGAGTGCGTTTGTGGTGGGTGAAGTCAACCCAAAGTCAAACGTTAACAGATGCATTCTTCTGCAAATTGAATCGCTATTTTGCTTTTCCGTGGTGTCCGTATGGTGATGTGTGTGTTTGTAGCATCGACTCACATGTCCAGTTAATCAGCATGAATGGAATTCAAGATGAAGGGGGGGGTCAGGAACAGGTTAGCGCTCTCAGACTGCTCACGTATGGAGATAATTGATCCACGAGAGCATGAACCAAAAGCGGACCACTCTGAAGCAGAATAACCTGAGATTCGTCAAACCGAGAACCCCCCTTACAGGAAAAACGTAGATTTCCAAGGTCTCTTCCGGACTCCACAGCCCCCCCCCCCCCCCCAACAGAATGATTGAAGGGGGAAAAAAAGCTGTAAAATTGCTTTGCTCTCAGGTTACACCATGGCCCCTGCCTTTATTTTCTTTGTCCCGTGTGGAGGACGCTTCGACAACACCCCCTCGCCCGTCGTCGACATGCGATGATTCAAAAGCAAGTTTCCATGTTGCATCGTGTAATTGACAACGTGTGTTCCAAGTCCCAGACACCTTTTTCATTCCCTCCTCCACGCTCAGCTGTAGTCCTGGCCGGCACACATGTGGTTAATGGGATGATGGTGTGCAGACCTCTCAGCGTTGTAAGAGTTAGGGCAGGGAGCCGGTGGGGGGACGCGAGCCCCAGTCGACTTAAATAACCAAATAATTGGAATTTCTAAAAACAAAGGTTTCCTGACTCCTCTACGACCCCTCACCTTATCATTCGAAGGTCACAGGGGCCTAAACTTGAACCCATCTATTCCAGAGCATTTGGCGCACAGCCACTTCAGGATAACCCCCACAGCTAGGAGGCTGCCATAGCCCTGCGAGTTAGACCCAGCGGATGTGGACTGCTGAGATAATACCTCCCCCTGGACGGCTACAGCCTCTGGCTTCCTTCCATCCACCCTCCTGGTCTTTGCTGCAGTGCTCCAATGCCAACAGCAGGGCTTTGTCAAAGCTAATATGCTAAAGGCTAATGAACAACACGTTTGGAAAAAGATGCAGAGGGCTTAATAAATACATGTTGGCACCAGGAAAACAACAGCTACAGTAGTTACCTTGGTTACAACCACCTACGCTAAAGACTAGAATGATGTGTGTGTTTGTAACCCTGAACGAACGTAAGCTACTGTGGTCTGAAAATGAGAAGAACTTACTGGATGGATGTCTGGAGCATACTTTGTTATGTCTTGTTTTTCTGCTATAAACCCCGAGTGTGCATTCATTAAACAATATGACATTTTTAAAAAAAGGACTCAAGTACTGTAATGAGTTCAATAGTTTGATGTGAAGTCTGCCGTTCATTTGAGTTAGCTTGTTTGTACCACGTTCCATCCAAGCTTTTGTTCCATAGTTTAACGCGCATCTTTGAGCTCAACTTGGACATCGAGGAAGCTTTAACAAGGATAAACACAGCAGTAAGTGTCTAGAGATGTTTGAGATGGAAGATAAAATATCGTATGCTCTTGCTGACGTCAAGCTAATGTCAGGACGGCGAAGCGAAGCGATCTAATCCATCACGGTTCAGCTAAATCTCTATGAATCCAACTGGAAATGAAGCGATGCTTTGACCTACCTGGTGCTTCAGAAGCTGCTTCCACCTCAGTTCCTCTGTTTCACGCTGTTTAAGCTAATCAGTGTTCTTCCCTTTGCCATCTATGGTCACTCCGTCCTGCACCCTGAGGTGTCCCCGCTTCCCATCAGTGTAGGAAAGGACAGGGGGGTGTGCTGTCCCTGCTGAAAAGCTCACACACAGTACAGGAAGAGCAACCAACTGTAGTCGTACTGATATGAGTTTAGAAAGTGACACCAGATTTTGCAGATGATGTCGTCCTTGTGTGAAAGTTGCATTCAAATCATTCCTCTTCTTTAGCTCGAGCTACCCAGCTCTGCCACTCTAAATCAAATAAAATGCTAAAATCCTTTAAACCTCAGGTGGGACGGGACAAACGCAGCTCGCCCTCGCCAGTTCCTCTGCTTTAGTTGTTTTTAAACATTTCTGAGGTGTTTGACCACTGCCTCACCTTCCATTCCATGGTTTTTAGGGATACTAGACTGCTGATTTTATCACCAGCCCCCCACCAGCCCTGTTAGCTGCATCTCTGACAGGTGCTATCATGTCATGGTTGAATAGGTGCAACAATTAAAAAGGCCTGCATGTTTGCTTCCTATAAATCTATTTTTGTATTTGTACTTAGTGCAAGTTCTTTAAATGGCTCCTTGTGTTTTTCTAGGAAGTTTTCTAGCTAGTTTTAGCTCCTTTACTGAGAAGAAGGAGAATATTGAGCATGAGAAAAACCTTCTTTAATCTAAATTTTAAAGGTAAAATTGTGCTAGCAAGCTTCAGTTGGCACGGTGCTACAGACAGCAACGTGGCCCTCTTAAATGTCAAAAGGGGATAAAAAAAATCCCCAAAATATACATTTGTTGATGGGATCTTACTTGGTTTATATCTGAATAAAAACAAGAAGCAGCACCTTTAAAACATTTTCCCTTTATCCTCCTGAAACGAATTACCATGAACCAAACAATGAAAGACAGAGAAAAAAAACTCTCACTGAAGTGGATAAAACATTTTTTGCTTTGTTTCCTTTATCAATATTGGGCCATAAAAGAGATGCCTTCAAAAAACCCATGGAATTGAAATACTTTGGATTAATTTCTTTTTCTCTTTTATAGAAAGGCAATAAGAGACTGGCTGATCGCGTTTATGATCTCATTCTGCTCATAAGCGTTAACTGTCTCGCTTTATGTGCGAGTTAAAGGTTGTCGGCCATCCTTGCAACAAAGATAAAGCTCCTTTTTTGTTGTTAAAATGTTTTTTCTTTCTGCGTTACATGTCCAACTCTGTCCCTCACACATAGTTTGCTCTCCTCTGATTGGTAAATGATTAATGTCCAGTGTTTATGGTGACACATTACTGCTGTCTGAGGTCTCTCTATGTAGCCAATTCAATCAAACTTTATTTATACAGAGGCTCTTACAGTCAACGCTGCCACTGGATGCTCTACAGAAACCCAGAGCTTGACCCCCACATAGTGGCCTAAAACCCCCTCCCTTTTAACAGGAAGAAACCTTGACCAGGGCCAGGGGTGACCCTCCTGCTGGTGGTGAGATAGATAAAGGAGGGAAAGAGGAAATAAGGAGTAGAGGAGGGACTATTATAGTCATCTTACTTTAGATGCAGAGCAAAAACTCACAGCAGCACTCTCTCCTCTGTCCATCTGTCTGTCCGTCAAGAACTGCACCCTGATTGGCTGATTGGTGACCAAAGTTGTGCCTAGCTATGAGCATGAGGTGACAATACAGACCTGACGCACGATGTCAGGTCAAAATAAAACAGAGTTTTGTTGGTGCTGTCGGGAAATTAACTGGCCTGTTGCCCGCTGGGCGCCGTGAGCCGAAACCGTGCCAGCAGTTTCCAATTTCTTCCCCTGAATGCGGCGCAGGAAAAGGCAGCTCGGGCGATGAGATGCCAATCAACGGTGTGTTGTCGCTCCGCATTAGCTCACGTTGATGGAAAATACAGATACAACATCCTCGCTCCCGCTTGGGCCGCTCCACTGCCATCGAGACAAAGAAGGATCTGTGCGGCGAGCCCGCGTGGCTGCCAAAGACAATACGATGTCCAACCTCTACCTGTCTGACTCATGTGAAGCTGCTTTTTGTTTCCTTTCCTTTTAAAAAAGAGAAGCATTTACAAGAAAGGGCTTGTCTTGGAATCAGTTTTAAGGAATATGATTAATGCGCCCACAGGCCCCAGCCAGGATGTTGCACGGTGACTCGTGTTAATTAAAAGGCTTCAAGTAAGCTCTGGCTTCTGGCTACATTGTGGAGAAAATAAGTGAGGGGTTTGTGACGCAAGCTATGTTACAATGAAAGAGCCGACTGTCAGGGAGCTGCAGGGCATGAATCCACATGTGCTCCATCTCTCTGGGGCAGGCAGCCGCGCTATATATCATATCCACAAGTACACTGAGATCACGCTGCGCATCATGCGTGCGGATACTCGCCTTTGAGCTGATGCACTGCCAGTTACAGCTATACTTGGGGGGGTCAGATCGAGCCGGTGGTTGAGTCTCAGCGGCCATTTTTAGCTCAAACGGGCAGCGTTCGAAACACAGGGTACGGCAATTTAAGTACAACCCGGTGAGATCGAAGATTTTTTTCCCCAAATGAGAGGCTTGAGCATGAATTGGAATATCTCTCCCGAGTGGAAACGCCGCTCTGTGTCATTATGTTTACCTCAGTCACCATCAAGGAGGCGGCGGCACAATGGCCCTCAGTGTGCTTTTCCACCACCGTCTGTTATTAAGCATCATTAGGCCGCCGGACGTGACAGATGATGAGAAAGACAGTTCAGAAAATCTCAGCCCAGGACCCTCAAAAAGCAAAAAATAAAAGAAATCACACCGTTGTCCGCGCCACGAAGCCAGATCCTGCAGCCGCATTGAGCTGGTCGGCTGCAAAAGTGGCGCCACGGTCAGCCTCTAAAATAATGGGGCACGGAGTGGGAAAAAGGAGGCTGTGTGTAAAGGCTTTTGTTGCCTCTGTTGCCGCGAGCCCGGCGTCCTGTCCACATCGTGTCTCAGTAGGAATGGAAACACCTCAATAAGTCGGCGCAATAAGTCAACCATAGTTTTTACAGCGGTCCTCAAATAGCAGATACTTATCCTGCCTGTCACACAGCGCGAGACGGCGTAAAGATTTATAACATCTCCCCAAAATGTCTGCAGCATGTTCTCTCACTCCTTTCTGCTCCTTAAGTAAATTAAATACAGCTATGAAGGCCTCTGGCTACACATGCATTTTCCTGTCTTCTATCCCTTTCCTCAAGAACACCCACTCGTTCACCCGCTCCCTGTCCTTGTGTTTGGTGGTGATGACGACCCGAGAGCATATCTGGAGACGTCTGCCACCTCCAGTGATCCATGCACTCTCAGGTGTGTGTGCAGGCAGCAGCTTCTGGAGGGTCAGTCGCGCTTTGCAAGTAAAGGTCACCAAGTAACCCGAGTGACAAATGGATGTGTTCAATATCCGGTTGAATAGTTCTTGTTAAAGGGAACTGAAAACTTTTCTGTTTGGCTGCAACGCTTCAGTTTTGCATTTGGTCTCAGATTATTTACGTTTACAGCGGCTAAAGGGATGATGTGTGTTTTGAGGGGTAATACTGCCACCTTGTGGCAAAGCTCTGACGCGACCAAAATGCGGAAATGCGACAATCTTAAATATTGTTTTTGCCTTTCTGCAAATGTGAACCAATTTTATTTTCAAGCAAAACTATTGAAATATAATATTATGAACAAAAAATGTAATCATATTAGAGTGGGCAACGATTCTTGATTTCTTCTTTGACAATTCTTCTTAGAATATGGCATATAGTTGCTAAAGGACTGGGATGAATCCACCACCCAAGAAAGCATTGGTGAAGTGTGTGTGACATCTGTGTGTCCCCTTTGATGGACTGGTGATCCAAGGAACAGCAGATAACTTGCTCTTCTGTTTTTTTTATGGAGGATTTATTGGTTGTTGGTGTGAAATCTGAAATACAGTTGCCCTAAGTGGACAGAAGCACCTTATTAGTCGCTGCTGCCTCAAAATAATGAGCTCGAGCATTGTACTTCTGAACCTAGATGTCTCCATATTTATCCCAGGAACAGTGAATTTACTGTAATATCGACAAATTCTTGACCAGAATCTCATGCCAGGCCCGCGTTATTCAGAAGGTGGGATTTACAAATTGGGTCTGGATGTGGGTGTAATAAGGTTATTTGGATGTTTGGTTTGCTTGTAAGGAGGGTTCACAAACTTTCAAGCAGCACCGTCATGATTCCTGATTGAGATTTTCCATTTGGATCATCTACATTCTTATTATTTAATTACTAATTACTCACTCTAAAACACACACAAAAATACTACACACTAGTGGCGTGTGTGTGTTTGTTTGTTTTATTGTCATGAAATAAATGTTTCACTTTAAATATAGCTTTTAGTCTGATATTTGTAAGATTTAAATAAAGAGGTTTATGCTCTTATTGCTGCAATCTTGATGACCTTGAACACACGCCAAAAAGTTGGTTTATGGTTTAATCCAGGGGTGGGGAACCCCCGGCCTCCGGGCCGTATACGGCCTGCGAGACCATTTCTACCGGCCTGCAACGCAATAAGATTTTTATATTTTATATGTGCACTTATACAGTGGGACCGTTCGCTAAACTCCGCAAGCTACGCGTAACAGCGGTAGCGTATTTTTGCCTTTCGTATCCTGAAATTTCTTTCGTAACAAGAGGAAATATTTTCCCGTTTTCTGAGATAAAACAGACGGTTATGTTATGTCTGAGTCAAGGTCAGGGTCAGTGAACACAGCATGTGATGTACGTAGTGGGCTGGACTGATTGACACGGACGAAAAATGCATAGCCAAACACGCTAAACTCGACGAGTTGAAAGAACAGATGAGTTTGGATAAAACTAACGCTCTTCGTTGGCGTTTGGAGGCTCAACAAGCAGCTTTCACACGACCGTGTACCGACAGAGAGAATATTACGCGTGCAAGTTTTGTGGTGAGTGAATTAATAGCCACGAAGCTGAAACCTCACGCCGAAGGAGAGTTCATGAAGGAGTGCCTTGTAGCCGCCGCTGAGGCTAAAATTGTTTCAAAGCGTGAATTTTTTTTCGTGAATAACTATTGAACTAAGACATGCTGTATATTGTCATGATTCCAGTGGCAAACGGTATGTTTTATGGTCAGTATATGTGGGACTAATATTTATGGTGGAAATCACGATATGCCAGGAATTGTTGCGCTTGGCGGAGGTCTGCGCTCTCTGAGTGCTTTCTAGTTGTTATTATTATTGTCTTTATCTTTCTTTCTTTTAATTTATTTTCTTGATTATCTTGTTGTATTGCAGTTTTTGTGAGTAGAGGCCTTTAACAGGCCCTTACGGGTCTCTTACCTCAACTCTGCACCTCTTTTTTTATTGTTTTGTATGATCATGTAAACATATTTTACTTGTTTGTCATTTTATTCTGTTTTTTTTGGGTGAATTTATATGCATGTGTGCTAAATAAATAATTCAAATTCAAATGCAGCAATCATGAGACTTAGTAACACAGTGGTTATAGACTTTTTTTCGTATTTTTTTGCATCCCTTGGTATGTGTTCATAATAGTATGGCCCTTGGAGGACTTTATAAAAATTTAAATGGCCCTCGATATGAAAAAGGTTCCCCACCCCTGGTTTAATCCAAGTGATTCTCAACTCTAACTAGAGAAGAAGAACTGGAGGTCTGAAATCAAATTAAACATGCGCGCCCCCTTGTGATCAAAGTCTGCGTTACATCGTTTAAACCTGTGTCGTTTACTCATAATTCCCTATTTTGATGACAGACTATTTTTTTTTGAGATAAACAATATGTAACTCTATCTACTAAATACTGTGGTTTAAGGACCATAATGATATACACTCAATATGATAAATGCATCGTCCCTCTCTCAGTCTGACGAGGTTTTCTGTTTCTGAGTCTCTTCTGTAACCAACAGCTTGGATGCTGAAGAGGAGAGCGAGTGTTTGGAAATATACTTGGCAAAATAGTCATTGGAAGAAAATTCAATGTTATGAGAGACGAGCGGGACCCCCTTCCCTCCCCAGCTGTGGATGTTGTGTTGATTATTGACATTGTCGACGTGCATATTTTTAAATCTCGTGGTTAAAAATCACTGTTTCTGGAACAGAAATCTGGTGAAGAAATGGACGTTCCAGGAGCTGGATCAGCTGAGTCCAGAGTTGCAGGGGAGCCAAAGCACCAGAACCATACGGGCCAGTGTGCTGACGAACTTACAGCTCCAATTTTAAATGACACTTAAATCAATTCAAATCATCTTTATTGATCGAGCATCTCTTACAATCAACATTGTCTGTAGGGGTTTTGCAGAATCCCAGGGCCTGACCCCCAACAAGCAACAGTGGCAGGAAAAACTCCCCTTTAACCTGGAGCAGGACCAGGCTCATGTAGGGGGACCCTCCTGCTGATGGCCGACTGGGTAGAGAGAGAGAGAGGAGAGGAGAGGAGAGGAGAGGAGAGGAGAGGAGAGGAGAGGAGAGGAGAGGAGAGGAGAGGAGAGGAGAGGAGAGGAGAGGAGAGGAGAGGAGAGGAGAGGAGAGAATAGGCAGAGATCATAGAAATACTCTAATTATAGAGTATATATGGCTAATGTATATATACAGAAAGAGGCGGGGGGGGGGGGGGGGGGGGGGGGCTGTGGGGGCACAAGAAGTACACAGGATACCAAATATGGGATTTTTTTATTGATGTGCTTATATCTCCATTTCTGTCTCTTGCAGGCTTCCAGAGAGGCAGACTGGTTCCTGAGCTGGGAGAGAAGTTTATTTTATTCGCAACACGTGCAGTTAAAATTAAATTGGTGAAAAACAAGTATTTTGACTCGTGCCTCTTCATAGTGCACACAGCATACAGAAGAAATAAGCTAATTCTTTTTAATGTAAGCAGTGATTTCTCACCTTGGACGGTAAAATATTGCAGTTCAGCAGGTCCAAATGAATTCCTTTGGTAGTTAGGCCCATATAGCTGATTTATTCATAAATGGATGAGTAGCCAGCTCACAGCAGGCCCACATGGACAGACAAAAAACACCCAACAAAACACCACTTCACTGTATATAGAAAATGGTAAAAATGTTGAGTTCATTTTCTAGTCTCTCATATTAGTTTAGAATTTAACAAATCAAGCTGTTTACATCCTTGTGGTTTGTTTCTGAACTGCATATTAACAGAAGCGTTTTACAGGTTCATTTATACAAAAGTACAGAGACTTATAAGTGCATCCGTCCTCGTCTCATCCCGTCTTCTTAACTGCTTCATCCCTCTCAGGGTCAGCAGGTGAAGGCAGGTCCACCTCTGGATCAGTCGCTGGTTCATCACAGACCCCTGCGCATTTGTGGGTTTGGCACCTTGCTCAAGGGCTTCTCAGACCAGTTCCCAACAGACTGAGCAACCACCGCCTGCATCTGTCCTTCAATGTTCCTTTTCTCTGGCTGATAACATTTCAACATCTTGACATCAGAACGACAAAGTTCATTCAGGTTTCAGGTTTTGTGACCTTTTTCCACAGTGGTGCCGATTATAGACAATATACTGTATATGATCCAGAGTTTGTTCCCTGGAGGCCGCAGAGCCTCAGATCCCCAGTCTGCAGTTCCGTGACTCATCTGCAGGCACAATTCTTTATTTCTTTTCCTGCCTCCTTCCCGCTAACGCAGCGAGCACCCATTCCGATCCACGGTTTGATGTGAGTCTGTCTCGGCGGATTCTAACGCCACCTACACAAGAGCCCACGCCGGCTGAGGCGTCATGTGACCTTATCTCATGCGCGTCACGCAGCTCATTACAGAAAAAAGAAACAACGCACTGAAGTATGGGAAGATTCTGTTAGATGATGATGAATGGCCCACGGATGCACCCCCCGCCCCACCCCCAAAGGACTGATGATAATAAAGTATACGATAAGGATATCTGAAGAGCGTTCTTGCAGTGGAGGGGTTGCTAAGCAGTATGATATTAAAAAAACAAAACAAAGATTTGACGTCTGTTTGCATTGAAATGATTAGTCACAATATTCATAATATACTTTTGCCCCTTCGCTTCAAACAGCCCGCGTCAATAATTTGCGGGATAATCCGTCATGTGGCAAGCCAAAAGCCTCTACTTACTAAACCGGAAAGCTTAATTAGAGGAGTAATAGATGTAAGTATCCATTATCTGCTTCTCAAACAATGGAGCCTCATAGAAACTCACACCCTCCATAATAACGTTCCCTCCTGAACACTCATGAATATAAATTGATATTCCAACTGCAATTTACTGGCATCACGATGTGCTTAGAACTGAGGAATCCCAAAAAAACCAAAAAAAAAAACCCTCAGGCTGCCAGCATCTGCGTGCAGCATGAAAAATGCATGTTGAGTAATTGGATAGGATTTGATAGTGTAGAACTGATACCAAACCTTAAGTGGGAGCGGTGTGGGAGCTCACAATGGAAACAGAATCTCCCGAGAAGATCCCCAGAGGTGATCACAGCAAAAATGGTAAACCGGCACAACGGGGAGTGTGCCAGCCAGCATGACAGGAAAAACTTAGTTCATTATTCTGAGTCATACCAGGGTGTCTTGTTGCTAATAGGACTGTAGCGGCGGCTTATCGCTATTTATGCGCCTCAGTCGGTCCCACTGAGGCTGCTTGTGTGAACGATCTGGAGTTTTGTGGCGGCTGACAAACATTCTGCAGGTGCGTTAATGCTATTTTCCGAATTAGCACATTTCTGAATGGCCTATTACTTCCCCCTAATAGTCCACCGATGAGTGCTTCATCACAGAGGTGCTCAAAAATTTACAGTTGTTAATGATTATAGATTAATCACAGAGCGGCATCTTATGGACAAATTGCTACTTAAGAATCTGTTGTAGTCACATGTAACACAATGCACTTAAGCAGTACATTAGGACAGGTCGTGGCTACGACGCAACGTGCAGTAAATAAGCACACAAACACAAACTAAATTTAAGATTGCACCCTGAGGAGAAACAACACAAAACATAAACCATGTTTTCTTGGCATTAGCGTTGGCTTCCGGGGATTAAACAGCCACTGGAAACTGTCGGTATTTCCATAGAGGCACTGAGCATAGCCAGGTCCACAAAGGTGTAGCCAGGTCCCCACAGGCATAGCCAGGTCCATACAGCTGAGCTCATCGTGGGACTGTCTCTAGGAACGTTGTTAAAATTTGTTTAGACATTGTCTTAACATCCATCTACACACTTCCTCAAACCAGTTTACAAAAGTGCTTCCTATCTATTTCCTCTCTTGTTGTAAACCAGTGGTTAGGTTAGCAATACTTAAGCTAGGAGTTTGTTGTTACTCAGACACAACCGTGATATACGCTCAATCTACCAATCAGATTGTGTGAATTAACCTTTCCAGTTTAAAACATTAAATAACTGATGATGCAGCAGTGACGCCCGGTTGTATGCAGAATTGACATATTTCCTGCTAGCCTGGGGTATGGGGACCAATACTGGCGCAAAACTAACTGCCATTGTGTGACACAAAGATTTTGGGAATGCAAATACATGCTCTGAATCCAGGTTGTAAATCTATAAAGAAAGTCTGGGATCGTGTGCATTAGGCAGTGATATCAGAGGTTACACCAGCATTCATAGCTGAAAGGTCAGAGCGTTTTGCTGTGAAAGCTAAAAACGGCGGCAGTTCCAGGCCGGGCTGATGTTTTCACACACGACCTTTGCCACACTTCTGCCCCAGACGCGTGCAGCGGTCGGTGAAGGTGCGAGAAGGATTTGCCGAGATCCTGGCCACACATTTAAGCGTATCCAGTCGTTTTTTCCCCCGAATGTATACAAATAGGTGTTCACAGTGCCATTATATCACAACTTGGCAATTTCCATCACCGGTTCCTGAGACATTTGACACAAGCTGGAATTCATACTGTACACAAAGGGTTAGCTTTTGTGCATTTGTGACAAATACAACCTGCATTTTCTATGGTCATGGTCGGGTGTGTGTGAATAACGGCTGACAACATGTTTTAAACCGTAAGTCGGCCGTGCCCGAAAACCCCAAGGGTTGTCGTACTTGAAGGTTCCGACTGAGTTCCAGCTGCATATGGCGTCGCTAAGACACATAAATCATTAAAGTTAAGGCTGTTGTGCCATAAGAAGTAAACATTTCATCCGCTGTGTCTCTCGCCGGTGGAGCCTGACATTCTGGTCTGAGGCAAACGGCAATAGAACTGACAGTTGTTGATTAAAATTGCCTCTCTCCCATCGCGCCGGGTGGCAGAGGCGCCGGCACCGCCTGACACCTGACTTTTTCGGGTAAGAAAAACATGTGAGGGAGCAATTTCAGCGTTGCATAGAAATGAGCAGAGGTGAATTTGGCTATCTGGAATGGGTCGGAGGAACGAGGCAAATCCTGGGAGAAATATCAACTCTTCTATTACGCGTGTTGCTGCCTCAAGCAAAATCTGCTGAAATGAGGTTGCTGAGCTGCCGCTGAGAAAGGGGGAGCGGCCGGCCGGGGAACCTCTGGCTCCTTCATATCAAGAAGACCCGGCTGAAGTGGTTTTGAGGAGGACTTGCACATCCCATCCATGTGGGGAGGAGACCCCCGACGGGTCCATGTTGCTAAAATGATAGCATCCATTTCTGGTGGTTGATAGCGGGGCGTTGCTGCATGTGGTGCTAATATCGTTTCGTTTTCTTGCTGTGGCAACAAAACCAGGCAGGACGACCAAATGCTGCAGCTCATCTCATTTTTAAACCCATCGAAATATTGGAATCTAACTCATCTGCCCTGAACAGTTGATTTTCGTCATCCTAAAGTCTTTAATTATGGCATTATTATGTAATTTGTAATTATGGTCTCAAAGATTTCCAGGAATTTTAATCCAATCAGCATTGCAACTGTTGATATATACAGACGGTAGGAGGCTCCTTCCTGGAATGAAATGAAAATAGAACTGATGATACCACTGTCATGCATAAAAAATAAAGGAGGCTCAGAGGGTTTAGTAGGTGTATGGAAGCCAAAAACCCGAGGCTGAAGATGCCTCAGCTCACGAAAGACCCATTTCACATCTTTATTGCACAATTAAGCTCCACAACTTCACTCCAAACAAAGTCTCCTCTGACTGAAGGACTCACACCGGAGGCACAACCACGTCTCAATTAATTTGCAAAAATCATACGTTTGCCTGCTTTTCGGTGCCAGGGAAGCATCAGGGCCAGTCCCAGGCTTCCAGAGACGCTTTGCAATCATCGAGACACAGAGGGAAGAGATTAGCGTGACGTTTTGGTGTTAACGCGTCGATGGACCTCTGCTTGGTGGCAGCTGCTATCAAATCTGGTCCTCAAACTGGGGCTTTCTGCATTCCGACAGTCGATGCCATAGAGAAGATCCCCTGGGAAAGAAAAGGAGAGACTTAAAATCTGTGCTGGAAAGCTTAGAGACGTGGGGGACATCTGGGAATTTGACATTTGCCCGCTGTGCCCACATCTCTGGACGATCTATCACAATATTGATTAGCCTGCTCGCTGAAATAATCTCATTGTGCGGTCGCGGCTAATGGATTGTGCTCCTATAACCTCATTTATCTCCAATAAACTATATAAATATTGATGGATGCATCACATTTTTACATCACGGTGTTCTCCGTTATCTAACCTGGATAATAAACGTGGAGAGCAATAGTTTATAGTTTATACAGGGTTCCCATAGAAACCTACACAAAACCACAGACTTGGAATCTCAAAGAGGAAATTTGAGACCGCTCAAGAAATTAACTGGTTAATTGAATCTGCATCTACAGCAGATGGCAATGTTGCTCTCTGTGCACTGTCACAATGGAGAGAGAGAGAGATGGAGAGAGAGATGGAGAGAGGTGGAGAGAGAGATGGAGGGAGAGAGATGTGGGGAGAGAGAGAGAGAGGTGACGTCCCAGCAGGCAGTAGATGGCAGTCTAGTTTCATTACTCTGTTGGTCGGCTGATTTTGAAGACACTCTGGGGAATACGGCAGACTCCACGCGCAGACACCGGAGAAGACAGCCAACAACAACCAAAGATTCCATGGCGACCGCAGATGGCAGTCTTGCCGCGTCGATCCCTGGTTCTGAAGGGGAGGACGTACGGAGCGGGGAGGATGGCGTGGCGGGAGGAGGAAAGGGGGGAATAAGGGTTGGAGGTCGGACAGAAGGGCAGAGTGTGTGAATGACAGAGATTAAAGGGGCTGGAATACACGAGACGGAGGCGATGACAGTAGACGGCGGGTTTCATATAGATGATGAAGAGGTGAGGGCCGGGCTGACACACACACACACACACACACACCACACACACACACACACACATACTGTATATATATATATATATATATATATATATATATATATATATAGGTGCCCCTGCTTTGGACCACCTTATCCATAGGCTTAGGTAGGAACTCAGTTGAAATGCATTACTAAGACCTTTTTATTATATCAGGAATGGTCACACTGGATGGCCGGAGACCTCGCCGCCCTCTCCCGCAGGCGCCATCGTTGGCTGTTTATCAAGCACCAAAAAGGGTCACTGAAAATCTGTGAAGGGATAAAATCAGACAGTGTACCACCCCTCTTCTGTCTCCCCTCGCTTGAGCGGCATGCAACAGATAAAAGGGGAATGAGCTCCGTCTTCCTACGTCGTACATCAACAATCATTTGCATACAGAGGGGGCTGATGGGGGCGGGGGGTGGGGGTTAAAAGCAATCATAACTTGTTTTTTCCCTGATGTGACTCGCATGGATTACTGTGCCCCCGGCCCCTATTCCATTTACAAGACTGCAACGTACTGGCAGGATAGTGCAATTAACCAAATGACCCCTTAATCATGTCATCGCGCTGTCTGTATATCACGGAGAGAAATATATACGTCTGCGTTCTCCGTTCAGCTGATCACCCGCAGCAAAATCTAATGGAATCCTAATGAACTGCATCGAATGTCCTTATATTCGAAGTGACGGCGAAAAAAGGTAGTTCCGACTAGTCTGTTTATCGTCGTGGACGCAGCAGAATTCAGATTATTACCGCTGTTGTTGTTGTTTTTTTTAAATTTGTTGCATTGAAGAGTGGCTCATGGTTTTTCTCACGATGAATGTCAGCCAGATAATGGAAACAGATGCACGCTGGCGGAGGTACTAGCCTTTTTTTGTGTGCGCCGCCGCCTAAAGTTGGTCATTAGTTTTCATTAAGTGCTGTCAGCAAGGACCATTAACCAGGCTGGAGAATAATCACCTCCCCGGAGAGTTGACCTGTTTACAGCGCAGGTAGGGGTTAATAGAAACAGCCCACCTCGGTGACATAACACCCATACACACACCAAAGTCAGCATTCCGTAATGACTCATTTTCATTTAGGGCAACGCACTTTGCATTATCGGAGACAGCCGAGAGGGAAACGCGCCCACGGAAGGCCGAGCGAGCCCGCGCTGCAGTTTCTGTGTCACTGTGTCATCGGCGCCGGCGAGATTCTGCTAAACTTATAACTCATCAACTTAAGTCCTCCTAATCAGAGATTCTTCAGAGGATGGCGGGGAGCTCAACTCCCAGCCGCTATTAAATATTGCATAGCTCTCTTGATAATGTATGAAAAGTGGAGCGGTCAAGAGAGGCCACCCACTTTCCAGCTCGCTCTGTTTTTCTATTTATTTCTAATTTCTAAAAGTTGTTCCTCCGCGTGGGTAAACGAGACATCTGAAGCTTTTCTGTGTCACTTTCACCGACGCCTGTTCCATCAGCAGCCAGTAAGGTCGGGCTAGAATGCTGTTCTGGAACAGACAACCCTCTGATATACCTGATATACCCACTGTATGCCTCGGGCACAAATATTGACAGCGCAGGTGGAGAATAGAAAACGCATCCTTCATAGGTCTGTTCGGCAGAGCAAAAGCTCTCGCCACCTCGCGCTGCTACATTTCAGGGGTGTTAAAAGCAAATGCAGGCTGCTGCATGCGATGGGCAATAAGTGACGCGTGTCAATTATCCGCAATGTTTGCTAGTTAAATCAACAGCAAGCGAAGGTTTGAAACCCACCAAATCAACACCTTCATTTTAGCTCCCCTTCTTCTGCTTTAGTCCTCAGCAGGAGGGTCCTGCTCAAGGTTTCTTCCTGTTAAAAGGGAGCTTTTCCTGCCGCTGCTGCCTGTTCGGAGCACAGGCTCAATTCAAGTTAAAAAGAAAATTAAGCCAAAAGAAACCCTCCCACCGCCGTTATTCAACCTGCCTAGATGATTATTCGCAAACATGCCAATTAAATGTGATTCCAAGTTCCTGATTCTTCATATGTAATTGCAGGCTGTGTCGGCAACACTGTTTGACTCATAATTTGAGTAGTTTGGGAAAGTTATTTCATTAATACGATGAGAGGCAAATGTCTGATCCAAAAGAAGCACGAAGCAGCACATTTAGTACCTCGTTCCCTCTTCTGAGGTTTCATTTTGAGACCCCTTCAGCTCTTTTTGTCATTTCTTTTACTGATGATATTTCAGTGCTCGTGTGTAGGCCACAAAAAACAAAAATACACAAAAACCTTTTCATTAAAATTTACGATCGTTTGACCTCTGCTCAGTGACATTTGTTCCACTTCGAAGTCTGCAGAGTCCAATTTCAGAGCCGGTAGCAACCAGCTAGCTTGTTGAGATAGCAGCGCCGGCACAAGCATAGATCATGGAAAATTGCATTTATTGACTAAACACACATTAATCTTTGTTTTCAAACCCTCACCCAAAAAAAGCCTTTTTCTGCTGAAATCTAAGCTATATAAAAAGAGGAGGTAGATTTGCAATTCCTGCCTGATTTTTCTTTTTAAGAGTTAATTTTGTGGTGCTACTACAAACGTTGCAATTACAATAATGTCTGTAATTTTTTCACTTAACGCAGCTCTAAATGTCAGGAACGCGGGATCGTTTTCTTCAGCTCTCTTTTGGATCGTTAGGAGAGCAGCATTAGAGCGTGTTTCATGTTCCCTGACTTTCAACCCATTTCATTTTCACTTATCTTTCCTAACCAAGCCTCAACAATGAAATAAGCACAAATATGAAAATGCTGCTTCTACAAGTCTAGCTGGTCTTTCCCCTAAAAGGTGGAATATGAATGAATAAATGACAGCTCTAAATCTCCCGACACACAACTATTTACTATCATGAAATAGGAAAGAATTAAGCCCATGCATGAACATAATAGGCTGTGCCACACTGTTGGAAAATGCATTAAAAGAGTGGCAGAATGTCACTTTGTCCCGACGTGTTGATACTTTTAATGTCCCTAGTCCCAGTTCTCATTACCGACCACCATATGCCTGGACAACCCTTTTTTTTCAATTATACCGCATTCATCCACAGTCCATGACTTTAAAACACAGGAGAATTAAGCACCGGGTCGATGGGAGGGGGACACGCCCCGACATGTGGCTGGGTGCAAGGGTTGGTCTGCGCGTGCTATTTCCATTTGTCATGAAGTAACAAGGGAATGCAACACCCGCGAAACAGGTGAAACAGCTTGTCAGTCAAATAGTGTCGCGGCCCCCGAAAATGGGAGCCGCTTTTAAAATGGTGTCAATTCCTAGAATGTAAATGTTCAGGGGGAAATGTGTACAGCTGGGGGAGAACGTACAATAGAGCCCTCAGGGCTGGAAGCTTCTCTGTTTCAGTTCATTTGGTTCCTTTTGGATTTTTAGTCACAGCCAACATGTGGATGACCCGCTAATTATTTTTTGACAATATAAATGTGCAAATAGCCTTGTGAAAAGGGGAACCTGTTTCTTGTGTGGAGTCTAACAACTATTGTTCGATTCACCAGTAAGGTGGGCGTGGTTTATGAGGAAAGCCTCACAACATAAATAGATTGCTTTCAGCTCTCATGGTTCACCTGAGGCAATCCAGGTAAAGATCTATTTTAACAACAGCCCTGACTAGCCTAGCTGCTGCCTTATTTCCCTCTCTTTGTCATTGCTAATATAAAGACCTTTTATTAAACCTTTAATGAGAGCTTTTTAGCAGTGGTTCCTGCATGTTTTACTTATCATCCAGAAAATTGTGGACAAATACCATATAATTATCTGGTAATAGCCGCAATTGAGTCAAATGAAGTCCTCCTACTTCCCTAATTAATGACTCCACACTAAAACAGAGGGCATCAAACTAAGTAGCTAAAGGTAGCTAGGTGGGTTTATAAGTCATAGGTAAAACTAATGTTGCATGTTGGGGGGGTGGGGGTTGATACAGTACTGCACAAAACTGCTCACCCACAGTGTCTGTGCCTGATAATGACGTGTAATCGACATGCGCAGGAAAATTCACAGCACTTAAGCCCCATGTAGGTGTCACAGAAAAGCTACGCTATCGCCCAAACCTGGCTAGCTTTGCGCTTGCTAATTAGAATAACAGCCCACTTGATATCCGCGAGTCTTTATTCTCGAAATTCTTGCAGACTGGATTTAAAGGATTAAGCTAGCTACTTTCTTCTCACTAGTCTGTTCCCGGATTATCTCGCATATACGACACGCTCTCCAAGTCATTTGGGGAGCTTTTTCCAAAAAAAGGGATTAAAGATCGTACAGTGTTTTCTTGCCATATGGAGGCAATGTCTCACCATTATCCATCAATGTGTCAAACAGTGTGTGAGGGAGCAGCTGCCCATAGAAGACCAGCCAATTGATTTGATACAGGTGAAAAGTGATGTATGATTGTCTTAGTAAACCCATCACTCTCAGGCTGCCAGATGGTTTGAGCCTGGGGACACTGCGACCATATTAGACCTTGATTTCTCCACTCGGCGGGGTTTCACCTCGGTGTAAGTATCTCAGTCCCGTCTGCTTTCCCCCGTGTCGACGGCCGCCGTACCTCACCTTCTTATTTGCACTAGAATTAATGGGGAAATTTTAAAAAAAGCAGCGGCACAATCCAATCCCAACCTGTGGATGCAATGAAACCATCTCTGACAGCAAAATAAAGAGCCAGGAGAGGTGGCGCCGCACTGATGGAGGGGAGGGGTGACAATATGACCTTTGTTGACATCTCCCAGGGCCGTAGCAGCACTGGACTGACACTACATGAAGTGTTTGCACAAGGACTGTTGCAAAAATGATACCCAGACCAGGAAGGCCCCCATGAATAAAAGATTGAAGTTAAAGATTTATCAGCAGAGCACTTACTGTAGAGTGGTTCACAGGCTGCGTGGAGGAGTTCACACATGTGGATGCTGTCATGTTTGGATGCAAAATGCAAGGCTTTTAAGGTAACGTCAGTGAGTATAAGTGTCACTTCAATAAAAGAAATCATTTACACTTGTGAGGATGGAAAATCCTTGCCTGGGGGAAGCATGCGGCCTCCAGGCTGAATATGTAATCCACTCCAGACAGTTTCTGAACACTCGAAATCTAATGAAATTGAAGATCATGGGTTAATCCAAAGATTTACAGTGATTCTGATGCGCCTTATGGCGACGCTCAATAAACGCAACGCATGCCAATGTCGCATTTTAGTAGAAGCTAAATGACTCAGCGCTCCTCAGGTGTCCGGAGACTTAAGCAGCCTGTAAACCACGCGTGAAATGTCTGTAACCGCCTAAAACAGGTCAGCGCAGTGGTGAGAGAGCTTGTTGCTTTAAGAGACTGAGCTCTCAGAGCGATAATGAGAATGACGTGATGTCACGCGGAGTGATGGAACAAGCGAAGCAGTTCATGGGACTCACAGCAGGCGGCCTGTGGAATAAACACCAGAGCCTCGGAATTGGCCTCCAACATGTGTGAAAGTGTTAATGCCCAGGACGCGCTGTGTTGTTTTAACATTCATTCCCAGAGGAAGGTCTACTAAACCTGGCCGCGACACAAATACGATGCGTCCACACCCCTCCTACACACGAACCACATGCTGGAGACGGTATCACCCAGGCGTTTTGAAGACAAGAGCTGCTTCCACGGAACACATCAAATGCTGAAATTGCTGTTATTTCCATGCCGGGCCACCAGTTGGAGGTGTGTTTTTTTGAATTTGTGCTCATGGGCAGGTACCTGCTGTCCAGAAAACCCCTGTTTGTATGCTGCTTCTTTGTGAACCAGCAGCTGGAACATGACAGACATGTCACTGGATTCATTTGAAATCAATAAACATAATGTGCAGGTATTAGTGGTGTTTTGTCATATGGCACAAGCCTCAATGAGCAACATATTTGCTCATCTTCTACCTTGTTTCACTCATTTCCTGGACTCTAAAGGTCTGTTTACATATACAGTATGTTCTAATTTTTCAGGGTCTTATTAAAGACTGGATCATTTCTGCATTTCCGTCGGTAATTGTAAAGTCTAAAAGCTACTATTATGACTTGGATACCTGCAGAGGCAGAAAACCATTTATAAACATTTTGCAGTGCACATTTTAATGAAAAGTTGAATATTTTAAATGGACCTGAATATTTAGGTATGTAACCTTCTAATAAAGAGGTGTTCAATATGGAAAGACAGATTCATTTTCATCCGAGTGCTGATTAAATTATGGCCCCTGCGGTGTATATTAATATATATCAAACGATTAGCATGCTAATACGCAGGCCATAACCTTTCGTTACATAAGCGCTTAGATGCTGTGGCACTAATCGAAGCTAGTCTGAAGCTAAATTGTTCGCATAGAAACAGATATTGATGTTCTTAGGGAATAACAAGAAGATATATCAATACAGTGCTTTTCAAATGAATGAGTTCAACATTTATGCAAGTTTGTTGTGGTTTGGACAAAAGAAACCCAGGCTAACCTTACGCTGATCACAGTTTCCCTCTCAACAAGATGAAAACAAAGAAATCAAACATCATCACATGCAATCCCACCTCTATAATCTACTTAAGTAAAACAAATACATACATTCGTGGGATTTTCCCTGCCGTTGGCGCAATGTCCGCCTAATTTTCTTTAACTTCTGTGTGGGAATTTTTGCACAGTCGTGCAGCAAACAGTGGGCTCAGTGGTGAAGCCAAACACGGCCTGACCTTGGTGAAGGTGAACGGGGAGGTGGCTCCTCTCAAGATTTACAAAGACGATAACATTGATCAAGGAGGCCTAAACGACTCCGCCACAGAAACATCGTTTGGACATGGAACCGATCTTGTTTTTGGTACCCAAAACACACACACACACACACACACACACACAAACAGACGCACCTGCTGTGTATAATTGTTGTAACTGTCGTTTATAATAACCAGGCCTTTTTCCCTCTCACACCAGGCCACATTGCATTGAATCACACATAAAAGGTGACTTTCTCCTCCCCAAGAACTCCAACACACTGTTTTTGTGGGTCTGCTATGCTTTGTGAGTTTGATTGAATCACTCCCCCATGGTCACAAACACATGCTTATCTTTTATTCAGCCCGCCGAATATCCGTTCCCCCCATGTGGTTCATCAAATATGCCATTTTTCACCTCTGAGGTTTGGGAAAGGACAAAGAGTCTTGACATTAGACATTAGAGAAGCAGAGCCGAGACTTCTCTATGGTTTTAATGAATTTGTGTTGATGCAATTTGCGTGTCTACATAAGTGAACTGTCAGATTCACCCCGAAGATCCTGACTTTTCTTCCCTTTACCTGCTTGTTATGTGTCAAAATAAAGATTATTTCACATCTACATGCAAACGTAAATTAATTCAATGCCTGATTGCTTAAATATGCAGAAAATGATGGATGAAAGCTGCAAGAACCAGGCAGTGTTTTTAAAACACACGATCATGATATGAAAATCGGGAATAAGAGATAAAGAACGCGACAGCAGACAAAGACGGGGGTCACAGACGAGTCAAAAGCTGGGTTGTTCTTTGTGTAGGCACATTTCTCAAATAATGAGGATAATGTCTTTTTGCATTACTTTTATTGTCATATGAGGAAGCAATGAATATAATCTTAGTAGAATGGGCCAGCTCTGAAACAAAAAGAGCAGCTTTCATGTGCTTAATTAACACAATCGCACCTTTTCCACTAACTTTTCCAGGAACCTTGTTTACCAGGAATTTGTTTACATCTAAAAACCAAACCAACAAAGAATAAAGTGTGCTTTCTGTGTGGTTTGTGTTTGTATAGCACCTCAAATTTTCTGAAAATGTATCTAAATATGCTCATGACATAAATCGGGGCAGTACAGTGGCCGGACCCACTATGACTTGTTGCTTCTTCCTCGGGAGAATTGCTCAAAGGTGTCCTGACCGTGGCGTCCAGCAACTTCTGTCAGCTTCTATTCTTTCATCGACGATCAGGACACGAACAAAGTGAGGCTTGTAGCAATGTGCGTCGGTATGTTCCATCAATAAGTGTTCTTCAGCACATGGCTCCGCCCCCTCAAGGATTTAAAAAGTCCTTCCAGTCGAGTTATCGGAGAAAGTTTTGGTTCATGGGAAATTTAATCTGTATAAGCCCACAAAGGCTTTCTATTTATGTATTTTTATTAAAACCTTGGGTAAAACAAAGGGCTATAGATTACAGGTGAATGAATACAAACAACACTAAAATGCTAATGCGCGTTAATCCAATTGTTTGTATTTTGAGACAGCTTCCTCATTTCTATTTAATACCACAATCCAGTTACATCTCTTCCATTTTTGCTGAGACTAATTAATCATAAGCACTTACATTTGTGGGCACTATAAATAAGGCCGATAGATATTAATTAAATCCAGTCACAAATCACTGGTGGGAAAGTGATTAAGTGATTATTACAACGGGAATTACTTAGCTATCAAGCCCTTACCCCTAAACAAATGCTCGTATTTTATAAATCGCAATACAAAAAGTCAAACTTTTCATTTTTGTCTTTCCTTTAAGTCTCATTTTAGCGTTCATTAAAAATAAATCCACTGCAATAACAAAGAGAATGTGCGCAGCTTGAAGTTGTGGCTGGATTGGTCACATGCCTGGAGTGATAAGAGTTAATTTACCCAAAATGCATTTTAAATGAGCTCCACTTAAAGCAGCCTAAAGCTATACTGTACATTTAAATGCTCCACATATAACCAAACAATTACACGCGCTCAGCTATATAAACACAGAGTCGAGCCCTGAAGCGTGATGACACTTTCCATGAGGCCCGGCGCCCGTGTTCTTTGTTATAAAACTCTTTGTCACCCAATGAAGCAGTATAGCTCTTTAATGCCTTTTTAATAGGTTTTAGATAACGGTGTTCAGTGACACGCCGGCTCTATCAAGCTGCAGATACACAGGCGGCACTTGTTATCAAGCTAAACAGGCTGCGCATTTTGCTGGGGATTAGGTAAAATGCAGCACAGAGCAAACAGGGCCAGTTAGACCAAACGATATCAGATTTAGAAAATGACCCCTGCTGACTGAGGAATAATGACATCTCATGTGAGCACTGGGAGCCGTCAGGCCTAAGGGTATATGACAGAGGCAAGATAGAACCCGCGCGATCAATACTTCAGCCTCTATGAAGCGATGGGCATTAAATACTCCTCTTTTATGCTCCCATAAGAGAAGAACAAGCATATCCATCAAAATCCACTCCCACTCCCACTCTCCACACACTCTTGGGGCTCCAGACCAGGCGCCCCATGAGATTCAGCTGCTTTCTTGATATAACTGTATTATTTTTGATGTTTAAAAATGCAGCATCTAAAGAAAAATTGCTAAAAGGTCATGCGGGGAGTCCGGTATAGATACTGTAGGAATGACTTGGCTCTTCCTCAGTGGAAGAGATCTTTCAACGTGCTGTTGACAGGTCGAGGTGGGGGGAAGAAGAAGAATAGCAGCCACGTGAGCACCAAAACCAGAATGAGGTCTGGAATGAATCTTATTGTGACAAATCTAATCCAAGCGCAGCCAGAGAACCATTTATAACGTTAAGATCACAACCAGAATCCCCCCAGAGGAGAGCGAGAGAAAGCAATAAATGAATAAAACAATGTTCCACCATTGCACTTGGAACAGCCTGCAAATATAACTTCTCCCTTGGTAAACAATGATGGAGAAAAAGAGATCGTGTCGGATATTGGCAGGTTGTATGTGGTCTTGGTTTCAAATCACTGATGATTTCGCAGAATGCACCCTCACATTTTTCCCATTCCCTCGTTTGCATGAATATAAGCAGCTCCCCTGGGCTAAGCTGCCTCACGATGAGGAATGCTAACTTGCTCAGTCTACCGCGGCGCGTTGGTCTCTGGCTGCCCCGGCAGTATGTTTTTCCGCTGATCTCTTCACATAAGCTAGTATCTCCAAACTGAAGTCATGCGATACATATAAATCTGCAATGAGCTCAGAATCTGAACACAGACTTGGAAAATGATCGGGGGAAAGTCCCTAAAACACCACTTAAATACTGCATCATTGATGTTCTTTAGGTGCTGTTGAGACTGTTGGTGGAGAGGAATAATCAAAACAAAAGTATCAAAAGGATGTTAATGTCAGTGCTAAATGTTACATAACTTTGTGGATTATTGCTTAATCCACGAAAGTTCAGATCGAGGTTTATGGTAGTGATTAAGGGGGTCGGGAGTGTGGCATTGAGATTGTCCCACCCTGATTTTCAGGGCAGCATCTGAGTTCTCTTTCCAGTGAAATAAGTGCAGAACTGTCAGACCTCCAGGCTTCTCGACCCACATTTAAAGGGAAGAGACCGTACCCAAATGATTGATGGTAAGGTATTAATTAGGTATTGGGGTTAGCCAAAGGTTGTCCATAGGCTAATGGTTATTCCATAGCACCGTAAGAATAGAGAACTTTCTTATTGTTTGGGGTTCTAGAAGCTAGTTCTCTCACCGCATCATCCAGACAGAACTTGTTTCTCATACTAGTACTACGGTGTGATTTCTCAGATATTTGTTATTACAAATTGGTAATAAGGTGTGAAAAGGTGTGTGGTGAGTGCTGCAGTGGGAGGAGCCTATTGCAAATGCTCAGCACTGGGGTTTTATGCATACTGAAGGTCCTGAACAAAACAAACGCATTTCGAGTAAGAACAAATGACAGAACAAAACTCATTGTGCTAGTAACATAGACACTATCACCTGTGTCTAAACATTATGTTTTTCTTTCTCTTTATTATTTACATGCTTGTGAAAAAACCGTTTTTAATTATTATTTTCTTTTTAATTTTTGATCTTCTGTAAGCACTTCACATTCATTTTAACCTTGAGACACAAACATTGGATCTCATCTCTACTGTCATTTCCAAATTCGTGAAAAATCCAAAATATCAGCTATCATAATGTTCTCTTTTTTGATTTCGTTATTTTGCCGTGATATTTTTTTATATGCCGATTCCTCCGGAGAGTTAAAAGTGGACCAAGCTTGAACCAAAACCAATCCATGGAGCCTCTATTGCTATCATGCCTTCAGTGTGTTGAAATCCTATTAGGGAGATACTTGATACACCAAGTTTTATAATAGTTTGTTCAGAGGAATTGCAGACTTTCACATAACCTTTCGTAGAGGTTTTGCAGCTAATAGAGAAATCCCATAGATACAGAAATAAAAATAAAATCAATTGAGCTACGAAGGAAAACAACAATGTTTGATCAAGTAAAATTGATAATTGTTGCTAAAAGTAATTTTCTCCCTTTTTCCTTCTATTCTTGTTATTCAATGGGGAAAAAAATGGCAATCATGTAATAATCCACTTTGGAGCGTGTGCGCTTGCTTCGAGGCAGACTCAGCAGCCGTTTTCACTTCAGAGACCGTTCCCACCTCGGGCTTCTCTATCATGAGCCCTCCCGGGCCAAACGTGGAGTTCTCATCTTCAAGCTTCCTGTGTAATCCCAGATCAAAGGTCCCACGGAAGCGGGAATGGATTCTCCGCTCTAACAAGCACACTTTCTCAGATGGAAAGAAATTGAACTCATTTTTCTTTATCTTCCTTCTGCAGGTTAGCTCAGTCAGTTCACTGAAAGATAGACCTCGGCATGATGGGGCAAGACTTCCTTATTGCAGAACATGCAGAAAGATAGGCTCCTGTATCTATGACTTCTTGATATCTCCTTTTAACCAATGTTTTCATGCTCCCCACAGTAGTCAGTGATAATAAGCCCATTGCATTCTAAATTCCAAAGCATAAAGATACCTAATTATGGATTTAATCTTGGCCAATAATGCAGACATGTTTTCAAAGAATATTACTTCAAATAAGTAATAATGGATATCATTTCTCCAATACCTGCAGGATAAGTGCTGCCATCTTATGCTCTAAAGTGATTGATACAGAAGAGTGTTGATGCTACTTTCATCCATCTTTCCCAATTATGACAATCTATAGCACCAAACAGCTCATTAATATCAATGAAATTACAGAACTAACGGCACACTACCGCCCTTATTCTGAGAATATCTACCAAGAGCTCTTTATTGAGGGGGTGGTGGTTAAGAGTCATAAAGCATCCTACCAGAAGAGGGATACCAAGGTGAACTATTATCAAAAGGATACATTTTATAGGAAGAGTAGGAAATTAATAGTAATGAGCTTTTATATTGTATACAATGCATCATAAAGCAAAGCTTGAAAATGTAGTAGAACTTCCATCAGCAATAGATGATTTTAGGTCACAGAGGTGTTCTGTTTCCTCTTCCAACCTTGATAAACGGCATCCATCTGTTCAAACCTAAAGTTCTGGAGTCCAAAATGTCTTTTCTTTTCACTTTCACAGAAAATCAAAAGAACTGTATTTGGATGGAAAAGCTTTATTTTCCGTGAAGCAATTACATTTCCTCTCTTCCACACCTGACAGTAGACAGAGGGCTTCAGTTTGTTTTATCTCCTCAACATCGGTCTGGGATTGTTCCACGCCTGGTTGGCGTTGATCTGTCCATTACTCCAGCCTTTAGCGGAGGGTCCTCTGTGATACGGTGCATTGTGAAAGGGTTGAGTGTGCACCCCTGGAGCTGACATGGATTCAGGCCTGTCATCCCACTGTCTGAAGTTGTGCAACTCATGTCTATAGTTTCCATGATGTCTTCTCATGGTGGCTGACAGCTTCTGGAAGTCTTGAGGGTGTCTCCCTTCTGCCTCCCAGCAGTTTCTCTTTTTTTTAAAGTATCGTTCGCTACGCATTCGTCTCTTGGTTTTTTGTAACTCTTTCCGAAGTTTGGTTATCCCCCTCTGCAGACCACGACTGTGTGCTTCCTCTTCAGCCAGGAGAGCGCGGAGGTGCTCAGCTTCCTGTTGCAGTTTGTGGTACTTTGACACAATGTCCTCATGAAGTTCCGTAACAAGAGGTCTGAGCTGCTTTTGTTGATCACTTGAGTCTTGAAATCTCATATTGCCTCTCAGGTGAGTGTCAAAGGTCCTGTATTCAAGCTTCGCATCCATTATTTAAAAGTAGGTTTGGTATTTCTTAATATATTAGATGTACCTCCTCAGCTCTCAGTATCCTTTTATCTTAACCCTTTCATATGTTTCTTTTATTTTCACCCACTTTCAACTTCAGTCTCCTTCATCTACAGTATGATGGCACCAGATTTGTGATATCCTGATGTTGTTACAAATATAGCTGAATTGGTCAAACTGTCCCTCAGTGAGGAGGAATGTATTTTCATGTCACCGTGTCTACAGGAAAATGATGTTTTGCTCTTTAGCTAATGGTCACGTGTGCTCAAGGCTTCTGTCTGACAGTTTCAACTTGAACAATTTAAGCCCAGGCAGTGAGACTGGCGTGCTGTGGGGAGCTCTCGCCATTTGCCCCTGCAGTACATCTGTTGCAAGCCGCCATCAAAGACTTTGTGGTTCCACGGAAAAATCTGGATGAGATGAAATGCATGTTGTATCCTTTTGTATAGACAGAAAAAGCAGACAATTCTCAATTTGTTGAGCCATTTTAAAGACCCCCTATTGGCTGTTGCATGCCCGTCCGCCATGCTACCAGGAAATGAGAGGGAGAGAAAACAAAACAGTCTTCCTCGAGAGGAAAGCGGGAAGGCGAGATCAGAGACTGAAAATCTGGCCTATGTTCAGAGTCTGCGTTTCATGCTCATGGGTCTTTGAAAATCAGAAGCGCTGACTGGCAACCAGATCTGAAGTGATGGAGTATAGTGTGGAGGGAGGTGGGGGAGGGGTGGGGGTCTTTGAGGGCAAATAAAAATGCAACAGAAAACATCAGATGAAGTTAGACAAAATCAAGAAAGTAAACACAGTCAATAAAACAGCAGCAATTTTTTTTTTTTTTTTGTTCAGATCAGAGGGAAGAACGTCTGGTGCCGGTGCCACAGACGGTCGTGACACTGCATGTTTGTTGGCGACTTAAACACAGATTGTAATGAAGTGCCAGTTGGGGTACATTTGTCACCGTGGTCTGATTGAGCAGGGCTCGTTTGTAGCATTGAGACGATGTTACAGGAAGGAACCTTTAGGAATGTCTACAATAAAATACTTTCACCCCAGCAGCTGGAGTAGCCTCCCTCAGGACGCTAACAAATGTGAACCTCAGCGTTAAAAGTGCGAAAAATGGTGTAAACAGTGCATCAATTCGTGTTTAATAAGAGAAAAATGTAAATGTCATCAAAACAAGGACATTATTACTGTAGTTTGCTGGACAGGTCTAGGTTAAAGTCAAGCATGCTTTTTTTCTTTCTTTTTTTAACACAAAACTTGTTCTAATGTTCTAAACAGCTCAAGGGGAGAATAGAGAACCCTGGTAAAGAATCAAAAATATTGTAGCTGATGAGAACTCAGAAAGTGGTAGTTTGGAAGCATGTTTGTTGCCACAGGCTTGCTACAGTCAATCCAGCTCCGTCTCCTTGGCAGCGATGACGATATTGGTCACCACATCCAGAAAAGTGATGAGATAAGCACTTCTGTCTCAGCCATCGGAGTTGAATGATGAGGGAATATGTTACAGTGATTAATAAATATGAATTCCCGGGCAAGTGCACTGCATCTAAATCACTGACCCTCTGAAGTAGACAACAGAGCAATATCAGAAAGAGTCCTAAAACGATCAATATTTGTGAAGTATGAAGCTGGACTCTTAGTATTTCAATGTCACAAAGGATATTCATGGCCTCTGCTGCCGTTTGCATTCAGGGTGATATTCACCAAAGGTCATGTTCTACATTATTTTAGTTTAAATATTCTTTCTCCACTCTGCCACTTCACTGATATCACTTAAAAGTTTGCTCTTGTCTCTTCTGTCTATTAACGGCGTGTTCTACTGTCTGCCTCGGTTTGGTATAACGAACTGACTGACTGGTTTCTCCCTGATCTCAATAACAAAGAATCTGAATGATGTATCACCTCGCAGAGACTCAAACAGCTGTTTTCATCTTGTCTTACACCCTTCCGAGTGATTAAATCAGAGGTGGACGGCTTTCCGCCGCTCCATTTCCATCTTCTCTTAACATGTTTACCTCTGCGCTTCATTGAAAGCAAGCCTGGGTCTCATTTAGCTTCACTGAGGTAGCACAAGGAACATGCTAATGATCCTGTGAAGGCTGTGATTGTCTTTGTTTGACCAGTTTATTTTTTTCCCTTGTCCTGTCCAGCAGTGAGACAAGCAGCATTGGCATCTGAGTGCCTCTTTATGTCAGATAGTTTTTTGTTTTTATTTTGTCAGCATGGTCCCAACAAAAACTCCTGTACCATTATTATTATTAAGGATTTATTTTATAAATGAGTATTTGACCCTTCTGCTGGGAAACCCACAAACCGATAAACAGTGACAGCAAGGCTGACAAATAGCTACCAGACAAGGAAAGAAAAGAAAAGAAAAAAGAAAACAACCCCACAACAATACAAAAAAGAACAGACTTTGAAACAAATCAAGAACAAACTTCCCATACACACACATCTGCCCTTATGGACCCACAAAGTTGTGTATTCATACCTTTGTACACTGAAACTCGTGAACATCATTCAACATGATGGTGATAATAAACACATTTAGACCACAGCAACACTGAAAACAAGCAGCCACAATCAACAAAATCTGCCTTCTAGCCCCCCGCGAACCTTTAGGTGCGTATGTCTGTGTAATGTGTGTATGTTTAAGTCTGCTGGGACAGTGTAGTGTAAGACTGGAACAGTCCCCCCCCCCCCCCACGCTGAACCAGGCAACGAGCCACAAGCAGCATAGAAAGACAGAACACCCAATGACCCCTGCTGGGCAGGACAGACGTAAAGGCCAACCAGAGGGCCCACGTAGCAAAAGACACCAACACCAGGCGATGAGGGGAGGCACACCCCTGCACCCCAGAGTCAGAACACCCCAGGTGATGGCCCATCCGGATGAGAGGCCCCACAGGTCCAAGGCCTGCACCCCCAGCAGCAGGGCCCAACATACATCAGAGAGACCAAAGCACCCACTCACCATGGCCCCTGGGAGAGCACCTGGACCCGTCTAGCACTCTGCAAGACACAACAAACCACCCGTGCAGTTTGGAGCGGGGGCAGTACTAGAGAGCTTGTGGTCCACACTCATAATCACACTCATTC
Source organism: Takifugu flavidus (assembly GCF_003711565.1). Classification (NCBI taxonomy): domain Eukaryota; kingdom Metazoa; phylum Chordata; class Actinopteri; order Tetraodontiformes; family Tetraodontidae; genus Takifugu; species Takifugu flavidus. The sequence goes on along the minus strand of NC_079539.1, from coordinate 8,862,704 downwards.
ACCTGTCACACGTGTGCCCTCGCACAGCATGATAACCCCCCCCCCCCCCCCCCCATCTCACATACAAACACCTGCACATACTGTACATACTTATCATGCATGGATACAAATCATCTGGCCAGGTTTGTGAAAAAAAAGAAAGTATTTGTTTGTCAAGCTCATGTGTAAATGTGTTTTGTTCTTATTTCCCATTTGCATTTAGTTAGATTTAGATGGACCAAAATAAAAAAAAGAAAAGCTAAACATGTACAGGTGCCTTTGCTCTAATCTCTTAATCTAAAAATAAATGTTTTCCCATATTCTAAATGTAAAACACTTAAACAAGCACTTCTATGTGAACTCTTTTTTCTCACCACACCTTTGGCATTTAGATGAACAGTATGATTTAAATTATTTTTATTTTTTTTGTGTAGCAAAATATACTAGAAAAAATCTCTATCTATATGATGTCTATTGAAGGATGTGGAACGGAAATGAGGGACCAAATGTATCTAAATGAAGAAATGGCAATGAAAAGGTCTTCCATGAATCTTCACTTTGTAGGAGTGGAGTCGTATAATTGGTGTGGAACCTGATGTGTTTTGGTTAAAAAAATTATTCAAATTCAAATAAATAAAAAAAATAAATCTCAATCCAATATCACTCCATGTCTTTGCAATCATTCCCTTGCCTATATCTGACTATACTGTGAGTCTGTTCTCCTCGAGGTGTTTTGCACAAGCCACGACAGTCGACAGTTTCACTTTAAAGTTGAGGGCATTTACGTTGTTGCATGCATTAGTACACTCTAGGGCTTGAAATGGTGAGGGAGGAATTATCTAAAGTTTTATTATGTCCTCTCTGAGTGCATCTATATGGTCATAATTATGTACCAAGGTAGTTATACCCATAAGCTAGCCTGCGGCCTTGTCCTTGGGTGCATGGTAATTGTAAATAACAAGCAAGAACTAATCATATCATGTGACATAAATTGTTTGTGACAGAGTTTCTGAATGATCTGCTGGGGTGAAGGCTGGATGGAGGGCAGCAGGCAGGGTATCTTCTGTGGACCAAGTACAAGTGGGTTCAAGAACACGAGAAACAAATCATCAATAAGTGGATAGAGATTTTCTCACACTGCAGGAGTTTTCATCTTACTTGAGTCCCCCAACGTTGATGTGCCACTTCAGTGCACATCATCGGGGTGTTTTATCTTTTTATTTCAACAACAATGAAATGAAATAGAAAAAAAATCATCACTTAGCAACCCTCATAATGACACAACTTAGATTTAGAGGATTGAAGGGTGAGAGGTTTTTCACTGACAGAAAGCTCAGCTAAATATTATCATGAGGATTATACAATGGAGATGATGGTACGGATTACTATTGCAGCAAACATGGTGAACCTTCTACTATCCTAGTGGCCAGCAGGAAGGTTGTACCCTAACCACTGACTGTTGGCAGAAGTTAACCTACCACCTACGGACCTTTAGCATGCGAAGCTCCCTAAAAGCGACTCTAATTATTGGCTGTTGATTCATCTCTGCTCTTTTTAAAATGACATACACTTGTGATTACAGTAGTAGTGGCAGTGATGATGGCAGTACAGCCAGTAAGATGAGTGACTCGTTCTTACAGGAAGTCCTATGATCCCTTCCACACATACACACATACCCTAATTTAGAAAACAAATCTGTAGCTGCAGCTACACAAAAGTGGTCCCGCGTCTCTCTGTAAGGGGCGATCAAAGCTGTCACAGCACTGTGATCAAAGATCGCCTGTGGAATATTTTTGGACAGAGTGAAAATTTCACTTAATCGTCTCTCAGTGGGAGTGTCAGCTACCCAACAAAGAGAGGCCCAGCATGGAGCCACGTCCTCAACGTAGCTGTGCGTCAGTTTTTATTTGAGTGCGAGAGTCAGGGAGACGCTGGAGCCTATCCCATCACTCAACAGGTACGACCAAGTCATTTAACACAAGCTGAGGTTGTCAAATGCAGTTGAGGCTTTGATGATCAAAGCTCCAGAACTACGTTCCCTGATGTGTATCCCACACAGTTGCTTTCTCCCATGACACCTATTCACTGTATTCATCGATTTCACTCCGTTGGCGCACAGAGGGCTCTAAGGTGGTAGAATGGAATGATTGCTGAAGGAGTTTTTCACACAGTGGCAGAAAAACAGCAACGCAAAATCTCAGAGCAAAATTGTAGCTAAAAGTAGATCTATATGTTAATCAATCATTTATTTTATTTGTTTGAATGTTTTTGCACATCTGATGCTATCAGGGCTTTATTCAATTTACTTTCCTCATGGAAATGAAAAAAACAAAACATTAAGTTATGTTTGGTGTAACATGATTTGAAAGAAGCACAATGTAACTTAAACGTTAGATCTTTATTTGTAAACCCTAAAAAATAGAAGAAATGAAAATTATTGATTGTTTTTTTATTTATATAGCAACTGTGGCAGTCAAAATTGTCTCCAAGCACTTTACAGAATCCCAGGGTCTGACACCCAACAAGGAACACTGGCAGCAAAAACTTCCCTTTAACAGGAAGAAACCTGGAGCAGGACCAGGCTCATGTTGGGGGACCCTCCTGCTGGTGGCCAGCTGAGCAGAACTGTAGTTAATGTTAACCAGTTCTTAATCTGTTTAACAGAGATGACAGTCCATGGTTTATTTGTTTACCTTTGTTTACCTTACAAATAGGTTTACTTTCTTTCTGCCTTTCACTGCAGACTCTAGCACCAGATCCCCGTCATACAGGAATATATGCTAGAAGACATTCGAACAATGCTTCTTAACCTGGGTTCGATCGAACCCCAGGGGTTTTAATGATTAGATAGATGGCAGTTATAATAACTGATCTAATTCTTCAACAAATATCCTTTTTTATGGTTTTGTCTTTTTTTAAAATTGTGTTTCTATTTATTGGTGAATGGCCCGTCTGACCCCTCCATTATCATAACATCATAGTGGTTTCCAAATCTGATTCCTTGAAGTATTAATAATATAAAACCATGTTTTGGCGACTCCCCCCCTCCACCCTGGAAATAAACAGAATTCATTAAACTTATTTAAAAAACATTCCCCTGGACTGCAGCTTTGAAACTCCTCATTTGCACTGTAGTGACTCTTATAGCCATAAACTCAAACCACCAGGACTTCCCATTTTTCACATAATTGGTACACGGCTGGATTTTATCCTCGCCATTTGGCAATCTCATAATGCCTTGACTTTTAAAAACCTATAATTCAGATGAAAGATTGAGTGACTCACAGCCAAGCGGAGCTGTTTCCTCCAATGGCCTTTTGAAGTTCAGCCAAGCAAAATCTCTGTTAATTAGAAGTGAACAAAGAGGAGGGAGTGAAGGGAGAACACCAACGCTGACAGCGGGTTTTCGTGCCTGGAAACAATGTTGCAGTGTGGGTAATTTAATAGAATCCTAATAAATACCGTGATGGAAACCCACAGCAGCAACGGCATATTAAATATTAATTATTGAACATTTTATTGGAAGAACTAAATCACAAGTATTGTTAGCAAGTGATCAATTATGAATATTGTACGCCTAAATCTCACGTGCAGTCTTGACTTGATGCAAAGCTGCAGACTGAAAGGAATTTATTAAAGTTTCCCAGTAAGCTATAACACAGTACAATCCCTAAATCTGGGCTTCCCAACTTTTCCAAGGCTTCAAACAGCGTCAGCTTTTTCTTTTCTTTTTTCCTTTTCTGTGTGGCTTTAAAGCATTTGACTATGTACCCCTACCTCACACTGGCATAATTCAATTGCCCAAGAGTTCTAAGTTTGTATGGTTCTTTATTTTATTTCTTTGTAGTAGAATCTGTCATGACAACGCTACTGGTCTGTTCTGTGGAACTTTTTCAAAAATCTGTCCACTAGCTAGCCGCTATTTTGTGGACCAATTCAAGATTCAAGATTCAAGAGTACTTTATTGATCCCTTTAGGGGGTGTCCACCAGGGAAATTAGCATCTCCAAAGATCTACAAGCATCTACAAAATTTCCCACCACCATTACACCCCATTAAACCTATTAAAGATAATAAAAATATAATAAAATAAGAAATAAAATAGAATAAATTAAAAATAGAATATGAATATAAATATAAAACTATAAAAATGTTCCAGTTCTCCTGTTGGCCCTCCTCCCCCCCTGTGAGGAGTTGAACAGCCTGATGGCTCGGGGGATGAATGAGTTCCCCAGTCTGTTGGTCCTGAACTTGGGGAGGCGCAGCCTCTGGCTGATCAGGCTTCTCTGGCTGTGGATGACAGTGTGCAGAGGGTGGCGGTCATTGTCCATGATGCTCCGCAGCTTGTCAATAGTTCTCCTCTCTGCCACTGTCACCAGAGGTTTCAGCTTCATCCCCGGGCAGCGTGATGGAAGGCACAAACTGCCAGGTCAACACAGATTATTTGTACTTTTTTGGCATTTTCTTCAACTTTCCTCCAATTTTCTGAAGCCTCCCTGGGATCCCCCTGCTGGGCCCTACTTTGAAATCCATGGCAATAATGTAATGTCAAACTTTTACTTAGCAGAACAGACCCAGTCTTGATGGTGCAGCGGTTTGCACAGTCACACAAGAAGATGATTTGATTCCAGCTCAGGCCTTTCTGTGCCTGCATGTCCTCCCAGTGCCTGTGTGTGTTTTCTCCAGATACACCAGTTACCTTCCACAGTTCAAATGCTTAAGGTTGACCGAAGAACCTAAATTGCCTAAATCTGTGTGTCTGTGTGTGTTTGTAATAGACTGTGACCTGTCCATGGTGTCCAGTTTAACAGAAACAACTGGATCCTTGAGGCTGTTTTGCTTTTTCGCACAATGTGGCCTATGTTACATTACTGAGTTTATCCTTTCACAATCACCAACTAGTGTCAGCGATGACCTCACACTTGGTTTGGAACTGGCAACCTTCCTGCTGGACAGGCCATGTGGCAACGTAATAACTCCTCAACCAAGCAGGCGAGGAAGCAGTAACAGGACACACAGCCATGTTAAAAAGAGAACCAGGCAAGCTGTTGAATTCTCGCTGTTTATTTTGGTGCGAGACAACAAAAAGAGAGCTTCTTTCTCTGAACACTCACCCAACTCCTGCGCCTTTGGGTTCACCTGTATCCTTCTGTACCTGTGTTCTTGGTACTTCTGCTTAAAAGCAGCAGAACTGGGACAGTATGGATAATTTATTTTGGTGATAAGTTGGAATAGCAGCTAGACGCAGGCCTTTGAAATGAGCTGGAACTGTCTCTATACTGTATGCTGCAAGTTTTTTGTCCTACTTTGAATGTATTAATAAAATATAACTCAATTTTCAGCCCTTCTTTCCATCAAATGGAAATAACAATAACATGAGCTGAAATGTCACAAACAGTGATGTTTGGGGTAGGGACCCGTCCCTGTAGGCCAGATGCAAGCTTGTACCCTTTTCTTTCATGCAATTTTCCTTTTTCCGTCACCTGGATCCCGAACAACCGCGACCCTCTTCAACAGAAACAATCAATGAGCATTCTGGAAGAATGCGAAAAACTCTGGCTCGCCGAGCTGCTCAGCGTGGAGCCCATTCAGACGAGGGGCCTGCTCGAATCCATCAAAAGATTACAATCTTGAAAGGATAATGGCACGGGATGACATGGATGAGTGATTTTATTTCTAAATCAGCAGCTCCGTCTGAATATAAATGCTGATAAAGCCGAATATTCCGAATCCTGGACAGCGCTTAATAGGTCACCGTCAAATGTCCCATTAGCCGTCAGTCGGGCCTTTCCAGGATGAGTGAAGACAGGAAACCTGATAGGTCCTTACTCCGTCCCATATTTGGATTATAAAGTAAAAAGTGTATGGGACTGTCAATTAAAGGATAGTAATCCATGAAAGTCAGACCCCTTTTTCTGCCCTTGATGGGAAGAGACAGGCTGCTCTGCCGGAATTGCGGCGCAAAAACCTGTCGAAACCTACACCTGACGAGCCGGTTTTCTTTGACACCGATGGAATCATTTTTCGATTGAGGGTGATAGCCTGTCAAAGCGACACCATCCAAGGTAAGTCTTGATTGTCTGTAAAAATTACCTTTTGGGTAGTTCATTACGGTCCCCTTCCCCTCAGCTGAATCTTTAGCTGCTTGTCTCCTCAATTTGGGAGCAAATAAGGCCCCACTGAACACAAGCGTGACTTTCACCTTCGGCGTGGCAGTAGAAGGGACAGGCATTTGTCACGATCTGCATCCACAGGGCTTCACTGCTCATTCATACATTACCTTAATAGGGATTTTATGAGAGGTCATTCCTCTTACTCTGCCACTTAAAGAAGTGCAGTGTAGACATGAAGGGGGGGGGGCAAAACAAATCACATTTATTATCTCCGCTAATTCACCTAAAATCCAGCGCTTCACGGTGGAAGAGGTGCTAGAAGAGGTACTGTAAAGTTGAGCTGTAAATGTGCTCGGACTCGCAATTAACGGCTAATTTACAGTTTTGTATTAACTGCAACATTGCGCTGCCACCGCCACCGCACCCTCCCCGTCTCTGCTCAACAACTGAGTTTGTATCAAGCAGCAAAGTGAAATCATCATAGCTTGTTTAAGCTCTCCAAAACACACGTTTTTACACAAGCTTTGTGTAATTCAGGATTCTCGGTCTCTTACAAAAAGTTATAATGGAGTGTAGAGTATTGACACAAAAACATGATGGCAGAGCACTTTACATTTTCCAGTTTCCTCCTAGCAGGCAAAGAAATGCATATTTTGAAGACTCTAGCTAGCTTAAAGGTGAATGGTGAAGGGTGTGTGAGCTTTAATATACCAGAGACCTTGTTAAGGGTGTTAACACTCCTGATCCTGAGGGTCAACGCGCAAGCGATGAAATCTTTTTAAGGCCTACCGTGCAGATGCATCAAGTGAAGTATTCCTAACCTTTGTGCGAAATCAAGCTTTGGAATTAATCGTTTCTCCAAGGAGAGCCAACCCTGAGTCTTGGACTATCTGATCAGCTGTTTAGCAGGTCACACAGGGAGATATAAACACAAATGTGATACTTTTCAGTGTTGCAGATAAAGTTGTATTTTTGATGGCCTGTTGTTATTATTGCAGCTGTATGCACACAGGAAGAGGACAGCACTGATTTCATTGCATATTTGAAGTTTGTATTGCTTTGAGGATTATCCACTACTATGATGAGTTCTTTTAAAATCGACTCCTTCAGCCAAAGCGGACCAGCTCCAGACATCCCATTAGACAGTGTGATATACTAGAAGTTTTAATAATTTAATGAGGCCATTTAAAAGGTTACCCCACAATTTAGATGGTAATTAAAACATATCAACTGTGGGTTTGGGGGGGGGGGGGGGGATGACATTGACTGGAGTCATTTTTGAGTAGTTTATTTCATGTGAATTTAACACTTCGTAGCGAATGCAGGTTTCTATTGAGAAAGAAAAGTTCATAAATGCGTAGATCAAACCAAGAAGGCGTGAATGTGTGAGTCTGGTTCTCAAGCATTAGCTTAAGTAGCTTGATTTACAGCTAATAACAAGACTGTTTCCACCTGTTGTGAAAATTTAAAAAGTCTACCAATTGAATGGAGATCCTTTGAGAGGACATGCAATTTCTTCAGCTTTAAATTGCATGTATGTTTCATTGTTAACTCCTGTGTTTAGACAAAAATGAAAATGGCCCTGACAAAAGCCTGACATTAGCTTTTCTGATAGCGTGTCCACAACATCCACAACTTGTCTATAGTTGCGAGTGAATCGTGACTCAGGCAGAGCTAATGAGGCATATTTGCCTCACTAGTTCTCACCAGTTGAGTCCAAGTAGAAGTGGTGCTGCGACACACTGCAGACATAACAAGATAGACGCATTGTGTCAATGGCTATTGGGTAAAACAGGAGTTAGCAGCTGGGTTTAGTTTTGTACCGACTGACACCTTAAGGCTTTTCTCCATCTCTCTCCAAATAATATATAACATGTTTTGGACCCCTTCTTCACTTAGACTGAATTAATTCCTCTTTTTTTTTCTCACTGTAACTGAAACACTAGCTCATTATGTGTGACTCAGCCCTATTTCAGATTAAGTCAAGGGCATAAAAGCCCTGGTCTGATGCAGGTTCACTGTTAAAATGCTAATCACATTAACAGCCACTTCATTTTTTTCTGACCTGTCGCAGATCTGATATTGTTTTGGTTGCTTTCAGACATGCTAATGAATACGAGCCTGTTCAACGATTATCGCCACCTAACGGAGGGCCACTTTGAGACGGCACCATGGCAACAACAACAAACCAGCCGCCCGTATCAGCCAGTAATGAATGAGCCGCCAAAGAGCTACAGCATTTGCGTGTGGCACCCGTAAAAGTATCTGTGTTTGCCTTCATGCTTCTATTTAACTGTACGTGCCTGCCTTTGTGTTATTTAGTGTGCGTTTCAAAATATGGTTTTGAAACGCTTATTTAACACATGCATATATTTACTTCCAGTAAGAATTCCCCGAATGCTGATTTGATTTATTATGACAAGTTGTTATGGAAATTTAAACTAACTCAATAGAAGCTAGGATTAGTTGCTTAGTGGTTACATCATTATTTGCCTGACCTTGTTTTGAGGAAAAAGCTTCTCCCTTTAAATTAATTGGGAGCGGTTAACAGAGAATGGAGGAAAATGTAACTATTCCAAACATCAAGGCTGATTGTTTCTCACTCCTGGCAGATCCCCCCCCACCCCCCCATCATTTAAGGACAACTGTGGCTAATTTGGGTGTAAAGGCTGATCCTGCACAGCCTTGATGATTCCAGTGAATCAAAAAGTGCTTTAAAAGCAGCCGCTAGGCTAAGGGATGGGTGTAATCAATACCAAGAAGACATCACTTATCCTGTAATCAGACGTCCTCTTCTCCCACAATGATCTGGCGATCCGCCTGGGCCAAATATGCAGATGAATCATCTCAGCACAGTGTGAGCAGAACCTGCGGGGATGGGCGGCACCAACAGAGAGAGGAAGGAAAAGAGAAGTTGGCAAAGAGAGTGGAACTGGAGCCGCTTCTCAGACCTTGATGGTTAATTTTGTCTCATTGGTCATTTTGGGCGTGGAGCGAGTGGCATGAGAGCTCAGACAGCTAATCAACGGCTCATTCATATCAAATGCCCAATCGGGGGGCCAGTTCCTGCCCTCTCATCATTTTAATATTTGTCCTTAGCTCAAACAATCATGTCAGTTTTAAAATTAGCCCAGATCCCTTTAATATTAATCTAATCTGCAGATATTAGATCCACGTTAGCTTGAGAGGGATGAAAGTGCCACTTTTTTCCCACTCAGACTAATATAACTAATATATACCCTCCCTTATATAACTAATATCTACACACAAAACAATGAGTATATAGTTCTGGTGCAAAGTTTTGTTGGGGAATCCTCTGGCAACCACCCAGAAGTCTCCTATTATATTAGATCACCCAGTGGTACTAGGCTCCTCTGCCAAACCCCATACACATCTCACAAAACAGAGTTCCTAAAGTGTCTGTATGGCTTCGGAATCTCCCTGGATCCATATTAGATTGAGCACTCCCAAGTTTCCCGGCTGAGATATTCCAAAGCTTATGGTCATGGCTGGCTGAAAAGCCTTCTGTTGTAGTCTGGAAGATCCCATTTATTTTAACGGATGGTTCTGCCCCAGTGTGTGTGTGTGTGTGTGTGTGTGTGTTGTGTGTGTGTGTGTGTGGTGGGAGTCCATTTTTAGCTACTGTACCATGAATCAGACCTGCTGTGTTTTATCAGTTGTGAGTGGTCAAATTTTCTGGACTCTATCTGAGCTCATGTATTGCACTGGACCCAGGGTCTTTTAGTCTGACAGGCTGTTTGGGTGGCTTTTTATGGGTCAAATAACACATAGATAATATTGACATTTTGCCCGAACAATGTATTGTAGTGGAAAAGATAACACTGGTTCCTTTTAGAGCAAAGTCATATCTTTTGTTCCGCACTAAAGAATAAAATGTTGCAGATGTGTGTGTGTGTGTGTGTGTGTGTGGGGGGGGGTTCTTTAATCTGCTGAGTCGGGTGAAATCTGTCCTTCAAATGCTGCAAGAGTGGACGACTTTGTCTTTCTCAAAGTGGCGAGAAGAAGATCAAAGTTCCTCCTGTTCAGGACATTTCAGACTTCACAAGAAACTCATGTGCAGACCACTCGTGTCCTCCCACTGTGCTTTCTACATCGAGCTGTTTTCTCCTCTGTGCGCAACCATCGGCTTCCTGAATTATTGGCAATTAGTGTGTCTTCATACGTCTTACATGATGTATTGATCGGAATTTTCTTATTTCTTAACGCCTCCGGCCAACTGTTCAGTCTCCACGGCAGCAGCATTTCCACCTCTTCACATTCATCACCATTTCTGACCGATCACATGGTGACGAGGAACAAGCTTTGCCTGGATGATGCGCGAGAACTTGATGGCGAACATTTTTTTCTGTTGTTGCTGTGTCTGAAACGGCCTCGGAGGAATGTGCCCCCGCAGCCGGCGTTTGTAGTCCTGGACTGCAGCCCCCTCTGCTGACTCTGTCCGTCTGGTGCTGCCTCCTCAACACAAGCTCTCTTGCCCTTTTGACCTTGTCGGCACAAGTTCCCCCACCTCCAAAACCTCGTGCCGATGAGCCACGGCGCTTTCAGGCGAGGCAGCAGGAGTGTGTCCTCAGCAGCCTCCGCTTCCATCTGCTCAGGGGCTGCTGAGGGGCGTCATTGACAGGAGGAAGTTGTTGCGTCGACTCATTCATGGGCGCGGTGCCCACCAGCCACTGAAGTGGGCGAAATCATCCCTTTGTGGCGGGGAAAGTGTGAGCGAATGCGTCACATCTGAGCAGACATTTACTTTACAGCTAGCGAAAGGGTCAGAGTAAACACATGAAAGAGGTTCTACACGTCCTGGCTTTTAAAAAAAAACAAAAAACAGTGATAGCGGTCAGTTTGTGTTGGATCCACATTTGCAGGCGGACGGCACTCTTCACCTGCCGTGTGCAGTAAAGTAAATCCTTTTGCCGCACCTGGACAGAATGCCAAAGCAGCGAGGAGAGGGGGAAGAATCTGGGACCTTAGACATCAAAATAACAATCACGTGCTGGCTGGAGATGGTTCATGCTTCTCGACAACACGTTTTTAGGCTGTTTTAGGCTCAGTCAAGTCAAAGCCTTTTGTGCAGTTTGCTGTAATTTTATTTGTATTATTTCATGCTTTTTGGTCTAATATGAAAAGGAAATCTTGTTGAATATTGAATCTTTCCATTTAAATCAGTTTCCATACCTGACTGCACTGTAGACACTGCTGCTTAAATGGATAAATGAGATTTTAACCACAAATGTTTTTTACTGAAAGTGTCTGTTGGGGCTGTTTCATGGAGATATCAGGGTAGTAATGAGTGAAGCCCCCCCCCCCCCCCCCCCCCCCATGAACACACAACACATGGGGCTTTAGCGCGACATAAACACTACACTTTAACGCACCTAAAGGCATGTTGACGTGGGGAAATAGCTGCATTATTTGGTTACTCTGAGTTAATGAAGGAAGAAAAAAAACATTTGAATTCTGAATGCAGTGTCAGAGAATGCAATGCTAATCACATAGCGTGCAATTAGATTGTTTTAATTAGACTTTGGCTTCTACAGCATGTCCCAGTTTAAAAATAATCACTGGCTAATGACATAAAAAAAATTGTTTTTCTGTTAACACTGAGATGTTGCACATATTATATATAGTGTCAAGCATGAGATCCTTGCAGTTTATTTATGGAGATTTTTAAATACGGTACCTTATTCAATGATTACTGTTATAAATTGAATCATCGTGACAGTAATTTGGAAACGAAGAAAGCAACAGCAAAAAAAAAAACAAACGAGTTTGTAGGCAGAAATATTGCATTTTGAGAAAATAATCTATTAAATAAAATAAAGAGATTAAGAGGGAGGGGTCCTAAGTCGATAATGCAGTAAATGGTAATGCTTATGTCTCCATTTTAAACTTTAAAATCCCCTCCAAATGCCTCCAGGAAAGGCAACAAACATAATGGCTATGACCGATGTAATGGTCAAATGTGAAATAACAGTGGGCCAGATTCACCAATATGTTCTTAAGAATCTTCTTAGATTCTTTCTTAAGTTGTTCTTAAGAAGTTCCTTAAGAAAACCCTACGTCGGATTCATCAACGCGTTCGTAAGCCCCAGAATTGTTCGCAGCTGTGTTCTTAGATTGATGAATGCCATCTGTTCGTAAGTTGAAAGCGCGTGCCAGGTGAGTCTAATTAACATACGATTAGCATAAGTCACCGCCCACTAATGCCCATAAAAGGAACTGCAGCAGGACCCTGTAGACAGAGCAAAAAGCAGCCAAATGCCCAAAGCGAAATGCCCAAAGCTTGCCTCTCCACGCCTGATTTCTGACGCCGTGTTGAACAATCAAGAAAGGATGGCTAACACGCTTGATAAAATTGCCTCAACCCTGATGACTATAGCCAACACGCTTAAAGAAATCAACGAGAATGTAAAAAAAGAAGAATGTAAAAAAAATAAACGTGTAAAAGCTGTGCTCGGATTGTGACAATAATGCATTTTATTCACAAACGGGCAATTAATCGCGCTCGACCATGAACCGCGTGCCTGCAGTCTGGCCCCATCATTGCGTCAGGACGCACATCCTCACGGGGTTGAGGCTCTGTGTCCAAACACATCCAGCGCCCCTTTAACATGCCAATGGTGCGTTCAATGGTGGAGCGACTGCGCGCATGCATCTGATTGAATAAAACTCCTGTGGAGTCTGAGGGTTGGTCAGTGGTGTCAACAACCAGGGAGCCAGGGCATATCCTCGATCCCCTAATAAAATAATTCAAGATAAAATCAAATAAAAAGACAGTTTTGGCATGGTTTCCAATTTGGTTGATTAATGTTAAGTCATCGGCACATTTACGTAATTTTAAAATTCTCCGTAAATCACCCAAAATAGGAAATAAACAAATAAATATGACAGAATTATCATTGTAATATTGAATTTTATTGAACTGCACAAGAGAAGAAAACCCAACCATACCAACATGTCGGCACTGAAATGTGCGCAAGAGTACTCCTGAGTGTTCGTAGGATTTGTTCTTACCTACGAATAAATCCAGGATAAGAAGAAATTGGTGAATGCCACAATCTTCGTAAACTGTTCGTAAGTGGGACTTAAGAACAAATTTGTTCGTAAGAACGCTTCGTGAATCTGGCCCAGTGTTTTTATTATAGATCTGCAACAGAAAACACAATTAAACACTTTATAATAAATAAGAAGCTTTGTTACAGTCAAACCATTGATGGTAATTCAATGGCCTTTGGCAGGAGCTGTCAAATAGATCATGTAAATAATTAATTCTGCGAAGGTTACCAGCGTGCTCACACATCTTATGTGACACATCATCCCCAGGGCCTTTGGATTGCTAATCAGGGCTGCAACTGTTGCTCAAGGGCTTTGTCAGCGCAGACAAAGGGGAAAAGGCTTTGAACAAATGAGTTTTGCAAAATAAAAATAAAATAAAAGCTGAATCGATGGTAGAAATATTTGATGTTTCGACACCAGGACAGATGGCTCTGTGTAAATTTGTGCTCATTTGGGAAACACAGCATATAAAACTACAGGAGGTTTGGAGGGACACCTCATAAACGTCAGGCCCAAAGTTGAAACATCACAGAGATGACAGAAGCAGCCCCAGCTTTTGATTCCTCTGGCCCTCTGGTTGGAGCCCGGCCCATTTTTGTTGGATTTTAGTTTGAATCCCTCTGAAGCCTTCGAAAGCACCAGTAGGGGCGTTCCAGAGAGTTCACCTCTTGCTGCGCTCCGCTTTACATTGAGAACTAAAATGAATTGGTATTGCTTCTTGCCTCATATTGATACTGACATGTAGCCGTGCATCCTACCCAACAGATTGACGTGTTTATTGTACAGATTGTTTACTTGTATGGTTCCAACGGGTTGGAAAATCAATCCAGCCGTCCTCGATCGATATGACAAATACACAGAAGAATAATAAAAGCTTGAAAAACGTTCCAGTTACACCCTTCAATTGTACTTGTGCTTTCAATCAGCACTAAAAAAGCTCACAAAATATACATTTTCTGCCGTGTAAAACCAAGATGGAAACTACAGCATCGCGATATATTGATAAGTTTGCTGACCAAACTGTTGCCCTCAGTTGTGAAGTACTGTTATTAAATTGGGCCTGCACCTCATCAACCCAGACATTTCCAAGCAAAAACAGGTCGATAACTCTGGCATGATGTGGTGCCCTATAACACGTTCAAAACAGACACAGCTATACACTATAACAATAAACAATTTTAAAAGAAAACACTTTTTGTTTCTAAAGGAAATTTAAATTGCTATTGATGCTCTAATGGGGACAGAGTGAGCTAGCAATTAAATAGCCATGAAATATTAGTTTTGAACTAGCATCCATTCTCAGCAGAATTCCGGATATACTGTAGGTGTCAGCAGTGAGATAGAAATGTTTTGTATTATAAATATACAATATTCACTGTTATTGTAGGTATTATTTTAATCAACCAGCGCTCATACAATTTACATTTTTATGCGTTTATTCAGTTTGCCTACATCTTGTTGAAAGTGAGTTTTTTTTCCCATCTGGGGCTCATTTTTATAAACTTGTGTGTGTGATAAAATAGTCGGGCTCTATTCTGCCAAAAATGACTGCAGACCTAACAACACGCCTTGGACTGGACTTGGTTCATAAACACAAATTACAAAACCAATATTTCCCAACAAAATCACAAATATATGAAAAGGAAAATAGTTTTCAGATTTCCCCCAAAGCCATTTGAGGCCTCCTCCAAGGTCATTTCCCCACATTTTGCGACATACCCCCTAGTATTGTATCTTTATATAGGCAGTAGTAATATAAGATTACATATGCTGCTTTATGACCAAAGTCCCTTCAATGTTCTTCCTAATCAGAAAACAGAAAGCTATGCTGCTAATATTCATCACCCAAATCCTGTGTCACTTGTGGTCTTTCTTCAGACCAGCATCTCAGCAGGAACCATCAGATTTAACATCGGATCCAGTGTTTCATTGAATCATAAACTGGTCACTGTCACAGTCCTTTGGATCTCCATGCTTTTCCTGTTCTTGACATTTTCATCCTATCCAATTCAAGTAGCCACTGAGAGATACGTCCGCAGTGGCTGTGTAATGAGATAATCAATGTTGCTCACTTCACCTGTCACAGCCAATTTAGGACCTGCATTCAAAACCGTTTTTTTTACACTAAACTCAACTCAATATTCAGTTAAACTGCATAAAAGAGTCATATAACTGGTGTCAAGTCCCTTTCACTCCCTTTCACAAATACTAAATGTCAGTGTAGAGACGTGGTTTAGTGATGAGTAAATAAGGTAAAATACTGTCAGAGCTTGAATGTCGGATATAAAAAATGATGAGACATCAGTTTAGAGGCATCCGCCTAAATTGGCTACGTGATATTTGCAACTGAGCACATTTGGAGCGTAATTTTAAATGGCTTTTTTGTCTTTTTTAATGGCAGGTCTGTTTGAATTTGAACAGAATGGAACAAGAGGAAGCCGTTAAATGAAATGCTCCAGAGAATACAGATTGACTAGGCTACCAGCTCTATAGACTGCGGCCTTTTTCGGTTTTGTGTGGCGGATGACATAATTACCCTGTAGCTACAGATGGCGTGAATGTTAACTAGGACTGCTCATTTGATAGAGACGTATGTGAATGAGATGGACAGTGTCAAAATACAGTAGATATTCGAGGAGAGGGCTTTTCTTCTGCAATGGACAATGAATATAAATAGTTGTTCTCAACAATGTAGTGAGCAAAACAAGGTCACAGGTTAGATTTAAAGCGAATCTGGTCCCAGATTTTTCTAGATGGCCTGGTTGACAAAATAATTTATAGTCTATTTTGATTGTCTTCAGGCACTTCACGGAACAGAACATGTAGCTGTTCATGTAAACATGTGCACAATTGAATCCAAACATGGAATTGTGCCTTCCTGTGCTGTTGCTTGTAGCAGATGACTAAATGTTCACCATAGCAACATGACCCAACATCACTCTTGCATGCTTTCAGGGTCATTTCGCAGATCCACTTATTTTCATTAGTTTGTCTTTATGCTGTTAATTGGCAAAGGGAGGTTCAGTAAAGTATTCCAGGCAGTGTTTAACTATATAGCAGACTTATTCATTTCATTTTCTTGACGCCTATATCCCTTTCAGGGTCATGGGGAAGGTGCTGGAGCCTATCTCAGCTGCTGATTGCAGGGTACGCCTCCGACTGACTTACCTGCTCATTGCAATACTGTGTGAGCAATTGTCTGTTCAGTAACTTGCTCAAAGGGACCTCGGCATTGCCACGAAGGTGTTCAGGCACCTTCCCCTACCAGAACACCTTCCGTGTTTTTGCCTCCACTGGGGTTTGAACCGAGTATCCTCCCATCCTCTTCTCAGCCCTGCCCTCCACAGGTGGAGCTAACACTGCCCGGTTGACAGTGTTATGATGGGACCAAACCAATTCAGGATGATTTGTGCACGATTTTGTCATGGCCGTCACATTTCCAGCATAGAGTCTGATCATGAACCACGGGAACAAAGAACGGACATGATTGTTAGCAACTCCCCGACAGTCACAATGTCCTGACAAAAAGTCTAGCATGTTTTTAAAGTTTTATTTTTTAACTTTTTAAATTTCCCAACCCATCTTATGATGAAAACCTTCATGTTGACCAAATAGGATTGTTTAAACAGTCACAGTATGTTAACTTGCTTTGTGTAGTCAAAGTTAATGATTTTAAGGTGAACACATTGATTTACTTCAAGCTCTCTGAAGAAGTATCAACAGCCTACTATTCAGGACAACAACGTGACCTTTTTCTCGTGCTTGTAGCCATGGATGACAGCACTGGCTCTCTGAAGATGCAAATTTCTCAGTCCTTGCTTTCTGGCATTCCTGTGAATCGAAAGTACGCTTCCCTTAAGCGTACTTGCTCCTCCCATTTTATCACCCAGGCTTATCAAGAAGATTTAACAATACAAGACAGGCAGGAGAAGAGACAAGTAACTCCCAGTGGAAATAAACTTTCAACATACAAAGTGTTTGAAATGTTGGAGTATCAGATTAACAGTTCATTGTAAATTAACTATATTAAATCTTCACCTGAACACTCCTTGGATTAGAACAGAAAACACTAATAAAGGAGCATTTCATTGAAACTATTATTAGGTACAAACCGCAGTTGTTAAATACTCATTTGTGGTCATCAAGTGTTGGATTTACATATTTTCTGCAGTGGCAATTCTCTGGATCTTACTTCATTATTTAACTATAATTACATTTATTGAACTTTAAATGTGTTTTGTTTTTATTTTTATTTCTGTGAAGCAACAGCTTAATGAGACGCCGTCACCCAGCTTATCCAGGGTATGTAAAGTATTTGTCACCATGGTTACTGTCAGCAATCAACCACTCAATCAATTTACAACAAAGCTCCGCCGTGTGAAATTGAACGATGATGGGACAGCTGCGGCTGCATTTTCCTTTGCAAAACATTTGAAACCATTGCTTTATGATTCCACACGGTCCTCTTATTTTGCTCAGAATATTCACAACTCATCTTTCCCGCACTGCAACCGCTCAATTTCCCCCGATAGAGCACTGACAATAGTACGCTTGGAGAGAGCCAAATGCATTTTTCCTCGATGGAGAAAAAGGCCATTTATCCTTACATGCAATTTCTTTGGGGTCAGCAGACCCACTGCTGCAGGTTTCCGAAACTCTCGGAAGCCATCAGGGATATTAAGTTTATGGGCAAATCAGCTGATTAATCAGAATCCTCCCGCTCTGCGGGAGCTTGCAATCCTGACGTCTACCTGAATAAAACCATTAATCAGTGAAAGCTTCCAATTATGCAGAAGAAGCCCACATTGCTATGAGTTTCTGCTCCATTAGAAAAGTGCAACTGAGATGGCAAGAGTAATTGCACTTGTTAATGTGCTATAAAATATTTTATGTATAATTTGCATCACTGTCTATACATGCCTATCTGTTATGTATCTAATGCGAAATTGGTTATATTTGATGTATCTTGCATTCACAAAATACTATTCAATATTTCCTAGAGCTTGTGTTAAATGCATGAGAAACAATGGTCACACCTGCACAAATAACATAAAGATACAATAGCGCAACATGGTGCTAAAGATGGAGATTAGAGGAGCAGATGGTTAAAAAAAAGAATAAAAATCTTAGTGGAGCCTTTACAGCTCATATACTAGCTTAATTATAGAACAGAACGGGGAGTAAAGCCCTGAAAGAAAGATTTTAAAGAGACAGAGATGATAAGGAGAATTCAGACTATATGATTTTAATGGCTGTGTCTACTAAAACCTGCACACTGTCTTGGGTCATCCAGCACCTCCCACAGGCAGGTGGGATCCTCTTCTATAGATGAATTAATGAGATGAATTGGATCAAGTTATGACCTCCCAGCCGCTCTCTTCTCCTCAAGTGTCTCATAATTTTCAACATTTTCAAAGGAACACAGGCAGCAAATAAGAATGTGGGTTATTTTGGAGCAGCAGAAAGATGATTCCCAGATCTCTGAGTCGTTAAATGTGCACAGAAGGACTCTACATAATGAATCATGGTATGTAAATGCATCTACTGGGCCATCTGTGATTTGCATCCATGCATTTTCATGCATGCAAACACATTGCAGAGTTTGACGCCTTGTGTTTAGGTGGTTATTTTAAAAAAAAAATGCCATTCACTAAATGGTTATTGCTTACCCGCTCTAAATAATAATAATAATAAAAAAACACAGGCTGCACAGGAAGAACACAATTGCAGGGTTTGAAACAATGCGGGGTGCTTGAGGCCCTTCGCTCAGTAGTGCCATTCTCAGTAGTGTGACACACGCAGCGAGAGAAAGCTCTTCATCCCTCCCAAACACTGAAACAGATGCTCCAGTTTACGCTTTAAGTGGCGTAAAGTGCTGCGAACATCACATTTGCAAAAACGATCAAGCAAAGGCTCAATGGAGGAGGAGGCGGGGGGGTGGGCTCGGGCAGAGCCTTATCTGAATGTTAAACTTCAAATGGAAGTGGCCTGTTGTGCTCGCCTTACAGCCGCAGCATTCACAGAGGCTTTCATGGACGGCTGGCGCGGTGTTAAACTTTCATTGTATGAAAAACAAGGGTCTACGCTAGTATTCCAGTGTCTGAGATGCTTTAGCTCATCAGAGACCTGCAATGCCACCTTATTAGGGTTGCTTTCATCAAAACGGGGGCGGTGTGACTGTACCCTCTCCTCACTCACAGCCCAACCTGGGGAGATGACGACACTTGGTAAACCTTTCATGTCTCAGCCCAGACACAGTCAAACACCATGGCTCACAAATAGAATGCTGCTCCCTGCTATTGTTTTATTAGGTTCCCCCACACAGATGGATATCATAGAAAATTAGGTTACTTAAAACTAGCTTTTTGCAGAATTAAATAAACCCTGTGCTGCGGTATCACATTCTTCTGCTTTCTATGCATAAATGTCTCTCTACTGTGCCTGAGATACGCAAAGTCCATTTTATAATCCTCCCCAGCTACTGAAGGAGTGACCAGTGAAATGTAATCATGTCTTCCACTGGTGTTTTTATCCAGTTTTACGTGATAAACCAGCTTGGCTTAACCAAATGTTGGAGAAATATTATCACCGTGCGTCCTCATGGGACATATTTATTTTAACAGCCCTCACATCATTCTTTCATATTCTGTTTGGAGGTAGTTTCAGGGATTTTCTGTATGGATTTTACACATCCAACTGATTAAATGGATTAATCCGCGGGTGGTGTCCCTCCGCAGATTATAAATCACGCCTATACACACTCTGATGGACTGTGTCAAATCCAGGGTGTGTGAGGATTAAGAGAAAGACAAAAAGAGAGATGGACGTTATAGTTTTGGGAAATGTAGTTTCACTTAGTTTTAATTCAAAGCCAACCCAAACCCTGATCCAAGTCACACAACAAGTGACAGCATAGAAGGACATTTTAGGTAGAAAATTACAATAATAAAAATGACAAAAGAGAATTTATTTCTAATTAGAAGGGAAAAGATGCTGCCCGCTTGTGATAGCCCAGTCAGTGACTCCCGCAGTTTTATGGTCAAACGGTTTCCTGTGGTGAGAGATCATGTACTGTGTGATTTCAAATCAATTCAAGCGCATGGTCAAACAGGAAGCCATGTAGTGTGAACTGCAAAGGGATTCGAGCGCTTTGAGAAGGACTCAGCCTCAAGCCAGGAAACCGCTTCCATACGTCGGAACTAAAAGAACAATTTGCTTCTTATGGTCTGCTGCTCCTTCTCCTCCTCACGAATTATCGTGGGTAAATGGACTGATGTACACAATAGAATCTCTGGCTGATGGCACTGAGCAAGGGGGTGTGGTGCTGCGCAGTCATGAATGAGCAGCAAAATTGCACCAAATGGGTTGGCAAATGTGCAATTTGGCCACTTTCCATTTGCCTTTTAAGTTAAAACATCCATAGTTACAATATTTGTTACCTCTATGCTGACATAAACATGCACGAGCCACTCCAAACTTCTCACCTTAGGTTTTAGGAAGATCTGAGAAACCACTTTGTCGTTGCAGCTAGACTGTTTATGGTTCTCATGATGCAAAGAATATATTCTAAGAGTCAAAGCAAGATAAATAAATAAAAAAGATCCTCTGTATCACTGTTTGAGTCTGACTTCAATTGTTATTCTTTCCTACGAATTGAGAAAAAAGCGAATTTTTCGCAACATCCAGGGAGTCAACTTGTTGCTCGGCAGGTCACCTCGTAAGCTGACTATTGATCGCCGAGGTAGCATTTGCAACTGCAAAAAGAGAAAAGAAATCCAATCAATGAAGAAACCTTTTAAGGTTCAGAAGCATATTTTGCCTTGTGGTGATAATACAATAAATCCCCATGAGAGAGTGTTCCACAAAGATTTTTAATAGCCATCTGAGAACCAGCCGTAATGATGATGGAATCTGGTATGGATTACAATGTGAAGTCAGTTTGAAATATGCCCTGACCTCCTAAAGTTAATAAGGAGAGATGGCAACGTCAAAGACAGTTTCCCGCCTAAGCTGATATGTGCCCTTGACCCACATTTGTGGAACATTACAGATGTTTCCATGATCACCGCAATTATTTTCAATTTATCACCATCCGGTTTCTCCTTGGCAAATTAAACGCCAGCTCCAAATGAACAAGACCACAGATTCGGTTCCCCTGCATTTGGATGAGATGAGATGGGGTCACCTTTCTCCTCTGTTAAGGCTTTTTTCAGTCTGGTGCCTCATTGGTGGGAAAGTTCCCATCAGTCTCTGCATGCATAAGATTAGTTGTGCAACATCAATTACATCAGTCATCAGTTATGCCATGGTGATCTGCTCTGAGTGACTGGTGGGGATATCCTTCGCGACCTTTCGCTGATGATATCCCTTTATTTTTTTCCGGTTCTCCAGGGCAGGAGCACGGTCCAGTTGTGCGGGAGGTTTCTGTGTCAGTGTCGGGACCTCTCCATGCTCCGGGGATAGAAACCAAAGAGGACAGCTGCCGATGTCTGAACGGCCCAGCACACATGAAATGGCTAACAGACACGCACACAGCTGTCTGCTGGCATTAGCATGAGTGACAGTCTTACCACCTACGGAGTCGCGCGGACGTGCACCGCCATGTCAAATGGCAAACGATACTCAAGTGGAGGTAGACGGATATGCGGCTTCGGGAAAAAATTGTGACAACAATGGTAGGGGACTACCTCGGCCAAAAAAAATGCCTCTTGTCGGCACTATTTGACTAAGTTGTTCCCACAGTTTTTTTGCTTTCTGTAATGATGACTCACTTGACAATCAATTTTCTTTCTTTTTTACCCACAGGCTGAAATATTTAGTTGATGAATTTATTTTATCTGAGCGCTGTTGCTGTAGTTACAACAGCAGTACAACAGTAGTGACCTACTCTGCTGGCTCCGTTAGAAGGTCGCTACTTGTGCGTGCGTGGCTATCAAATCCCAGCTCTTAGCAGCCTTTGTGTTAAATTGAACAAACAAGATTTAAGGCAAAAGTAGCTGAGGGGAAGCTTGAACTCCCCAATCTCCTTTCTGGTGGAGTCACCACTCCCCCTTTTTCCCCCTCCTTGCTCCTGGAAAAGCCTCTCACAGCAGTTTTCTGCCTGTAATCGCACTTAGTGTTGTGCTCGCGTGTGTTTTGTTCTTTTATCCATCCCAATGTGAGGAGTCCACACTGCTCATGTGTTCTTCTACCACTTGTTCCACCATCCATACATTGAGAGTGCATGCAACACACTGTGCTGCGGCCCATCAGCCCTCTTAAGTTGCTTTTGAATTTGTTGGCCTTCTTCTGGGGGAAGCTTAAAAGAGTTTTCCCTCCCCTCCCCCTTACAGAAACTTCATCTTGCTTCGCTTGCATCACTCATCTAGCCCCTGCAAATACACGACTGTATTGACTGAGAACAGTCAAGAGCCTGGACTCATCCCCTTGATCTTTCCAACACATTCCCTGCAGTATAACCCCCCAATCTTCAGTCAGGTCATTAATCTACCTGTTATTGGTGAAATGCTCTGACATCTCACCATAAAATGCCACTTAATTTATGCATTATTTATGCCTCATTTATGTGCTAAGGTCCTGCAACTATTCATCAAATGTCCCCTCTCGTGTCAAAACATGGAAATTGAGTGCCGTTACTCACCACACTCACAGTGAAACAGATCAGTGGACAGAAGTCGCCGGGGACCTCCAGTCAGTGTCGCTACCACACCTCATCTGGACGGCTGTCTGAATGCGGCAGGCTCCATGGCGACGCTGCATGAAATGATGCAACGTAGATCAAAAGGACAGTGGAGGAAGGCACCATTCCCCCTCCGTATCTAAAGTCGGGGATACTAGTGTGCCTTTCGTGGTATGTTGGAATACCCACTTCTCCCCCCAGACAAAGTCATGAATAATTCATGCAGTGCAAACACTTAGCTTATGAATCAACCATATATAAAGACACCCTCGCGATCACTGTGTGCAGCCTTGTGTGAAAAGCCAGAAGGCAGCACTGCTCTGTCACCACCATCACCCACATTCCCCCCCTCCCGCTTTTCCCGCATCACCCCAGGTGCTCTGGTGTGCCGCACGCCACCGAACACCCAGGCAGCCTCACCTGCACTGCCTGCTGCAGCCACGCTTGAGCAGCTAAGATCTCCATGGGAACTCGGTTCTCTGGATATCCTCCATGACCTCTGCTCTGGCTTCTTTGTTTGCAGGTTAAGGAAACAGTTACTTTAAAAAAAAAAAAAAAACTTTTTTTGATCTTGTTTTGAAAGGCGACTCCAAATCCTATCCCCTTAAAATTGGAGAAAGCTGAATGAAAAGAAAATTGAGAAAGAAATGATGGAAAGGAGGTTGGATAACTATATTTCTACTGAGATCCCTGCAGGCTGACAGCCCCACCTGGAACTGTCTAGAACCACACACTTCCTAGAACATGTTCATCCTGCACCTAAAACCGTGTTTTCATTCAAATAATGCATGGGTACGGAACGCTCCGTCTGTTTAAGAACCCCAGATATAAGACAACACACTGACTTTTCCCATGACAGATGGAATGATGTCATCCACGCTGTGATGACATTTAATATATTTTCATTTCCAAAAGTGCAGCTAGAGAGAAACCATCAGCAGAATGATCATGTATTTCTCTGAAGTGCTCTCGTGTTGTAATGAAAATCCCATATTTTTGACCTTATCAACGTGCACACTTTAATCTCCTGGTGACGTACAACACTACGCATGACAAACATAAATACTGAACTTCGTGGTGGTGGATAAGGTCAAACAGCCAGACGGCGCTATTTAAAGTGGGGGCTGTTTTTGTCCCAATTTTCCCCTTTCTGGGATGGCAAATGCCTGAAGTATCTTATATTATAATATCATCCTGTGGTCTGAGGTGTTTTAGGAATGAATTTGTAACCAATAATCGCCTCTGAAAACGGTCGGGGTCAACAATCGTAAATATTAAACTTGTTCAATATTCACGACCAAAAATCTTTGTGTGTGAGGAAGACGAACGACTCCAGAGTCTTGCCTCTGAGTTGTGAAAGGAGCCAATCAAGAAGCAATCTGACCGGGGATGAAGTAGCAGGTGTAAATAAAAACGAGCACGTTCGCGCTGCCTCCAGGATTTCCTCCAGTCCTTTATTTTATTTTATAAATAGTCCCAAGATCTCCATCATTCCCTCTTCTTGTATGTCCTCTTCCATGTTGCTTGTTGTGATTTCAGTTTTTGCCACTTTTTTGTGATCATGTGAGATTTCTTGCTTGGAGATTCTAGATAGGTGGTGGGACAGAATCATGATTTGTGTGGTGTTCTGCATTGAGATTATCAGAGTGCACCACAACGTACGATGAAAACGGTTCAATGCCTGATTTTTCATCTTTACATGTGGGGTCTCAAACCAATAAAATATGTCTTAAGATCTAGAATATCCTTATATGTGTAGTCTGTTTGAGGTGGGGAGCCAACTTGCTCTTGTGAGAATTGATTGTTGAACCAATCTGAGGTATCAACTACACCCACTAAGAAAATGTGTTGCCACCGGCTGGTTTGCGACTCAAACGCACGTAAAATCTTTTAGGTACAAATAGTTTTACTGAAAATATCATCCCCATTCCTTCATGAAACGCTCCAAAATGGACACTGAAACAGAGGAATGGATGCTGCTGCAATATTACTAGAAAGTCTAATGACACAAGCCCCTCTAAAAGGGAATAAAAGTGGAGCTGAAAACACGAAACACAGCTGGACTCAAAAAGACGGATTTAAAAAAGACCCCATACACACATAGAAGGGCAATTTGTGCTTTGTTGTTTCATCCCGTTTCCATGGTTGTGCTGCAGAGAGCTCCTTGTCTGTTGTGCGTCAGAGGAAATCTTGAGGAAACCAGGTCCAGGAGTCTGCATCTCTCCCTCTGCACACATGACCGACCCCTCTCTCCCTCTCTCCCTCCCCCCAGCAAACAGACATGATCCACGGACTGTGCCAGGAGCTCAGGATGCCGCTTGCCTCCCGCCCAGACACTGCAGAGGAAGCAAAGGCTCCAATTTGTCACTTGTTCCCAAATGCATGCATCAGTCATGAGAGGACTTAAGTCCACGAGGGAGCCCCCACACTCCACACCCCCCGCCAGATGATGCCCCTGCATCTTGCATAAACTGTAGCAGATGTGGGAGCACTTACAGCGTTTGACTGGCATAAAAACGACACGGAGCGGAGGGCTGCGAGAGCGCAGATGTCTGCTTCACTTTCCCCGACATCTGATTTAATAAAACATGTTCGAAGTGCAGCGAAATGTATCAGAAGGGTGTTTACACATTTTACCGGGACCGTAAACACTATGCAGCCTTTAATATATTCTAAGCAATTTAGGGCTGTAGTGGTAACATCTAATTCAAGTAGGAATATGAAACAACTTAAAAGCGTCTTATAGTTCATATTTTATGGGTGTCTAATAGGTCATCTCTAATCTGCAAAATTTAATTTGGGTTTTGAAAAAAAAAATGCCAAAGTCAATTATTGATAATGTGCTGGGCTTCATTATTTTGATATTGATCCAAACAGCACGGGAGACTTTCGGCCGGTGCACATCTGCCAGAGGCGAACAATTTTTCCGAGCCACTGAGAGCAGGGAAGAAATCCCGCTGTTAGCCAAAAAGTAATTACATTTTCAAAGTCCTTGCTTAAAAAGAATTGGATATTAATATTCAAACAAGGAAATATGCAATTAACTCTTAGTTTAGTTTGGACTACAATTTTAATTTCTGTGAAGTACTACTTGTGGCTCAGGTACTTTAAGATAACTGGAGAAGTGAAACAAAACTGAACTTCTGGATAATTTTCAGTCTTCACTCTTTTTGTACATATTATCTATTATTTAGGATTGTTTCAAGCTGGATTGTTGTGATCTATTTTAAATACAAAAAGCCTAATGATTTGAAGTTGTTCAGGGTTCTGTGGATGATAATGATGGCAAATAACCAACAGATGATAAGAAGCTGAGGTCAAGATAATGGAAAATAAAAAAAAGGAAACCATGTCAAATAGTGTTGGCATCCCCTAACAATAATCTAAATCTAAATCTCCAAAAACAGTGTTGGCAAAAGAGAGAAGGAAAACAACTCGCTATTTTGTTATAAATTCATTATATAACGGTTCCTGGATGAAAGCAAGGAAGAAATATGACTGAACTGGAAGTAGCCGTGCCCTCTGGCCCTGGGGCTGTTTATTAATAGGCATTACATTTTAATGTCCCATAGTAAATAATGTATTGGAATTGTGACAATATGCAATCCGGCTCTTACCTACAGGCCCTCAGATTGATGGCAGAGGGCAGACCCCAGCCCCTTGATGATAGCGCTCAGCTATAAATACTCAAGAATAGATGCTAACTGGGAGAATTTATAAAGCAAGTGACACATTGGATGATAACTCCCCCCCACCTCCCCTTCTGTTTTATTACTGCAGCTGAAGTGGCGTGTTGCTGTATGTCACCATTTCCTCTCCAGTCCGCTCATTAATGTTTCATGCGCTTTATAAATTCTCACAATAATTTCATTTTTAAGGTGATTTATGAGGAATCTTTTTCTCCTCACCCTTTCCTCTCTCCTTTCACGCGAGTGGTTATTGTCGCATCTTTCTGTGCGTTTTCACAGAAATTTAATTCTTCTACCTGGATGTTTGAAAGTTCCCATCTCATCACTTCAATGTGTTCTTTTTTTAAATGTACTTATCAAACACAGTATTTTCACTTACACAGTAGTAAAATAAAATTAGTGATACATACCACCTATGCTCTATCATATTTAGTGTTTTATTATATTACATTATACATGTAATGTTGCTATAAAATTGCTATGAGGTAGAAACCCTGTGCACCTATATTATGTTATGCAGCACTGCGAATACTTCCGCAAATGTCCCCCAACTGATTTAGAATTTGCAGCTCTGCCCTTTGGCAGCTACTGGAACTTACCTCCTCTGTCGTCATCCATATTTTCATGACACGGGACAATAAGAAGCATATTGGAAAAGTTTGGTCAGGCATGTAAAAAGAGGGAGCAGAAGAAGAAGAAGAAGTAGAAGAAGAAGGGCTAATTCCTTGACCTGAGCCTTTGCTTGATATGTAAAAATCTGCCCGTCACTTTCATTTCTACAGTTGCTCCGTGAATCCTTACTAAATTGTCAGGTTTCTGACCGAAACGCTGTTGGTGAACTAACAAAAATCCCTTTGTCCTCACTACATGCAACACTTTATTTAATCGCTCATCACTGTTATTTTACTGCATTCGCAGGAATGAATTTTGCAACAAATTAGTTTCTCAGTACTCAGTTTTACATAAATTCATCAACACTCCAGAATAGCAGACACATTATTTTAATAATAGTCCGCTCTCGATGTTGATTGAGTGCACTGTGATTTAGGTGCAGCGCAACCAAAGATCTGGGCGTTTGTTAAGAGTTCAACCTGAGATATTCTGCTAACCTTTACTAATTTGGGGCTTTGGTTTGGATGGGTTTTTGTTTGTTTGTTTGTCATCTGGGGTGTCTTCCTCCTCTCCTGACTATCCTGTTGTGTCACCTGTGTCTACTTGTCTCTGTGTTTAAGGTGTGCTCTCAGTTGACACCTTTTAGATTGCTTAAAGCAGGCCCAACCCTGCGACTTGTAAATCTGTCACTCCATTTGTCTCACCTTTGCCCTTCCTCATGCTTGTCTCGGTTGTTGTTTTGTCACACTACAAGTGTATCTCTTGGAGTTAACTTACACTAAAGCCTCTTGAGTCCACAAAACTCCTCCCAAAGTGGAGTGGTTTTGGAAATGTCCAGGCCTCTGTCTTCACTTAAACAGGGAAAAACGTTGGCTTTCTAAAATCTGAGGTACCTGCACATGGATACTGCAGTATGGGTCAATACTTTTCCTGCACCTGTGCGAGTAGATAAAAGACAACAATAAAAGTGACGGATTCTTCACTAGTCTTGGTGCTAAAGACTCATTTTATAATTAATTGTGATTGGTGGGCAAAGTGTTCATTTGCTACGTTGTCACCTGTTTACATTTCACATCACCGTACTAGGAAATGTCTGTGTGAATGTGCCTGTTGTTGCATCACACAGAAGAACATCTCCAGTGGAAGCTTGGAATGGAAAATACTCTATTCAGCTTGAACCAGGTCCAATGGGCTTCCTTAAGGTTTGGACTGAAGAGGCCTCTTGGATGAGAGGGTAAACTATGAGGTATGTTGCCCTATTTTAAAAAGAGTTCTTCAACCTGGATGACTGAGAAAATTCAAAGACCTGGTGTGGAGATGATGGCGTTTTCAACTTCAAGTGCGTTGCCGTGTAAATGGCGCTTATTCCCAGATTGTTTTTATCTGAATTGGTACTTTTAAAAAGAAAACATGAAAATGGAACCCTTTCCAGTCAGTCAGTCTTAAATAAACGGGGCCTCAAGCACCTCCTCTTGTTCCTTTGACAAATCTCCTTTCGTCTTTTTGTTCTTTTCCTTGTTGGCAGAGTTTTGTTCTGTGCTACATTTGGTTTCATTTGGTAAATAAATCAAGTTCATCTCAGCCTGCAAATCTGAGCGCTTGTGACAAGAAATATGCATCATCACATATGTGCATAAATCAGCGTTCCACGGTGTTTTCGTCAGCACTTATCTTGATGGACAAGTTCTTGGTCTTCACTGCATTATGAAGCCAACATGGGCTCCCAACACATTTGTTTCTAACAATCCCAGATAGAATGTGTAAAAGGTGAAATGACTGCTCATGTCACAGACATTTAAGTGCATATCTTAAGCTTTGTGCGTATTATCTGTCCAGTAACTGTAACACGATATTTGACAGTATTGTCATGCGAGGCTGTGTGATTATGGTTCCAGTCTTTGTTGAAATGTTTCTTTTTTCTACATTGTGAGTTTGAATCTCCTATAAATTTTTGCTAACCAAATTATATTGTGCATGTACAAAATGTCCAGCCTTTCCCTCCCATATGAGCCTGTTTCTTCCTGTTAAAAGGACATTTTCTTCCTGTCACTGGTGCTTATTTGGAGGTCAGGCACAGGGCATTTGTAAACTACCTAGAGACAATCTTGATTGTGACACGCATTATAAATAAAGATGAACTGAATTGATTGCGAAAGTCAAGTGTAAGAACTTCTGCCTGCAGAATCTCCATGCGGCCGTTGATCCCCTTGTTTGCGTCGGTGTCTTGCTGTACTTTAACTATGACCATTTTTTCTTCCCTCGTGACATGACTGACAAATGCTGTTATTTGCCATAACATAGAAGCTGAAACAAAACACGTTGCACCAGAAGGTGTCTGTTGTTGCAGCTCTCAAGAAATGCTCAGAAAAAGAAATCAGGCTTTCCAAGAACACAGTTCAAAGAAGATCTCCTTCCACCCTTGCCTGGCCGAACTGACTGCATTGGAAATCGCCCGCTGCCCTTTGCAAAACACATATCCGTGGCCTCCTCCGCTCCTCTTCCGAAGGTTGGATTCATTTTTTGCATTTAACCCGACCTCATTTGGCTCCACTGATGGCTGATGCCGTCTTGCACTCTGCAACCTCGAGAGTTTTGGAAAAATCGCTCCGAAGTTCAGTAGCAGCGAACACACGTGGGTGTGACTCAGAGCAACACAATAAAGCAGGCCTCCACTGGCTCCAGTGTGGGCTGGCTTTGAATAATGTGTGGAATAATAACGTGTGAGCGAGACAACAGACTTCTGATCATCTTTGCTACAAAACCTAGACATTCTGGTTTCTGGTTTCTAAGTGAGCGAGGGCAGGAAAAAAAAAAAAAAAGCAAAACATGTCAGCCAAGTGTGGGCTGTGTTGGCATTGAGCTCTTCAGAGAGCTAAAAAGACAATGAGATGTTGATGTACGTATTCGCACCTGCAGAGGTTGCAGCGAGCATCTGTTCTAAGGGTGATGAGCGTCCCCCACACGCCCCTCTTACACACTCCCATCATTACCGCCATCATCGTTTGCCTTTAATTGAAGCTCTCCCACTCTGACTGAGGCTGAGGCTGCCAGCCTACGAAGGGGAGGTGGCATGGGACAACAATCTTGAACTGTGTTTGCATAGGATCCCGGAAGGAGAGGAACCAAGCTCTGGACAAGAATGGAGCAATGCAAACCTGACTGGGAATGGTGCCGAGATGCAACAAAGGAGGAGAGTTGCAAAGTCTTACAGCTTGTATGGATTATTTATCACACTAAACCCAGGCACACAGGGATGTGTGATGAAAAATGCCTTGTAGAAACAAGTTCTGGTCTTTTCACCTGTCTTCATAGTTGGATTTGGAAGTGAAATATTGGCGTCTCTTGCATTAAATTCTTTATTCTATAAGATGTATCAATCTCAATATCAATATCAATCTTTATTTATATGGCACTTTTCATACGCTAGGTAGCACAAAGTGCCTCACAAAGGATAAAAACAGCAAAGAGAACAACAGAATTAAGAAAAGGACAGGCACACACACATGCATACAACACACTTACACACACACCCACACACATAAACAAGCTGAGGCAAGCTGAGACATGGCTGGGCACCGAGACCTGAGGCGAAGGAGACGCCACCTTTGGAGGCCCACCAGGCCGAGGGAGGTCACGGTCCGTGACCACAGGTGGTACCGCCACAAAGACCACCCCGACCCGGACAGACCGGAGGCCCCACACCAAAGCACAGAGCCCCCTAACCACCCAGTCCAGGGTCGACAATGGGACAGCACCCCCAGCGGTAGACCGGAAACATCCCCCAGCCTGGCAGGCCCCCATGAGGAAACACCATGAGGAAACACTGGAGCTAAAAACTGAAGGACTGAAACAGTAAATGGGATAAAAGGTATAAAAGCTAAAAGCTGAGGAACTAAGAATTGGAGTAGTAAAACAGTACTAAGACTAAAACAGACTAAAACAGTAAATGGATAAAAGGTGTAAAGACTAAAAACTGAGAATAAGAACTGAGGGAGTAAAACAGTACTAAGACTAAAACAGACTAAAACAGTAAATGAGATGAAAGGTGTAAAGACTAAAAACTGAGAGACTAAGAACTGAGGGAGTAAAACAGTAAAAGTGTCAAGTAAAATAAGGATAAGACATAAAATAAATTGAAAATAATCAGAAAATCAATTAAAGGCTTGATTAAAAAGGTGTGTCTTGAGCCTCTTTTTAAAAATCTCAACAGTCTCTGCGGCCCTGAGGTTCTCCGGCAGGCTGTTCCACAGTCGGGGACCATAATAACTGAAGGCCGCTTCCCCGTGCGTTTTCTTCTAAAACCGGTGTGATGTGCTCCCGCCCTCTGGTCCTCGTCAGCACTCGTGCAGCTGAGTTTTGTAGTAATTGTAGGTTTGTGATGCTCTTTTTTGGAAGACCAGAGAGCAGGGCATTACAATAATCTAAACGACAAGAGATAAAAGCGTGCATCAGCACCTCCGTGCTGGCCTGAGAGAGAAACGGGCGGACTCTGGCTATATTCTTCAGGTGGTAAAAACCTACCTTGGTTATGTTTTTGATGTGTGGAATAAAACTAAGCTCAGAGTCAAGGATCACACCCAGATTTTTTAAAGATTGAGATGGCTTAAAATCCTTCAATTTTGGAAAAAGTTTCTCTCTCTGACCTTCAGGACCAATAACTAAGGCTTCTGTTTTGTCCTGGTTGAGCTGTAGGAAGTTTTCTGCCATCCATGACTGGATATCTAGATGTGACGAATGCAGTGGTTTATCAGGTGAGAGACGGATGGAATGGCAGATCACAGAGCCTCATGGGGAGGGTAGCACTGGCAGAAAGAGAAGGTGACCACTTTCACCAGGGAAAGCTGGACTAAAGCTTGAGAGGCCTTGATCACGGGTGTAGTGGAAGAGGCCGGATCCACAGAGTCAGAGATCAAACACAGCCAAGTGGAGCCAGCGCGGCAGCTGCTAACTGTGATACAAGCGTTTATCAACCTCTTTTTTTTTTTTTGCAAATTTCAAGGTCGTGACATCATTGTATCAATGCTAGCTTTTGCAAGATAGCTCCACCTGGCATCGTCTGCGAGATTCATCCCGACAGATGGTTCCGGCGATCCCTTTGGGTATGTTTTGTAGTGGAAAACTCTTTGACTGTTTTTCACTTCTCTTTGTGCAGGGACAGGCATTGCAGGCATTGGCGGGATTTCAGAGTCACTGAATCTTCCTCGAGGGTGTTAAACAGTAAAGTCATACACAAGAGTCCAAGCGAGTCTCACCTTTATCAATGTTACCTGAATATTTGATATCATAGTGATTTCATAGCAATGCTTTAGTGAAGAACTTCTTCAGTCCTCATTTTAGATGATCACCATGATCATCTTCTGATCTTCGATTGAAATATTGGGATCAGGGATTTCCATTGCTGTTGTCTAACTTAATCACGGAAACCATCAAATCTTACCGACTGCATTTTATCCACTTTCAAATTGGTTATCTGCGGCTAATGACCTGCTGAATAAGACACTAAAACAAATGGCCTGAACATGGCATAATTAGTGAGACCGATCAAACTAAAAATAAGAGAAAACAGTGCTCGATAAAGTTTTATCATAGCTTATCTACACAGCGGCGCCTCTCTTCACAGTGAGCTCATTAAGTGTGGCATGCGGCGTTTTTTATTGCGTTAAGTCTTTCATCCGGCTTCATTACTCAGACCAATATTTACTCTCATTTTACACCTCGGTGGTGTTTTCAAAACTGCACAACCAGTAATGCTGCCACCTACAGTCAAGTGAAGTGGCATAATTGCAATGGCACAGACGAGGGCACCAAAGTATTTATCATGGCGAATGACGGCGAGGTCAGAATGGACATATTTTTTAGAAGCGCTTGGCCGAGTGGTGTGATTTATGACGTGACGTAATCACGCGGGACTCGTTGAAATGTCTCCGCCACTGGCTTCAATTTATACAGCGTCCGCCGCGGGGATCCATCATCTTCACATCACAACGCCGCCGCGTCTGGTGGGAGACAGAACAAGTGGCTTTGTCCAGAGCCTGACTGATTCCCCCTCGCAAGACAATAAAGCATACTTGCGATTCCGTGAAGGACGCTGCTGAAAGTGTCAGCATTGTTTCTACAGGGTAGAACAACAAACAACCCAAAGTTTGCTCTTCTCTTGGCATATTTTTTGTTATTTCTATTCCTTATCCTACTAATTTCTGTTGGAATTATCTTCCTTTGATATGTTGGACACACATTTTGGATTTCCTTTTGCATTGATTTCCTAGACTTCTGGAGCTGTTTTTTTTTTTTTACATCTTTCATCTGAAAAAGCTCCACCTGCTGCCTCTGCATCCATGCCCAGACTCTAGTCCCACTGTTTTTTGGCAACTCGAATAAACCCTATTTTGCAGACGCCATTCAACCCAGCTGCAGTTGGACCTATGGGGCTTCGCAATGCAATTACCACGCCATGTGAACTCGTGATTACTGAAAAATTTATAGAAAAGTAAGCAAAGAATTGAAACCTCTCCCGTTTAGTCTAATTAAGTTAACTACTGTTCAGCAGCGGCTGATTTGCCTTTTCTACCCAATAACCGTAAACATTTTCCGACCCAATAATCTCATAAGAGGCATAGATGGGTGATCAGAGGCATTTTTGTGTGCACAAAAATCTGGTCAGAAATCCATCTAAGTTTAAAACCATGGAGGAGGTGCAACAAGAAAAAATCCTTTCCCAATTGAAGATTTCTTAACTTGACATACGTCTGAGGGCGCGCCTCCCGTCCTATAAGATCCCATCTGGCAAGCAGCGGAATTGCCCCCCTTTGACATCGCGTGCCTCGCTCGTTTTCTTTGAGGACATTTAAAAAGATGCTGAGTCAGGCTGGTGTTGGAGGGGACAAATGTGTCTCCATTGATGTTGTGTGGATGATTTACAAGGCCAGTTAACCGTGGGAGGTCTGCCAGGATGAGCCCCGAGAGGAAGAGCAAGTGGAACGATTCACTAAAGATTGAATATATGTGTGCCGTTATACATCTATACTGTATTTACATACATATATGGTAAAAATCATACATGTGATGTATTCCACCTTAAATAAACTGTCACTTTACATATATACATGTACCAATCTATTCAGATGGCGAATATAATAATTAACATCAGCATGTCGGGCATTCATGATGGATTATAAATCATCCCTTTATCCAGCCGCCTGACATCGAATGCTGGTGAAATTATTCCAACAATAGTAATAATAAATCATGGCTCTAATGCTATCATCAACAACAGTGTTGTCATCTTGATAGACACGGGCTGGCAGATCGGCTGGCAGTGGCAGGTCTGTAGGCTTTAAGGCCTGTAACCACTGCAGGTTGCAGCAGAATAAAAAGAATGATTTTGAAAGCATGGGGCCTCAGAAGAATAGAAAAGGCTTTTTCTTTTCTTCACAACAATGAGAAAATGATGCTAACTGTCCCTAATTCTGCCTTTTTATCCCCCTGTCTCTCAGCTGCAGCCAACAATGCGCTTACAACTGCTGACTCAGGGATTTGAGGACCAGAGTAGGATGCAGAGGCGTAGAGGTGCCAAGGATGGTTTGGAGAGAAGCAGGAGCACGTATTTAGGTTGCTAGTCACCAGCAGCTGCCTTCAGGCAAAGGTGCTTTGTTTCCAACCAAGTTAGCATCCAAGCTTTTCTCTACTGCTGTGAGGTTTTGACTGTTACACAAAGCAATAATTCATGGACCAAACGTCTGACTCCTGTGTGGATTTTTGTTGACTTGAAGTTTCAAAAGAACTCCCATCTTCTTCAAGTACATCTCCCTTTAAGTTCCGCACCTTTTCAACTTTTTCTTACACTATTAAAATAATTTGAACCAAATTGGCGCTAAAGGAATCTTTTTTGGTCTTGCTTTCAATGTGTCAACAGCTTTTTGAAACACTTTTTGAAAAACATCACTAAGCATCTATAGAAGAAACATGGCCTTATTCAGTAGCTGCTTGAATTGCATTGCTAAGTTGTTGAGTCAGACAGACCTGTATCAATATTATCGACTGAATATTCCCATGAGGGAAAGCTCAGTAAAATCAAAAGAACAATTTACATATGATGGAACATGAACAATATTGCCATTTTTTTACAATGAGGAATTGCATTGAAAATTACCAAATGCATTATCAATGCAACACATCGATTTTCTTGGTGTTTTATTGAGGATGCTGTCATTAGTACTCAGCATGACATCAGATGCTGAAAACAAGTACTTTTACAAACTCTGCCAACATTGCCTCCTTTTTATACCAACATTAACAAATGAATAGGTTCAGAAAGCAAAAATTTATTTGGTTTGGGAGGAATCCACGTAAAACGAGTGCACTCCTCCTACAAAGCGTCTTTGATCCGAGGGCTTTAACTCATTTCCAGGTAGTCATTTTCCACACAGGTTCTGTGTAATTCATTTGTTGGAGGGCTGCGGGGCAGCGTGGAGCAGCAAGAAAAATAGACCTGCTGCAGAAAAATTGACAGGGGCCACTCGACATTGCACCGTCGTCATAGAGCCTCTCTCTGATTTATTTATTCATTCATTCATCAATTAATTTCTTTAGTTTGTTTGGCCATTTTGAAGCCTCATATATCTTTGCCAGCACAAATAGAACAGAAATTTCTGCTTCCTCCAGTCAGGGCACCAAAAACCTATTAATTGCCTGTGCAGTAACACGTTTAGACGCCCTCTAGTTTGATCCCTCAACTTTATTTATCCAGATGTTCTCTCGCCTCACTTAAATATTCCTGCTTAATGTGGGTTTGGATGCAGATGGCATAAATTAGTGAAACTCCTTGTCAAATTCCATTTACAATCTATATTGCCCCTCTTTTTAGATTAACAGCAAGTGTGAAGGTTCACACTTAAGGGAGAAGAAATGAAGCCGCTCTCCTCACAAGCTGATTTCCCATTATTTGCATCATATATAAAATGTTATACAGTTTGAAACAACGCGGATAATTTATTCACAAGTGAAAAGATACACATGCATATGTATCTGTCTGTCTGTCCATTTGCCCACCCATCCATCTGTCTGTCTGTCTGTCTGTCTGTCTGTCTGTCTGTCTGTCCGTCCGTCCATAGCTGTGTACTGACCTGCTGACTGACCCCACTCTGTATTAGTTTGGCATCTACACGTTTGTTTTTTCCTCTTGTCCTTCTTCTGTTTACCTTGTTGCCCCACCTCTCCCTCATCAGGGGTCCAGCTTTTCATCCTCTGCAAGGTCAAACTCATTTACTTAATTTGTTGTGATGGTGTAGAAGATTTTCAATGAAAGTGTAGTTTGTGAGGTTTCCAAGCACTTTCAGACGGTCTCTACTGAATGTGAATGTGATAAAAATTATATTTGACATTCCTCAATCTTTATCATGGAAAGAAAGAAGACGGAGACACTGAAATGCTCCTGGTTTTCTTCTACATAATAAAAATAGCCTAAAAACACACGAGTGGATTTTATTACTTTTATTATTTTCAAATCTGGATAGGCAACAGATGAAGGAAGATAGGACTGAAATGTGCAGAAACAGGCCAATTAAGTATTTATGTGCTTACAGCTTATAAAAAAAAACAGAGAGGGCAAAAGGTGGACCAGTGATGGAGACGCCGCACTGCTGGTGGAGGTGAATATTACGCAATAGGAAGGAAAGATGGGAAAAGTGCTATTGCTACTGTCAGCGTTGGAGGCATATTAATGGACCTTTTCCGCAAACACACACAAGCTGACAGGCAACCAGCTCGGTAAACAGGAGCAGCTGTTTTACCTGCTTTTGCCACATTCATCAGGAAACACACCTGCGCCAAAGTGAGTATTTGTTAACATGATTAAGCTGTTTACTTAAGTGCTTTAAACAGATCACTTGGGCTGTAATCCTCATTTCCTCCGCAGGCTGTACCTCACTGGACGGATAATTGATAGCTTAGCATTTGAAATTAGGACACAAACAAACATCTTTTATTGCAGTCATGTTGTTGGATTTCACATAAAAGGGGGTTTGATTGGGACGTAATAAATGATTCCTGCATGTAACCACAGAATACACAGTACACACCTGCAGCATGGATCACCTGTCTTTAGTGTTCTTTCAACAAGCTTCATCAGAATCTTTGCACGTGGTTTCAGTTTGATTATTTCTCTTGTTTCAGTGTACTTTTCTGTTAATTCCAGGATTGATCCCCTTCTCCTCCTCAGCTTGGTTTGAATGCATTTGCCTGAACGTTGAGCTTCGGGGGAACAGTGGCACAGAGGTCAGGCCCACCCCATTGTCAGCATCATCCAACTTCTTATAATCCTGCAAGATTTTTCTTTGACTTTTCATTAATTCGATATAGCAGATGTGCTACATTGAGCTCCACCAGCTTGTGGTCCATTCTTCCATAAACTCAGTTTAAGTTGTCGACTCAACATCCAGCTGAAGTTCCTCCATAGATCCATGACAATGAGCCTGGATCTGATCATCTGTCCTCTTGGTTATTTTTCAAGTGATTAAAGCAGCAGTGAAATTAAATCAAGTTCCACAATTAATCTTCTTCAGCACAGGTAACCGCCCCTCAAGAATTCTGAGGAAGCTGAAATGTGGTCCCTCACAATGGATGGAAACACAAAGGTTTTTCCCTTTCTTCAGGAAGTGATACAAGTTCCTGTGATCAAACGGGGGCTCTTGCGTCTCTCCCATCTTTTCACAAATGCTCTGATTCCTCCCACATGTTGTGGTGCTAAGCAGAAGTTCAGTAAGGAAGAGTAAATATCCCGCTGTCCAAAAAACCCACTTCACCTCCTCTGCCAGTGTGTTGACTCCATAGGGGACTTTCCTCCAGATCGCTGGCCCATTTCCCTCCATCTTTCTCTGTGGTCTGGCGCCAATACTTTTATGCCCAAATAAATCTTTAATCTATCCAGCTTGATCTTATCTGCCATTTATTAGCTTCTCCTCATTCAAGTGCATCTCAGAAGGCTCTCTTCCTGCTGCAGGCAGGACTCCGCTGTCGTCTGGGGGGCAGTAGTGAGCTCAGTGGAGTTTAAATGGTCAGCATCAACATAATAGCTGTTTTCTGTTCTTATTAGTAGAGTTTGTTTAATATACTGTATATGCATTGGAAAGACATATGTCATATAAAACTGGTCTGTGTGTGTGTGTGGATTGCGTTCTGTCCAGGTAAGCCTTACAGCGTCACAAATGACATTTTTCTTTTAGCATCCTAACAAAACGTCTTCTTATTTAACTTTTTTTTTTTTTTCAAAACTGAAGCTGCGTTGAAATGCTGCTCACTGTGTGTATTGCACCGTTCTGTAGTGACTAATGTCCCATGGCTTGACTCGGGTATTGGGGATGGTATCCTGTAATGGCATTTCTGCAGTCAATTAGCACTTGCACAGTGTAAACATCAGCATGAGAGTGCCATAAAAGATATGTGTGTATTTGTCCAACACTGATGATTTAATTTGTTAAACCGCAGCAGCCAAAACAACTTAAATCTCACAATGGTGACGATGACTGTGGTAAATTAGCAAAGTGAGCAAAAACCACAGGAACAGGTATCATGTGAAATGTAGCACAACCCCATGGCTTTATTCAATAAAGTAAAGTAAATAACTAAAAGTAAATAACCAAAGCAACTCAAACAGTGTTTAGTCTATGGTCTTGTCACTGGCAGTGAATCATTCACTTTTACAGCTAAACTTAATGCAAACATTATTACCCAATTATAATCCAGTGGTGGCTTTATTTTTCATTGCTTTTCCAGCACATTTGTCTTCTTGCTGAACTGTTGCAGACCTGGCTTAAGCCTGAGGTTCCACAGGTAGCTAAGGATGCCCAGTGTGAGAAAAGACTGTCTTTTATTCTTATTTTACATCTGATAAATGTTTTGACCTTTTTGTGTAACCATAGCATAAATCTACCCTTCTGTATTCCCTTTAATGTTCATTCAGTAAAATATCCCACTTATAAAACCTCAACCCAATACAAAGACCAATTTTCTTTCCTTTTGGAGTGAGATTTCTTTAACCATATCTTATTTTGATCAGCGCGCTTTATTTCTATGGAGGAGCGGGAGATAAAAGGAGTGCTGCCGGAACCAGCACTGACAACCATAAATGGATTTATTTAGAACTAGATGTTTTGGATTTTTGTAGCTCTGACTCAGGGGATGCTGTGCTGGCTTTGTCACAAAGCAGAGCAAGAATGCAACATCAACTATGAGGAAACAAGTTAAACTAAGATTCTGTTGATACAATGCAAGATCATTTATGATCAGTAATAACTGCTTCTTGCATATGGTGAGACTTGAGCTTACGACAGTAGCATTACTTTCTTGGATCAGCGAGTTTAATCAGTTAATAAGCTAAATAAGTAAAAGTCCACAATTTTTTTTTTGTGGGTTCCTGAATAGTGCAACTGGTTCTTTTAATCCAGTTACCAGTTTAGCTCAAGAGAGCTGCACACACCTTATTACCAGGTTATCATCCAGGTTATTATATGATTTCCTCTGTGGTGAATCAATGAATTTTAGTTCTTGTCTAAGGAAGCTTTCTGCTGCCGTTGTTGTTTTGCAAAATATCTTTAGGCCTAGTTCTCATCTTTAGCATCTGCTCAGCTGACGGAACCAGCGAATCATTTCCCTTCATGGGAATTGACTAATAGTATCGTGAAGCTCTGGACAAGTTTGGAGCCAGATGGTATCCATGTTGAGTTATTTACAGAGATTTAACTTTTTTAAATGCAGGGATTCCACAGGATACAACACGGATATGATGCGGAATAACTTTGGTCTTAAATGCAACTAAGGAATAATTCCGTCAGCTTTGATTGTCTTTGATGGGCTTCTGCCGCTTTTGAGTTTAGTTTGTTGGCCTTTCACAGGAACTGTAACAACTGTGGATTTTGTACACTTCTGCAACTGTTTTCAATGGCCTTTCGCAGCCACATGAATCCCCCACCACTCCTTTATCGGCTCCATTGGTCTGACTTTAGAGAAACTGTCTCTGTGATCTATCCCGGTCACTCAATCATAAGACTTCTGTTGAGGCCTTCAGAATTGCAGTATTCTACAAAAAGATGTCAATGATATAGCGCTAGGGTCACGTCTCTGAAGCCGGCGGAACTGGGGAAAAGTTCACACTGACACCAGTTTGAATCCCCATGGGACCAGGGCCTTTCTCTGCAGATTCTGAACGTTCTCCCTGTGTCTGTTTGGGTTTGGCATTCCCCCACATTCCCAAGGATGAACTGGCTAACTCCAGTTGTCCTTAGGTGTGTGAGTGTGAATGGATATTTGTCTTTCAAATGTTGGCCCAGCGTTGAGCCGGGCAGTCTTCCAGCAACCCCTGACCCATGACCCTGTAAGTTAAAAAATGGCTAGCAAATGGATGGATGGAAAAAAAAGGCAGAAAAAGAGCAGAAACAGAGAAAAATAAGGGTTTAACTGTCACCAGCATTACAGTAGTGATATCATGCACCAAGGGTTGGCTAATAAAAGAAAACCTAGCCCTCAACTGCAACATGTCATTGTAGATTTTATGAGTTTTTTTCTACAGCCTGCTTTGTCCTTTAGGGTTAAATTCATATTTAAAATGCAATTCAAAACAGTCTTATATTTGCTTTTTCTCTTGATTTGTGTCTCCTGTCTTTTAGCTGGATGCGCCTCTTCCATTGTCTTATATAATATCCCTCATCCACATGGCGCACAAAAAAAAGTACAGTAAGCGATGAAGTCCCCTGGGGTTAAATCTCGTTGCTAGACCGTGCTGCCAACGTTCTGAAAAAAGGTGGCTGCAGAGGAGAGCCATTAAAAGCATTTGTCCTACAGTGTAATGCTTCACAGATGGAAGCAGCCAAAACACATTATACAGAAAAGGTGAAAAGAAACAAAGAGAAACAAGGGCATTATAAAAAGTCCCAGAAATGAAGCTGCACCCAGAGCATGTGTCTGCGCGCGTGTGTGGGCTAATGTGTGAGTATGCATCCAGACATACACCTGTTAGTGGATATTAATGCTCCAGGCACCGAAGGAACAGTCAGTGGGGAGAAATGAGTAAATTATAGATATGCTGTAGGGAGGCACAAATGGAGTTTTTGGAGCAGTCACCCTTAATGTAGCCTGCAGAGTCACTAAATCCTGCCTGTGGAATTATTAATTAAGGACACAAACACAGAGACAAGTCCATTAAACCTGAGCTAATATGC
This sequence comes from Takifugu flavidus, assembly GCF_003711565.1. Classification (NCBI taxonomy): domain Eukaryota; kingdom Metazoa; phylum Chordata; class Actinopteri; order Tetraodontiformes; family Tetraodontidae; genus Takifugu; species Takifugu flavidus. Next base: position 8,821,349 of record NC_079539.1, on the reverse strand, counting down.
GGATATACTGAACATTTCTCATCACGTCGTCTACAAGTGTAATGATCTTCTGTGGCCTCCCACCAGTGGCCCCTATCTATCCAGATGTCAACATCTGAATACTGGACCAGCCATGCATGTTTAAGTGTTAAAATGCCATCTACCTCACAGGGGTTTCTTATACGAAGTCATCACTGCGCATGAACCCCACAGCTTCAGCTGTACGTTTGAGTGTTTTTCAATATTTTTTTTCTTGAAAAATGTAAAATAATAATAATAAAAAAAACTATTATAGATACAGAATGATATTTAGGATGGATGGATGCTCTTGATTCAGCCTGGAACAACATGTGTGCATTTGAGCAAAGTTGTTAAAGTTTCGAAAGAAAAAGACATGATATGATGCCAGTGACGTTTCTGCTTATGCTGATGATGAAGAGCAGTTGAATGACTCATAATGCATTTGCATCCTCGCCTCCTGTGAAAATGCAGCCTTGGCCACTTCTGTATGTGGGCAGAGGTATATATATATATATAATCACAAAACTAAAACAACACTGTTCTATTTTTTTTTTGCGGCTCTCAACTGTCATTAGCCGTAGTTTGTTTTGGTTGAGACACGCGGGTACAGATCGCTCCTGTTTCCTCCGACTTAACAAATGCCTCATCTTCTATTTATGCTCCTCCGGTAGAGCAAGTTGAGCGAGGCGATGGATGACAGGAAAAGCTCCGCCAATGATGAAGCGGCGTGCGTATGGCTGGGTAATAGCAGGTTCTGCCGAGTACCCACTGTTCCTCCTTGCGTAGCTTCCGGTTCTACAGGGTCGCAAAGCTACATTCATTATTCCTAAAAAATAGTCCCACATTGCTTGTTTTCAACTATTTTCAAGGGTAGAACAGGTCAATGGTTCATTGTATCACCTCTAAAGCTAATGGGAAACACCTGAAATACACATCTGTCGTGATGAAAATACTTACTGGAATAAGGAGTTTCACATCGTGAGGAAGGTATAAGAAGCCCAGCAACAGATTTTTTCATTGTGGGATGTCGAAATGTATCACTTCAATGTGTTGAATGACTAAATGTGGTGGAAGGACAGAGCAGAAGGCCAGTAACAACTTTAAATTGTTATCTGCACAGGCGACGGATATATCAATCAACTGCTAATATCCAGCTATGGTTTGTTGGATTATCTGCATTTAGAGTCTTACAAACCAAGAAAAGAGAAAAGAAAAGTATAAACCAACCTGAGCTGGATGCAGAGCAGACAACATACTTCTTCTTTTCCTCTGCATGTGGGAATGAGAACATTACCATTAAAGTAAAGCTACATGTGTAGCTAGCTGCACAGAAAATTGGTCCTTTTTTTGAGATGGATGAGCAGGAACAAGGTAGGCATGACATTTCAATTTTCATTAGAAACCCAAGTGCAGAACACTCTTTTAACTGGTGTTACTTCTTTTAGTCTGTTTAAAAGCCTGATAACTGTGCATGTTTTTATGCCAATGCAATGTTTCCTACTGTCTTAATGGTTTAGCCAGCTGTTCCTCATACTATCCACCACTGTTACAGTCTGTGTCCACTTTTAGTGACACATTGAAAGTGATGGACAGTGGACAATTGGACAGTCACTGTTGATCCGTTGAAGAGGTTGATGAGCTCTTCAAGAAAAGACCCCAAGGCACTTCTGCACACACCATTTTGTGCTTCTTTGCTTCTACCTTTCTCTGTCTTCCTGCTAGTGACCAGAAAATTCATCTTAATGGATACCTGTTGTTTTTTTTCCGTACATTTTCCCATCTCAGCTCAGAAAGCTTGCAACATTAAATAAATGTTGTATGACTGGGGCACAGGAACCAGAGGCAGGAGTTATCAGTGCTGTCATAAATAATATCTTTTGTTTAAGATGATTATGCACAACAAACCTCTCCGCCATGAACACCCCCTCCTAAAATTACAGTCATCATTGATGTTGAGGTGAGATTGTGAATTAGGATAAATAGGTGTTGTCAAATAAGCCTATGCTCCTCTGGCTGAGATGAAGGCTCGGCGAGAGGAAGCCACATTTGGTTAAACGCCTGTTGAAGTGACTCCCACAGGCCTATCTGAGCAGGATGAGGAGATGAAACCAGAGAAATGGAAGCAAAAAAAAGCTCAATTTACAGCTCTCTTTTCTGCAACACATGCATGAAAATAGGTGAAGGTCTTTTAGATGTGTGCGTGCCCACCCCGCCCTCTCTCTGAGTGGCCTTGATGGAAAATCAGACCTGCAGTCGTCAGTGTGAAGACCTGCGGACGTCAAGACTTCAAAAAATGTGCGAAGATTCGTCATAAAGCTGAAAATTCACAAGGACGTTGGCAAGTATTGAGGGGTGGATGAGTTTCTTTGCTGCTTTTATGTGAACTTTAAAAACGGGCAAAGCAAAGACACCAAATATCGCCTTATTCTGCGACAGGGCCGGTGTCCGCATTTCTCATTTTGATGTTCATTTTAACTAAAAAAGAAACCAACGGCATTGTACTCGAGCCGTGCGTGTTTAATGAGGCTGGGACGCTCTTTCGCACGTGCTAACACACCTCGCGCACACGCGGGCTGTCTCGCGTCATTTTCATCAATCACAGTCCTCCGGGTCTGCTTTAAAAGAGTTGAGCAGATTCTCAAAACCCATTTTGGCTTCCACGGCATCGCGGGGCGATGAATCATTAAGCACATTCCCGCCTGCATCTTCTTTACGCTGCCTCGTAAATCTACCGCGACGTCGCCCTCCTCTCAGTCAAAGGTAAAAAAGACAAAAACACAACACGGCTCATCCTGCTTTCAGCTGGGATTTGTTCTAACACTTAAAGCCCTTTGACAGTCAGTCGGTGTTGTTGTGCGGGACAGTCGCAACAAGGCCACCATACCCGCAGCAATTTGATACAAACCTTCTGAAGCTGTGGCACAAGACACGCACGAAATAAATGCTGCCAGCCGCTGCATCAGAGCGCAGGAAACAGGCCCGCTTGAATTGAACAGTTTGGCAGCTTTGGATGCTGCTCGTGGAACACTGGGGAGCTCTGGTGCATCAATCAATCAGCAGCACTTACGTTTAACTCTAGAATGCTGAAGTTGTGAGTTACTCCTTCTTAAGTTAACTCCACAATAATGCTAATCAGCTTCCTTTAAATGAGTTTTTAGTACTAGCGCCGAAGTGGATTGGCTAAAACTATAAAATCTGATTACGTTCCACCCTTTCTGACCCCTGTTCACCATAAAGCCAGACTTTAAAGTGATTTTCTTCCATACAGTTGTTTCACTCTTGCACCATCACATTTATCTCCATCACTACTTTCTTGCTGTACGTCTGCAGTGTCAAACAGACTTTAAAGTTGCTAAACTCTGCAAAACCTTGCACAAAATGATGGATAACAATTAAAACACTGCTCACATCAGCTTCAGTATTAATTACAACTTTATTAGATGGGGATCCTCATTTTTTTTCAGTCTCAGTCTTTTCCAGAATTTAAATTTTCTTCTATTTCAATTTCTTCCCACACTTTTCTTGTTGTTTCATCCATGATTGTCCCTATTTTATCTCCCAACACACCTACCTCTGACATTTATCTTCAGGCAGCCTACTTCAACCACTTGAATGCACAAGTCAGTAATTTAAAAAAAAAAAAAAAAAACCTTCCATGCATCTGTGCGATGCTACACCAACACTTACAAGATGTCTTTGTATGTTTTTATGATAAATGTTGGTCAGCAGTTGAACTTATTACCTTAATATTTCAACTGCAGTATGTCTCCAACCCTAATTACAACTCCAGGGGCCCTGCGGTAGCCAGCAGTAGCTTTTTCCTTTATGTCTGTTGTTTCCAAGCAACTGTCATCTTCCTCAAAAGGTTTTTTCTTGTTCTTTTTCTTTTACGGATTGGTGAAACATCAATGCACACAAATGGCTAATACCTGCCTGAATATCCATCTAGTCTCAGTCTGAGTATAGAAACACGGTCCACTTCACAGTGTTGCTGAAAGAATGTTCTACCTGCCACTTGTCAAGAGAGATCCCTGATTAAAGAAAACAACTGGCAAACTGTGGAGTCTATTTTGATTCATGCCTGGAAAAAGTGCTCATACGACCGTAAAATCCAAATGTTTAAATTGAGTGAAAATGCAGGTAAAATCAAGTTAGCTGTCAAACTATGCAAAGAGAAATAAAATGATGATAGTGAGGGTGATGGTACCCCAGTAGTCTCAATCGCTCCTGGCTGTTTTAAAAAATGTATATTATTAGTGTGCTTTGTTTGCGTCATTTAACCGCTCTGAATAGATTGGGATCATTGTGATTTACATATTTTTTTCTACAGTTTTTAAAGTGAATAACTCGTCAAGGTGGATGATCTGGTATGTACTGTTGGATTGCAGTACCTCTCGTGTGTCACTGCCAATCCGCGTGTTCTTTAAATGAAGACTTCAAGTAAACAAATGCCAATTTCAAAATGTATTTAGCAAATAGAATCAATTCAAGATACAAATATACAGAGCTCTGGGCCAGTTCATAACCCTAACAACAACAAAGTCAATTGTCAGGGCATGAAGTCTGACAACCCTTGGCCCAGTCTTTTATAGAAAGACAGATGTAATTATTGATGCTAATTCAGTCCAATCCAGTCCTTCTTCTTGGGTGACTTCATCTTCTTCTTCCAGCCTCATTTGGTGTTGGTGCAGTCCTTCTTCTCCATTGTCTTCTCAGATGGCCAGGTCAGAGGTCATATTCCTGTCCAGGAACTTATCAATCACCAGTAAATTATGCTGTCATATTTTACGATGGGGGTCCACCATTTCCTGTCTGCCTGGCTCCAACTGTCTAAGCAGTATTCATGTCAAGGAAGGGTCAACTGACTTGCTTATGTGTATTCCTACTAAAGATTATATATTATCCCTAACTTCTAAACTAACTGTAACATAAAACAAAAACGTATAGTATAACACATGCTAATAAGATAAAATAATTCTCTTCAGTACCAGCTAGTGAAGAGCCAGCGAAACCTCTGACGATGTGTGAAAACGCTCGGTCTCGGAGGCCTGCTGAGTGATTCTGTGGAGGGAATGAGGGACAAGGAGTGCCTGCAAACCTTAATTATCCGCAGCAGGCGGTGTGTTGTGTGGCACTGAGGACGCAGAAACAAGAACTAATCAGTAGGCGACAGCTTCCCCAGCACCTGTGGGATTCACTAACCTGGATTCTGACGTCTGCTTCAGGGTCTTTCCTCAAAAAATGTAACCTTCTGGGAAGGGCTTAATGGGGGTTTTCGCTTTTGGGAGGAATTTGTCAAGGCTACGTGACATTTAATGCACCTTTACAGGTTGTTATTAAAATGTATTCACAAACAAAAGCGCTTCACCTTTCTTAATGTGCCGGCTGCTGAATTGATGATCACAGAGCAGACTTGAAACAGCAGGCAACTCCACACGGATTTCAATTACACCCAGTTGTTGTTTGCCTACTTAGGTCTCAGCTGTCAGCATTTCTGCAGAGATAAAGGTGAAGCCGATACAAAAGCGCGTTATACAGATGTTCGAAACCTTTCAAACATCTGTGTGTTGTAGGCATGCTTGTGAGGGCGTTTGCCGCCTGCAGAGAGAAACACACATGAGACAACCTCCACTTTTTGGCACGACTTCTTTACTCATAATGGAGTTGGGTCGGACTAAATTAGATGTAAATAGTAGATTTCGTTGGTTTTACAATAGGGGCCAGGCTACTCTCAGCGAGTGATTTGTTCATTTTGTGAGTTCACAGCTCAGGAAAGGGGACAGTCAAGCTGAAACAAGGAAGCAGGCTGGCACTTTCCCCACAGGGCGAGAGCTGCCAACTCCCTGAAAAATAAATAAGGGACACCTCGTTGGCAGGGCCAGTTGGATGTGTGTTCAGGCCTATGGCTTGACATTGAACCTGAATTTAGTGAGATGCATGTTTTTGATCGATGCAAATATAAATGGAAATCAAATGATCAACATCTTATTTTTACTGCAAAATAACAAACTTGTCAGGACAATAAAGTAAAAGTCTATATATATATACAGTATATAGCTTTCATACACAGTCATTAATCACATTGACAGACTAATTTTGATGCTTGTGACCATACGGGACAATATCTGTTCCATTTCAACTTGATATGGGATGTTAGAGGGTTAGAGTTAGGGTTAGGGTTAGGGTTAGGGTTAGGGTTAGGGTTAGGGTTAGAGTTAGGGTTAGGGTTAGGGTTAGGGTTAGGGTTAGAGTTAGGGTTAGGGTTGGGGTTAGGGTTAGGGTTAGGGTTAGAGTTGGGGTTAGGGTTAGAGTTAGGGTTAGGGGAATGAGAGATGTACTCCCAGTCTCTCACTACACAGACCACCATCCACATAGCTTTTTATGAGAGATTGAGGCATGTTAGTCCCGAGTTCACCCCCACCTGCTGAAGGAAACCAGATTAGAGAAGACAGGAGGACAGGGCATAAGAGGCAGGATAGGTGTGTGTGTCTGTGTGTGTGTGTATGGGGGGGGGGGGGGGGATGTATGGGGAGGGAGAGGGAGAAAAAAAGGGTTAAGGTTAGAGGGTTAGGGTTAGAGTTAGGGTTAGGGTTGGAGTTAGGGTTAAGTTTAGGGTTAGCATTAGGGTTAGGTTTAGGGCTGGAGTTAGAGTTAAGGTTAAGGTTAGCATTAGGGTTAGCGTTAGCATTAGAGTTAGGGTTAAGGTTAGGTTTAGGGTTAGCATTAGGGTTGGAGTTAGGGTTAGCACTAGGGTTAGGGTTAGCGTTAGGGTTAGCGTTAGCATTAGGGTTAGGGCTGGAGTTAGGGTTAAGGTTAGGGTTAGCATTAGGGTTGGAGTGAGGTTAGCACTATGGTTAGGGTTAGCATTAGGGTTAGCATTAGCAATGGGGTTAGGGTTGGAGTTAGGGTTGGGTTAGGGTTAGGGTTAGGGTTGGAGTTAGGGTTAGCATTAGGGTTGGAGTGAGGGTTAGCATTAGGGTTAGGGTTGGAGTTAGGGTTAGGGTTAGCATTAGGGTTAGGGTTAGGTTGGAGTTAGAGTTAAGGTTAGGGTTAGCATTAGGGTTAGCATTAGGGTTAAGGTTAGGGTTAGGTTTAGGGTTAGCATTAGGGTTAGCATTAGCGTTGGAGTTAGGGTTAGGGTTAGCACTATGGTTAGGGTTAGCATTGATGTTAGTGTTAGCATTAGGGTTAGGGTTAGCATTAGGGTTAGGGTTAGCAATTGGGTTAGGGTTGGAGTTAGGGTTAGGTTAGGGTTAGGATTGGAGTTAGGATTAGCATTAGGTTTAGCGTTAGCATTAGGGTTGGATTTAGGGTTAGCATTAGGGTTGGATTTAGTGTTAGGGTTAGCATTAGGGTTGGCGTTAGGGTTAGCGTTAGCATTAGGGTTAGGGCTGGAGTTAGGGTTAAGGTTAGGGTTAAGGTTAGCATTAGGGTTGGAGTGAGGGTTAGCACTATGGTTAGGGTTAGCATTAGGGTTAGGGTTAGCAGTAGGGTTAGGGTTGGAGTTAGGGTTAGGGTTAGCATTAGGGTTAGGGTTAGGGTTAGGGTTGGAGTTAGGGTTAGCACTAGGGTTAGGGTTAGCATTAGGGTTAGCGTTAGCATTAGGGTTAGGGCTGGAGTTAGGGTTAGGGTTAGGGTTAGGATTGGAGTTAGGGTTAGCATTAGGGTTGGAGTTAGGGTTAGGGTTAGCATTAGGGTTAGGGTTGGAGTTAGGGTTAGCATTAGGGTTAGGGTTAGGGTTGGAGTTAGGGTTAGGTTTAGGGTTGGAGTTAGGGTTAGGGTTAAGTTTAGGGTTAGCATTAGGGTTAGGTTTAGGGTTGGAGTTAGAGTTAAGTTTAAGGTTAGCATTAGGGTAGCGTTAGCATTAGGGTTAAGGTTAGGGTTAGGTTTAGGGTTAGCATTAGGGTTGGAGTTAGGGTTAGAGTTTGGGGTAAGGTTAGGGTTAGGTTTAGGGTTAGCATTAGGGTTAGCATTAGGGTTGGAGTTAGGGTTAGGGTTAGCACTATGGTTAGGGTTAGCATTGAGTTAGTGTTAACATTAGGGTTGGGGTTAGCATTAGGTTTAGGGTTAGCAATTGGGTTAGGGTTGGAGTTAGGGTTAAGGTTAGGGTTAGGTTTAGGTTAGCATTAGGGTTGGAGTTAGGGTTAGCACTAGGTTAGCGTTAGGGTTAGCGTTAGCATTAGGGTTAGGGCTGGAGTTAGGGTTAGCATTATGGTTAGGGTCATTAGGGTTAGCGTTAGCAATGGGGTTAGGGTTGGAGTTAGGGTTAGGGTTAGCATTAGGGTTAGGTTAGGATTAGGGATGGAGTAGGGTTAGGGTTAGGGTCGGGATTAGGGTTAGGGTTGGAGTTAGGGTTAGCATTGGGGTTAGGGTTAGGATTAGGGTTGGAGTTAGGGTTAGCATTAGGGTTAGGGTTAGGATTAGGGATGGAGTAGGGTTAGGGTTGGAGTTTAGGGTTAGCACTAGGGTTAGGGTTAGCATTAGGGTTAGCGTTAGCATTAGGTTAGGGCTGGAGTTAGGGTTAAGGTTAGGGTTAGGGTTAGCATTAGGGTTGGAGTGAGGGTTAGCACTATGGTTAGGGTTAGCATTAGGGTTAGCGTTAGCAATGGGGTTAGGTTGGAGTTAGGGTTAGCATTAGGGTTGGAGTTAGGGTTAAGGTTAGGGTTAGGGTTGGAGTTTGGGTTAGGTTAGGGTTAGGGTTGGAGTGAGGGGGTTAGCATTAGGGTTAGGGTTGGACTTAGGGTTAGCGTTAGGGTTAGGTTAGGGTTAGGGTTGGAGTTAGGGTTAGGTTAGCATTGGGGTTAGGTTGGAGTTAGAGTCAAGGTTAGGGTTAGCATTAGGGTTAGCATTAGGGTTAGGGTTGGAGTTAAGTTAAGGTTAGGTTTAGCATTAGGGTTAGGGTTAGCATTAGGGTTAGCATTAGCATTGGGGTTAGGGTTAGCATTAGGGATGGAGTAGGGGTTAGGGTTGGAGTTAGGGTTAGCATTAGGGTTAGGGTTGGAGTTAGAGTCAAGGTTAGGGTTAGCATTAGGGTTAGGGTTAGCATTAGGGTTAGGTTTGGATTAGAGTTAAGGTTAGGGTTAGCATTAGGGTTAGCATTAGGGTTAGGGTTGGAGTTAGAGTTAAGGTTACGGTTAGCATTAGGGTTAGGGTTAGCATTAGGGTTAGCGTTAGCATTAGGGTTAGGTTTAGTATTAGGGATGGAGTAGGGTTAGGTTGGAGTTAGGGTTAGCATTAGGGTTAGGGTTAGGATTAGGGTTTGAGTTAGGGTTAGCATTAGGGTTAGGGTTAGGATTAGGGATGGAGTAGGGTTAGGGTTGGAGTTAGGGTTAGCACTAGGGTTAGGGTTAGCATTAGGGTTAGCGTTAGCATTAGGGTTAGGGTTGGAGTTAGGGTTAGCATTAGGGTTGGAGTTAGGGTTAAGGTTAGGGTGGGTTGGAGTTAGGGTTAGGGTTAGGGTTAGGGTTGGAGTGAGGGTTAGCATTAGGGTTAGGGTTGGAGTGAGGGTTAGCATTAGGGTTAGGGTTGGAGTTAGGGTTAGGGTTAGGGTTAGGGTTAGGGTTAGGGTTGGAGTTAGAGTTAAGGTTAGGGTTAGCATTGCGGTTAGCATTAGGGTTAGGGTTGGAGTTAGAGTTAAGGTTAGGTTTAGCATTAGGGTTAGGGTTAGCGGGCATTAGGGTTAGGGTTGCAGTTAGAGTTAAGGTTAGGGTTAGCATTAGGGTTAGGGTTAGCATTAGGGTTAGGGTTGAAATTAGGGTTAGGTTAGGGTTAGGATTGGAGTTAGGATTAGCATTAGGTTTAGCGTTAGCATTAGGGTGGATTTAGGGTTAGCATTAGGGTTGGACTTAGAGTTAGGGTTAGCATTAGGGTTAGGGTTGGAGTTAGGGTTAGGGCTAGCATTAGGGTTAGGGTTAGCATTATGGTTAGGTTTGGAGTTAGAGTTAAGGTTAGGGTTAGCATTAGGGTTAGCATTAGGGTTAGGGTTGGAGTTAGAGTTAAGGTTAGGTTTAGCATTAGGGTTAGGGTTAGCATTAGGGTTAGCGTTAGCATTAGGGTTAGGTTAGCATTAGGGATGGAGTAGGGTTAGGGTTGGAGTTAGGGTTGCATTAGGGTTAGGGTTAGGATTAGGGTTTGAGTTAGGGTTTAGCATTAGGGTTAGGGTTAGGATTAGGGATGGAGTAGGGTTAGGGTTGGAGTTAGGGTTAGCACTAGGGTTAGGGTTAGCATTAGGGTTAGCGTTAGCATTAGGGTTAGGGTTGGAGTTAGGGTTAGCATTAGGGTTGGAGTTAGGGTTAAGGTTAGGGTTAGGGTTGGAGTTAGGGTTAGGGTTAGGGTTAGGGTTGGAGTGAGGGTTAGCATTAGGGTTAGGGTTGGAGTTAGGGTTAGGGTTAGGGTTAGGTTAGGGTTGGAGTTAGAGTTAAGGTTAGGGTTAGCATTGCGGTTAGCATTAGGGTTAGGGTTGCAGTTAGAGTTAAGGTTAGGGTTAGCATTAGGGTTAGGGTTAGCATTAGGGTTAGGGTTGAAATTAGGGTTAGGTTAGGGTTAGGATTGGAGTTAGGATTAGCATTAGGTTTTAGCGTTAGCATTAGGGTTGGATTTAGGGTTAGCATTAGGGTTGGACTTAGGGTTAGGGTTAGCATTAGGGTTGGCGTTAGGGTTAGCGTTAGCATTAGGGTTAGGGCTGGAGTTAGGGTTAAGGTTAGGGTTAGGGTCAGCATTAGGGTTAGGGTTGGAGTTAGGGTTAGGGCTAGCATTAGGGTTAGGGTTGGACTTAGGGTTAGCGTTAGGGTTAGGGTTAGGGCTGGAGTTAGGGTTAAGGTTAGGGTTAGTGTCAGCATTAGGGTTAGGGTTGGAGTTAGGGTTAGGGTTAGGGTTAGGGTTAGGTTTGAGTTAGAGTTAAGGTTAGGGTTAGGGTTAGCATTGCGGTTAGCATTAGGATTAGCGTTAGCATTAAGGTTGGATTTAGGGTTAGGGTTAGGGTTAGCATTAGGGTTAGGGTTGGAGTTAGGGTTAGCATTAGGGTTAGGGTTGGAGTTAGGGTTAGTGTTGGGTTAGGGTTAGCATTAGGGTCAGCGTTAGCATTAAGGTTGGACTTAGGGTTAGGGTTAGGGTTAGGGTTTAGGGTTAGGTTTGGAGTTAGGGTTAGCGTTAGGGTTAGGGTTAGAGTTGGAGTTAGGGTTAGTGTTAGGATTAGGTTTGGAGTTGGGGTTAGGGTCAGCATTAGGGTTAGGGTTAGCATTAGGGTTAGGGTTAGCATTAGGGTTAGGGTTGGAGTTAGGGTTAGCATTAGGGTTGGACTTAGGGTTAGGGTTAGCATTAGGGTTGGAGTTAGGGTTAGGGTTAGGGTTGGAGTGAGGGTTAGCATTAGGGTTAGGGTTAGCATTAGGGTTAGGGTTGGAGTTATGGTTAGGGTTAGCATTAGGGTTAGGGTTGGAGTTAGAGTTAAGTTAGGGTTAGCATTAGATTTAGGGTTAAGGTTGGGTTAGTTTAGGGTTAGCATTAGGGTTAGGGTTAGGTTTAGGGTTAGGGTTAGCACTAGGGTTAGGGTTAGGGTTAGGGTTAGGTTTGGAGTTAGGGTTAGCGTTAGCATTATGGTTGGAGTTAGGGTTAGGGTTAGCATTGGGGTTAGGGTTGGAGTTAGGGTTAGGGTTAGGGTTAGGGTTGGAGTGAGGGTTAGCATTAGGGTTAGGGTTGGAGTTAGAGTTAAGGTTAGGTTTAGCATTAGGGTTAGGGTTAGCATTAGGGTTAGCGTTAGCATTAGGGTTAGGGTTAGCATTAGGGATGGAGTAGGGTTAGGGTTGGAGTTAGGGTTAGCATTAGGGTTAGGGTTAGGATTAGGGATGGAGTAGGGTTAGGGTTAGGGTTGGAGTTAGGGTTAAGGTTAGGGTTAGGGTTGGAGTTAGGGTTAGGGTTAGGGTTAGGGTTGGAGTGAGGGTTAGCATTAGGGTTAGGGTTGGAGTTAGGGTTAGGGCTAGCATTAGGGTTAGGGTTGGACTTAGGTTAGCGTTAGGGTTAGGGTTAGGGTTAGGGTTGGAGTTAGGGTTAGGGTTAGGGTTAGGTTAGGGTTGGAGTTAGAGTTAAGGTTAGGGTTAGCATTGCGGTTAGCATTAGGATTAGCGTTAGCATTAAGGTTGGATTTAGGGTTAGGTTAGGGTTAGCATTAGGGTTAGGGTTAGGGTTGGAGTTAGGGTTAGCATTAGGGTTAGGGTTGGAGTTAGGGTTTTGTTTAGTGTTGGGTTAGGGTTAGCATTAGGGTTAGCGTTAGCATTAAGGTTGGACTTAGGGTTGGGGTTGTAGTTAGGGTTAGGGTTGGAGTTTAGGGTTAGGGTTAGCATTAGGGTTAGCGTTAGCATTAAGGTTGGACTTAGGGTTAGGGTTAGGGTTAGCATTAGGGTTAGGGTTGGAGTTAGAGTTAAGGTTAGGTTTAGCATTAGGGTTAGGGTTAGGGTTAGGGTTAGGGTTAGGGTTAGAGTTGGAGTTAGGGTAGTGTTAGGATTAGGTTTGGAGTTGGGGTTAGGGTCAGCATTAGGGATTAGGGTTAGCATTAGGGTTAGCGTTAGCATTAGGGTTGGAGCTAGGGTTAGGGTTGGAGTTAGGGTTAGGGTTGGAGTTAGGGTTAGCACTATGGTTAGGGTTAGCATTAGGGTTAGTGTTAGCATTAGGGTTAGGGTTGGAGTTAGGGTTAGCATTAGGTTGGAGTTAGGGTTAAGGTTAGGGTTAGGGTTGGAGTTAGGGTTAGCGTTAGCATTAGGGTTAGGGCTGGAGTTAGGGTTAAGGTTAGGGTTAGGGTTAGCATTAGGGTTAGGGTTGGAGTTAGGGTTAGGCTAGCATTAGGGTTAGGGTTGGACTTAGGGTTAGCGTTAGGGTTAGGGTTAGGGTTAGGGTTGGAGTTAGGGTTAGGGTTAGCATTAGGGTTAGGTTTGAGTTGAGTTAGGTTGGGTTAGCATTTAGGGTTAGCATTAGGGTTAGGGTTGGGAGTTAGAGTTAAGGTTAGGTTTAGCATTAGGGTTAGGGTTAGCATTAGGGTTAGCATTAGCATAGGGTTAGGGTTAGCATTAGGGATGGAGTAGGGTTAGGGTTGGAGTTAGGGTTAGCATTAGGGTTAGGGTTGGAGTTAGAGTCAAGGTTAGGGTTAGCATTAGGGTTAGGGTTAGCATTAGGGTTAGGTTTGGATTAGAGTTAAGGTTAGGGTTAGCATTAGGGTTAGCATTAGAGTTAGGGTTGGAGTTAGAGTTAAGGTTAGGTTTAGCATTAGGGTTAGGGTTAGCATTAGGGTTAGCGTTAGCATTAGGGTTAGGGTTAGCATTAGGGATGGAGTAGGGTTAGGGTTGGAGTTAGGGTTAGCACTAGGGTTAGGGTTAGCATTAGGGTTAGCGTTAGCATTAGGGTTAGGGTTGGAGTTAGGGTTAGCATTAGGGTTGGAGTTAGGGTTAAGGTTAGGGTTAGGGTTGGAGTTAGGGTTAGGGTTAGGGTTAGGGTTGGAGTGAGGGTTAGCATTAGGGTTAGGGTTAGCATTAGGGATGGAGTAGGGTTAGGGTTGGAGTTAGGGTTAGCATTAGGGTTAGGGTTAGGATTAGGGTTTGAGTTAGGGTTAGCATTAGGGTTGGGTTAGGATTAGGGATGGATTAGGGTTAGGGTTGGAGTTAGGGTTAGCACTAGGGTTTTAGGGTTAGCATTAGGGTTAGCGTTAGCATTAGGGTTAGGGTTGGAGTTAGGGTTAGCATTAGGGTTGGAGTTAGGTTAAGGTTAGGGTTAGGGTTGGAGTTAGGGTTAGGGTTAGGGTTAGGGTTGGAGTGAGGGTTAGCATTAGGGTTAGGGTTGGAAATAGGGTTAGGTTAGGGTTAGGGTTAGGGTTAGGGTTGGGTTGGAGTTAGAGTTAAGGTTAGGTTAGCATTGCGGTTAGCATTAGGGTTAGGGTTAGGGTTAGTGTTAGGGTTAGGGTTGGAGTTAGAGTTAAGGTTAGGGTTAGCATTGCGGTTAGCATTAGGGTTAGGGTCGGAGTTAGAGTTAAGGTTAGGTTTAGCATTAGGGTTAGGGTTAGCATTAGGGTTAGGGTTGGAGTTAGAGTTAAGGTTAGGGTTAGCATTAGGGTTAGGGTTAGCATTAGGGTTAGGGTTGAAGTTAGGGTTAGGTTAGGGTTAGGATTGGAGTTAGGATTAGCATTAGGTTTAGCGTTAGCATTAGGGTTGGATTTAGGGTTAGCATTAGGGTTGGACTTAGGGTTAGGGTTAGCATTAGGGTTGGCGTTAGCATTAGGGTTAGGGCTGGAGTTAGGGTTAAGGTTAGGGTTACGGTCAGCATTAGGGTTAGGGTTGGAGTTAGGGTTAGGGCTAGCATTAGGGTTAGGGTTGGAGTGAGGGTTAGCATTAGGGTTAGGGTTGGAAATAGGGTTAGGGTTAGGGTTAGGGTTAGGGTTAGGGTTAGGGTTGGAGTTAGAGTTAAGGTTAGGGTTAGCATTGCGGTTAGCATTAGGGTTAGGGTTAGGGTTTAGTGTTAGGGTTAGGGTGGAGTTAGAGTTAAGGTTAGGGTTAGCATTGCGGTTAGCATTAGGTTAGGGTCGGAGTTAGAGTTAAGGTTAGGTTTAGCATTAGGGTTAGGGTTAGCATTAGGGTTAGGGTTGGAGTTAGAGTTAGGTTAGGGTTAGCATTAGGGTTAGGGTTAGCATTAGGGTTAGGGTTGAAATTAGGGTTAGGTTAGGGTTAGGATTGGAGTTAGGATTAGCATTAGGTTTAGCGTTAGCATTAGGGTTGGATTTAGGGTTAGCATTAGGGTTGGACTTAGGGTTAGGGTTAGCATTAGGGTTGGCGTTAGCATTAGGGTTAGGGCTGGAGTTAGGTTTAAGGTTAGGGTTACGGTCAGCATTAGGGTTAGGGTTGGAGTTAGGGTTAGGGCTAGCATTAGGGTTAGGGTTGGACTTAGGGTTAGCGTTAGGGTTAGGGTTAGGGCTGGAGTTAGGGTTAAGGTTAGGGTTAGGGTCAGCATTAGGGTTAGGGTTGGAGTTAGGGTTAGGGTTAGGGTTAGGGTTAGGTTTGGAGTTAGAGTTAAGGTTAGGGTTAGGGTTAGCATTGCGGTTAGCATTAGGATTAGCGTTAGCATTAAGGTTGGATTTAGGGTTAGGGTTAGGGTTAGCATTAGGGTTAGGGTTGGAGTTAGGGTTAGCATTAGGGTTAGGGTTGGAGTTAGGGTTTGTTGGGGTTAGGGTTAGCATTAGGGTCAGCGTTAGCATTAAGGTTGGACTTAGGGTTAGGGTTAGGGTTAGGGTTAGGGTTAGGGTTAGGGTTAGGGTTAGGTTTGGAGTTAGGTTAGCGTTAGGGTGGGTTAGAGTTGGAGTTAGGGTTAGTGTTAGGATTAGGTTTGGAGTTGGGGTTAGGGTCAGCATTAGGGTTAGGGTTAGCATTAGGGTTAGCGTTAGCATTAAGGTTGGACCTAGGGTTAGGGTTGGAGTTAGGGTTAGGGTTAGGGTTGGAGTTAGGGTTAGCGTTAGGTTAGCGTTAGCATTAGGGTTAGGGCTGGAGTTAGGGTTAAGGTTAGGGTTACGGTTAGCATTAGGGTTAGCGTTAGCGATGGGGTTAGGGTTGAAGTTAGGGTTAGGTTAGGGTTAGGGTTGGACTTAGGGTTAGCATTAGGGTTAAGGTTAGGGTTAGGGTTGGAGTGAGGGTTAGCATTAGGGTTAGGGTTAGCATTAGGGTTAGGGTTAGCATTAGGGTTAGGGTTGGAGTTAGGGTTAGCATTAGGGTTGGAGTTAGGGTTAGGGTTAGCATTAGGGTTGGAGTTAGGGTTAGGGTTAGGGTTAGGGTTGGAGTGAGGGTTAGCATTAGGGTTAGGGTTAGCATTAGGGTTAGGGTTGGAGTTAGGGTTAGGGTTAGCATTAGGGTTAGGGTTGTTTAGAGTTAGGTTAGGGTTAGCATTAGGGTTAGCGTTAGCATTAGAGTTAGGGTTAAGGTTAGGGTTAGGTTTAGGGTTAGCATTAGGGTTAGGGTTAGGGTTAGGTTTAGGGTTAGGGTTAGCACTAGGGTTAGGGTTAGGGTTAGGGTTAGGTTTGGAGTTAGGGTTAGCGTTAGCATTAAGGTTGGAGTTAGGGTTAGGGTTAGCATTGGGGTTAGGGTTGGAGTTAGAGTCAAGGTTAGGGTTAGCATTAGGGTTATGGTTAGCATTAGGGTTAGGTTTGAAGTTAGAGTTAAGGTTAGGGTTAGCATTAGGGTTAGCATTAGGGTTAGGGTTGGAGTTAGGGTTAGCATTAGGGTTGGGTTAGGGTTAAGGTTAGGGTTAGGGTTGGAGTTAGGGTTAGCGTTAGCATTAGGGTTAGGGCTGGAGTTAGGGTTAAGGTTAGGGTTAGGGTTAGCATTAGGGTTAGGGTTGGAGTTAGGGTTAGGGCTAGCATTAGGGTTAGGGTTGGACTTAGGGTTAGCGTTAGGGTTAGGGTTAGGGTTAGGGTTGGAGTTAGGGTTAGGTTAGCATTAGGGTTAGGTTTGGAGTTAGAGTTAAGGTTAGGGTTAGCATTAGGGTTAGCATTAGGGTTAGGGTTGGAGTTAGAGTTAAGGTTAGGTTTAGCATTAGGGTTAGAGTTAGCATTAGGGTTAGCATTAGCATTGGGGTTAGGGTTAGCATTAGGGATGGAGTAGGGTTAGGGTTGGAGTTAGGGTTAGCATTAGGGTTAGGGTTGGAGTTAGAGTCAAGGTTAGGGTTAGCATTAGGGTTAGGGTTAGCATTAGGGTTAGGTTTGGAGTTAGAGTTAAGGTTAGGGTTAGCATTAGGGTTAGCATTAGGGTTAGGGTTGGAGTTAGAGTTAAGGTTAGGTTTAGCATTAGGGTTAGGGTTAGCATTAGGGTTAGCGTTAGCATTAGGGTTAGGGTTAGCATTAGGGATGGAGTAGGGTTAGGGTTGGAGTTAGGGTTAGCACTAGGGTTAGGTTAGCATTAGGGTTAGCGTTAGCATTAGGGTTGGGTTGGAGTTAGGTTAGCATTAGGGTTGGAGTTAGGGTTAAGGTTAGGGTTAGGGTTGGAGTTAGGGTTAGGGTTAGGGTTAGGGTTGGAGTGAGGGTTAGCATTAGGGTTAGGGTTAGCATTAGGGATGGAGTAGGGTTAGGGTTGGAGTTAGGGTTAGCATTAGGGTTAGGGTTAGGATTAGGGTTTGAGTTAGGGTTAGCATTAGGGTTAGGGTTGGATTAGGGATGGAGTAGGGTTAGGGTTGGAGTTAGGGTTAGCACTAGGGTTAGGGTTAGCATTAGGGTTAGCGTTAGCATTAGGGTTAGGGTTGGAGTTAGGGTTAGCATTAGGGGTTGGAGTTAGGGTTAAGGTTAGGGTTAGGGTTGGAGTTAGGGTTAGGGTTAGGGTTGGAGTGAGGGTTAGCATTAGGGTTAGGGTTGGAAATAGGGTTGGGTTAGGGTTAGGGTTAGGGTTAGGGTTAGGGTTAGGGTTGGAGTTAGAGTTAAGGTTAGGGTTAGCATTGCGGTTAGCATTAGGGTTAGGGTTAGGGTTAGGGTTAGGGTTAGGGTTAGGGTTGGAGTTAGAGTTAAGGTTAGGGTTAGCATTGCGGTTAGCATTAGGGTTAGGGTCGGAGTTAGAGTTAAGGTTAGGTTTAGCATTAGGGTTAGGGTTAGCATTAGGGTTAGGGTTGGAGTTAGAGTTAAGGTTAGGTTAGCATTAGGGTTAGGGTTAGCATTAGGGTTAGGGTTGAAATTAGGGTTAGGTTAGGGTTAGGATTGGAGTTAGGATTAGCATTAGGTTTAGCGTTAGCATTAGGGTTGGATTTAGGGTTTAGCATTAGGGTTGGACTTAGGGTTAGGGTTAGCATTAGGGTTGGCGTTAGCATTAGGGTTAGGGCTGGAGTTAGGGTTAAGGTTAGGGTTACGGTCAGCATTAGGGTTAGGGTTGGAGTTAGGGTTAGGGCTAGCATTAGGGTTAGGGTTGGACTTAGGGTTAGCGTTAGGGTTAGGGTTAGGGCTGGAGTTAGGGTTAAGGTTAGGGTTAGGGTCAGCATTAGGGTTAAGGGTTGGAGTTAGGTTAGGGTTAGGGTTAGGGTTAGGTTTGGAGTTAGAGTTAAGTTAGGGTTAGGGTTAGCATTGCGGTTAGCATTAGGATTAGCGTTAGCATTAAGGTTGGATTTAGGGTTAGGGTTAGGTTAGCATTAGGTTAGGGTTGGAGTTAGGGTTAGCATTAGGGTTAGGGTTGGAGTTAGGGTTAGTGTTGGGGTTAGGGTTAGCATTAGGGTTAGCGTTAGCATTAAGGTTGGACTTAGGGTTGGGGTTTTAGTTAGGGTTAGGGTTGGAGATAGGGTTAGCATTAGGGTTAGCGTTAGCATTAAGGTTGGACTTAGGGTTAGGGTTAGGGTTGGCGTTAGGGTTAGGGTTAGCATTAGGGTTAGGGTTGGAGTTAGAGTTAAGGTTAGGTTTAGCATTAGGGTTAGGGTTAGGGTTAGGGTTAGAGTTGGAGTTAGGGTAGTGTTAGGGTTAGGGTTAGGGTTAGGGTTAGGGTTAGCTTAGGGTTAGGGTTGGGGTTAGAGTCAAGGTTAGGGTTAGCATTAGGGTTAGGGTTAGCATTAGGGTTAGGTTGGAGTTAGAGTTAAGGTTAGGGTTAGCATTAGGGTTAGCATTAGAGTTAGGGTTGGAGTTAGAGTTAAGGTTAGGTTTAGCATTAGGGTTAGGGTTAGCATTAGGGTTAGCGTTAGCATTAGGGTTAGGGTTAGCATTAGGGATGGAGTAGGGTTAGGGTTGGAGTTAGGGTTAGCATTAGGGTTAGGGTTAGGATTAGGGTTTGAGTTAGGGTTAGCATTAGGGTTAGGGTTAGGATTAGGGATGGAGTAGGGTTAGGGTTGGAGTTAGGGTTAGCACTAGGGTTAGGGTTAGCATTAGGGTTAGCGTTAGCATTAGGGTTAGGTTAGAGTTAGGGTTAGCATTAGGGTTGGAGTTAGGGTTAAGGTTAGGGTTAGGGTTGGAGTTAGGGTTAGGTTTAGGGTTAGGGTTGGAGTCAGGGTTAGCATTAGGGTTAGGGTTGGAGTTAGGGTTAGGGTTAGGGTTAGGGTTAGGGTTGGAGTTAGAGTTAAGGTTAGGGTTAGCATTGCGGTTAGTATTAGGATTAGCGTTAGCATTAAGGTTGGATTTAGGGTTAGGGTTAGGGTTAGCATTAGGGTTAGGGTTAGGGTTGGAGTTAGGGTTAGCATTAGGGTTAGGGTTGGAGTTAGGGTTAGTGTTGGGGTTAGGGTTAGCATTAGGGTTAGCGTTAGCATTAAGGTTGGACTTAGGTTGGGGTTGTAGTTAGGGTTAGGGTTGGAGTTAGGGTTAGGGTTAGCATTAGGGTTAGCGTTAGCATTAAGGTTGGACTTAGGGTTAGGGTTAGGGTTGGCGTTAGGGTTAGGTTTAGGTTTTGGAGTTAAGGTTAGCGTTAGGGTTAGCGTTAGGGTTAGGGTTAGCATTAGGGTTAGGGTTGGAGTTAGAGTTAAGGTTAGGTTTAGCATTAGGGTTAGGGTTAGGGTTAGGGTTAGAGTTGGAGTTAGGGTTAGTGTTAGGATTAGGTTTGGAGTTGGGGTAGGGTCAGCATTAGGGTTAGGGTTAGCATTAGGGTTAGCGTTAGCATTAAGGTTGGACCTAGGGTTAGGGTTGGAGTTAGGGTTAGGGTTAGGTTAGGGTTGGGTTGGATTTAGGGTTAGGTTTAGGGTTGGAGTAGGGTTAGGGGTAGTTTACGGTTGGAGTTAGGGTTAGCATTAGGGTTAGCGTTAGTGATGGGGTTAGGGTTGAAGTTAGGGTTAGGTTAGGGTTAGCATTAAGGTTGGAGTTAGGGTTAGGGTTAGCATTGGGGTTAGGGTGGGAGTTAGGGTTAGGGTTAGGGTTAGGGTTGGAGTGAGGGTTAGCATTATGGTTAGGTTTGGATTAGGGTTATGGTTGGATTTAGGTTAGCATTAGGGTTGGACTTAGGGTTAGGGTTAGCATTAGGGTTGGAGTTAGGGTTAGGGTTAGGGTTAGGGTTGGAGTGAGGGTTAGCATTAGGGTTAGGGTTAGCATTAGGGTTAGGGTTGGAGTTAGAGTTAAGGTTAGGGTAGCATTAGGGTTAGCGTTAGCATTAGAGTTAGGGTTAAGGTTAGGGTTAGGTTTAGGGTTAGCATTAGGGTTAGGGTTAGGGTTAGGTTTAGGGTTAGGGTTAGCACTAGGGTTAGGGTTAGGGTTAGGGTTAGGGTTAGGTTGGAGTTAGGGTTAGGGTTAGCACTAGGGTTAGGGTTAGGGTTAGGGTTAGGTTTGGATTAGGGTTAGGGTTAGAGTTAGCATTAAGGTTGGAGTTAGGGTTAGGGTTAGCATTAGGGTTAGGGTTGAGTTAGAGTCAGGTTAGGGTTAGCATTAGGGTTAGGGTTAGCATTATGGTTAGGGTTGGAGTTAAGTTAAGGTTAGGTTTAGCATTAGGGTTAGGGTTAGCATTAGGGTTAGCATTGGCATTTGGGTTAGGGTCAGGGTTAGGGTTAGCATTAGGTTAGTGTCAGGGTCGGGATTAGGGTCAGCATTAGGGTTAGGGTTAGGGTTGGAGTTAGGGTTAAGGTTAGGTTTAGGGTTAGCATTAGGGTTAGCGTTAGCATTAAAGTTGGACTTAGGGTTAGGGTTGGAGTTAGGGTTAAGGTTAGTGTTAGGGTTAGCATTAGGGTTAGCGTTAGCATTAAAGTTGGACTTAGGGTTAGGTTTAGGGTTAGCATTGGGTTAGCGTTAGCGTTAAGGTTGGACTTAGGGTTAGGGTTAGGGTTGGAGTTAGGGTTAGGGTTAGAGTTAGGGTTAGGGTTAGGTTAGGGTTGGAGTTAGGGTTAGGGTTGGAGTTAGAGTTAAGGTTAGGGTTAGCATTACGGTTAGCATTAGGATTAGCGTTAGCATTAAGGTTGGACTTAGGGTTAGGGTTAGTGTTAGCATCAGGGTTAGGGTTGGAGTTAGGGTTAGCATTAGGGTTAGGGTTGGAGTTACGGTTAGTGTTGGGGTTAGGGTTAGCATTAGGTTAGGGTTAGCATTAGGTTGGACTTAGGTTGGGGTTGTAGTTAGGGTTAGGGTTGGAGTTAGGGTTTGGGGTAGCGTTAGCATTAGGTTGGACTTGGGTTAGGGTTAGGGTTGGCGTTAGGGTTAGGTTTAGGTTGGAGTTAGGGTTAGCGTTAGGGTTAGCGTTAGCATTAAGGTTGGAGTTAGGGTTAGGGTTAGCATTAGGGTTAGGTTGAGTTAGAGTTAAGGTTAGGGTTAGCATTAGGGTTAGGGTTAGGGTTGGAGTTAGAGTTAAGGTTAGGTTAGCATTAGGATTAGGGTTAGCATTAGGGTTAGGTTAGTGTCAGGGTCGGGATTAGGTCGGGATTAGGGTCAGGGTTAGGGTTAGGGTTAGAGTTGAGTTAGGGTTAGTGTTAGGATTAGGGTTGGAGTTGGGGTTAGGGTCAGCATTAGGGTTAGGGTTAGCATTAGGGTTAGCATTAAGGTTGGACCTAGGGTTAGGGTTGGAGTTAGGGTGAGGGTTTAGGGTTAGGGTTAGGGTGAGTTGGGGTTAGCATTAGGGTTAGGGTTGGAGTTAGGGTTAACTTTAGGGTTAGCATTAGGGTTAGGTTTAGGGTTGGAGTTAGAGTTAGTTAAGGTTAGCATTAGGGTTAGCGTTAGCATTAGAGTTAGGGTTAGAGGTTAGAGTTAGGTTTAGGTTAGCATTAGGGTTGGAGTTAGGGTTAGGGTTAGGGTTGGAGTTAGGGTTAGCATTAGGGTTAGCGCTAGCATTAGGGTCAGGGTTAGGGTTAGCATTAGGGTTAGAGTCAGGTCGGGATTAGGTTTAGGGTTAGGGTTAGGTTTAGAGTTGGAGTTAGGGTTAGTGTTAGGATTAGGTTGGAGTTGGGGTTAGGGTCAGCATTAGGGTTAGGGTTAGCATTAGGGTTAGGGTTGGAGTTAGGGTTAAGTTAGTTAGGGTTAGCATTAGTGTTAGCGTTAGCATTAAAGTTGGACTTAGGGTTAGGGTTAGGGTTGGAGCTAGGGTTAGGGTTGTAGTTAGGGTTAGCATTAGGGTTAGCGTTAGCGTTAAGGTTGGACTTAGGGTTAGGGTTAGGGTTGGAGTTAGGGTTAGGGTTAGGGTTAGAGTTAGGATTAGCATTAGGGTTAGGGTTAGGGTTGGAGTTAGGGTTAGGTTTAGTTTAGGGTTAGCATTAGGGTTAGGGTTGGAGTTAGAGTTAAGGTTAGGGTTAGCATTACGGTTAGCATTAGGGTTAGCGTTAGCATTAAGGTTGGACTTAGGGTTAGGGTTAGGGTTAGGGATGGAGAAGGGTTAGCATTAGGGTTGGAGTTAGGGTTAGGGTTAGTATTAGGGTTAGGATTAGGGTTAGCACTAGGGTTAGCATTAGGGTTAGCATTAGGGTTAGGGTTGGAGTTAGGGTTAGCATTAGGGTTAGCAATGGGGTTAGGGTTGGAGTTAGGGTTAGGGTTAGGGTTGGAGTTAGGGTTAGCATTAGGGTTAAGGTGGAGTTAGGGTTAGCATTAGGGTTAGATTTGGAGTTAGGGTTAGGGTTAGGGTTAGACTTAGGGTTAGGGTTACAGTTAGGGTTAGGGTTAGATTTTGGGTTAGGGTTACAGTTAGGGTTACGGTTAGATTAGGGTAGGTTTACGGTTAGAGTTAGAGTTAGGGTTCGGGTTAGGGTTAGAGTTAGAGTTAGAGTTAGGGTTAGGGTTAGGATTAGGATTAGGGTTAGAGTTAGGGTTCGGGTTAGGGTTAGGGTTAGAGTTAGGGTTAGGTTAGAGTTAGAGTTAGAGTTAGAGTTAGAGTTAGGGTTAGAATTAGGGTTCGGGTTACAGTTAGGGTTAGGGTTACAGTTAGGGTTAGAATTAGGGTTCGGGTTACAGTTAGGGTTAGGGTTACATTAGTAGGGTTAGAGTTAGGGTTAGGGTTAGAGTTAGGGTTAGGGTTAGGTTAGAGTTAGGGTTAGGGTTAGAGTTAGAGTTAGAGTTAGAGTTAGGTTAGAATTAGGGTTCGGGTTACAGTTAGGGTTAGGGTTACAGTTAGGGTTAGAGTTAGAGTTAGGGTTAGGGTTAGAGTTAGAGTTAGAGTTAGGGTTAGGGTTAGGGTTACAGTTAGGGTTACAGTTAGATTTAGGGTTAGGGTTAGGGTTAGAGTTAGGGTTAGGGTTAGGTTAGAGTTAGGGTTAGAGTTTGAGTTAGAGTTAGGGTTAGAATTAGGGTTCGGGTTACAGTTAGGGTTAGGGTTACAGTTAGGGTTAGAATTAGGGTTCGGGTTACAGTTAGGGTTAGGGTTAGAGTTAGGGTTAGAGTTAGGGTTAGGGTTAGAGTTAGGGTTAGGGTTAGGGTTAGGTTAGAGTTAGGGTTAGGGTTAGAGTTAGAGTTAGAGTTAGAGTTAGGGTTAGAGTTAGGGTTAGAATTAGGGTTCGGGTTACAGTTAGGGTTAGGGTTACAGTTAGGGTTAGGGTTACAGTTAGGGTTAGAATTAGGGTTCAGTTAGAGTTAGAGTTAGAGTTAGAGTTAGGGTTAGGGTTAGGGTTAGAATTAGGGTTCGGGTTACAGTTAGGGTTCGGGTTACAGTTAGAGTTAGGTGAATGTTGTATATACTCAAGGCCCCCCACTACACTGCCCATCGGCAGCATAGCTTTCATGAGGGACCAGGGCAAGGGACTGGCCGACGCATGTTAGAGTTAGAGTTAGGGTTAGGGTTAGGGTTAGGGTTAGGATTAGGGTTAGGGTTAGGGTGAAATGGAGATTGAAAGGATTCATTCAGGACTCATGCAACACTAAATAATATTCAAAATAATGTGTTACAATAGGGTTACTAATTACAAACAGCAGTTCTTTATGACTTAACTTGAAGCTCTGTACTCCATGAATCCAAAGGCTTATTGATCAAACAATTTCTTTCTTTGCTAATTTGGTGCTTCCATGCTCTTAACATATCATATTTTTGGCGACCATAAGGCACGTTGTATTAAAAGGTGCAGTCTCAGTTATGGGTGCTATTTCTTTATTTAACACATGCATAAGGCGTACTGGATTATAGGGCGCGGGCAAGGTAAAACATACTACTATCTTAAAACATGCATGCTAGCATGTATTTAGCAATGTACTCACGTTATTTTTCCACAAATCCATCAAAGTCCTTATCTTCTGTATCCGAAATCAATGAAATGAATCCAAAATGGCCTTTGCGAAAGCCGGCAAGACAAAAAGCCGAAAAGCATTTACAGATTTTGGAAGTTGGTGCACACATAAGGCGCACTGCATTATAAGGCGCCCCGTCCATTTTGGAGAAAATCAAAGTCTTTTAAGTGTAACTTATAGTCATGAAAATACGGTGCTCTTAAACATCCATATACATGAATCAAACTGTAAAACCTTCTTTTTCTGGGATAAACAAAGTCATAATCAAACCATAAAAGGATGCCTCCTGCTTATCTTGGTGAAGTAGTGCTAATATTAGCACAAAAGTAGCTGGCAGTGGTGGCAGTGGTGGCTGGGAGTCTTTGAAAGAAGCGAGGCAGGGAAATTTAGCCAATAGGAATGATTGATTGAACAAATTAGTGAAATGATGAAATGAAGGAAATGCTTAAAATTATGTTATAAACCAAATCAGGTCAAGGAATTGGTCAAGCAGTTTCATCAAGCAAATACTAAGAGATGGTTGTCCTTCGACTTCATCAGCAAAAACTGCGGTGGGACTGAGCTCCCGATGCTCACGTCATGGCGTACACCTCAGAATAGCTGTCAGTCAAAAGGGATTCAACCTTTCGACTGACCAGCGTCCAGGCTGGCCTCTGCTCCATTTACCCTGATTCTTGACATTTATCCATATAACCATTGACGTGAACGTCAGTACATCTACATTCGCGTGTCGTTCACTAGCTGACTCTGACAAAACGCTTATTCAAGATGAATTTTTTAATTCGTTTGTAGTCAATGACGTTACATATTTGACCATTTAATTTTTGATTCAGAGAAATCGCCTCTGCACAAGAGATTAGCAAGAAACTGAAGCATGCATTCATATTCTTATGCATCATCGATTTATTTAATTTGTAGAAGACATCAAATAGAAAACAACATTTGTAAATAAAGTTTATGGTGGTTGAAAAGTGTATCACTGTTTACTTGACTCTTTCACATTATCTGCTTCAAGAGAAGGACGCAATTGATCACCTATAGCCAAGGGAAGACAATTGAATAATAAGTGCCTGAGTGTCACCCAGGACAGCCCTCCATCCCCCTGGTGAGTGCTTTTGTGTTGTCACTTAGCAACCAGCTATTTCTCCTGTCAAATATCATAATACATACCCAGATCATGCAGCCGACATAACAGCCTTCCTTTTGAATGTTGTACAAGATTAAAAGTAAAGAAAAACCCGAGTCATGTCATGCAACCATGCATGCAAATACCATCTCATAAGACCAAACAACTCTGAGGAGTCACGCTGACTTTTGTCTCCTTTGTATTACATTACAGAGCAGCGCACAGACTGAAATAATATTCTGCACAGCGGTGGCAGGTGAGCTAATATCTTTGATGTTAATATATATGATGATGCAAATTCACCTGAACGGACAAATGAGTTGAAAAGATGAGCCATGGACAGGCTGGCCCAGTCACCCAATGTCACAGTAGACACGTTGGACAACGAGTTTAGACACCCCTCAAAAAATGTCTTTTCTCAAAACAGAATTTTAATAGTTTAGGTTACAATCTTTACAGTTTAAATTTAGACAGTAGCTGCAAGGTTATTTGCATGGCTGTATTCAGGCTTATCAGGGAGCCTGACATGAACTCCCGCTGAAACTCTGACTCGATCATTTGCATTCATTTGCCTTGAACACAGATATCTGGAAACACCTCTTTAGAACAGGACCCTTCTCTCAGCAGCAAATGGGGATTAAAGCATATAAAAGGATGAGGGAACATGTTTTTGAAACAGTTTTTGTTCTCTTTGGCATCCACATACATTGGTCTAGCTCACAGAAAGCTAAGCTATTTTAAACGTTTGATGATTTAGAATTCTTTTTTTCGAAATGAGTTGCTTTGGAAGTCGGGTAGAATCCCGCAGTTTTACCCTGTAGCTCTTGAAATGCTTCTGAGAGTCTTTCTTGCCAGCAGGGGTTTGCAGAAATAATAATGTGCTCATTTCTGTTAATGTCAAACGTTTAATGAAATATTTTCGCATTTACAAGCTATGAATATTCATTGATCCGTGCGACCTTGAGGATGAACATGAGTGGATATGATGAGATCCTGTTTTATTTAAAAACTTATCTCTGTTTAAATGAACATTAGCATCTCAAATTACATTACAAATTAGCATCTTTATCCTTATTCAAAGCCCAATGCATTCATGTACGATGCATTCTTGTCACATCTGAATGTGTTGATCTTTCGTCATTTCATCTGAATGCCAAAGAGTGGCCTGCTTGGAGTATCACAAATTTTGATTTAAGTGAAAATTGTATTTATTTATTTTCATGTGATACTCAGTTTCCATATGGTGAATTGATGACAGAAGATCCCGACTGCTAAAACACATTACACTTTGATGGAAACGCTCCTGTGGATAGTTCGGATGTTGCTTCATTTGTATGGACCGCTGCTAACATCTAGGAGGGGATTGAAGGGAGGCTAAATCCTACGACGAGGCTGATCTGTCCTTTTCATTGCCTCAAGCCTTGTTCACTTAATTCAAAGCTTTAGGCAAGTTGGAAGAGAAAGTTGCTGAGATTAAATCTTAGAGGGTCAGAGGATGCAAACATGAGTACAGTGTCCTAGACTGCCCTGGTTGTGACAAGAATATCCTCTTTTCTAAAATGCAATTGACAGTACTTTTGTTTCTTTGAGGTTGCTACATTAGAGATGACCAGCAGGGGGACCA
The DNA here is from genome assembly GCF_003711565.1 of Takifugu flavidus. Taxonomy (NCBI): domain Eukaryota; kingdom Metazoa; phylum Chordata; class Actinopteri; order Tetraodontiformes; family Tetraodontidae; genus Takifugu; species Takifugu flavidus. The sequence goes on along the minus strand of NC_079539.1, from coordinate 8,794,514 downwards.
ACAGAGCAAATGACCTCCACAGAGGACGTTTGGCCGTCATGTCACACGGAAAGAAACACCAAAACTCTGACATCTTTTGAATTTTCTAATGACACTAGTCATAAAGTCAGCTATTATGTTGATGGAGTGATTGACATTTAGGGTCGTCATAATAATAACTTTTCTCCGTCTTCAAAGAAATTGCTATTTTCATGCTATTTAAATACACATTTGTTGACCTTCTAGTATCTCTTCCTGTTCCTGCTCTGGCTATTGATAGTTTTACCCATTTTCCTTTTTCTTTTTCAATGAACAAATGTATGGTGGCAGAGAGATATCATGCCTGCCTCCTCGACAAAACCTTGAGGATTTGAGTGTGTCAGGTGTTTCTGTGTGGAGTTCATACATTCTCTTGTGTTTGTCTGGGCTCTCTGTAGGTGTTCTGGCTCCTCCCACTGTCCAAAAACATAAATTTTCCATGACATTTGAGCTTCTGCAAAAAAATTGAGAAAAGAAAAGGCACAGAATACCAAGGAAAACAAGCATTTTGAGGACTTTAGTAGTTAATGTTGCAGCTAAGAAGTCAAGAAAGATGTCGAAGTAAACATTTTATCACCGAGTTTTTTTTTGTTTAAGGTAATGTTGAGAGATGAAAAGATTCAGACTTTGTGTAAATCAGCTCTTCAGTCTGCAGTTTCGCCAGCAGCTGCTACGTCCAACCGGCAGCCTGTTTTGTTTTTTCTAATAGTTTTAAGTTGGAGTCTAACTTAATTCCCCAGCAGGAATTTTCCTCACAGTCCTCAGCTGCGACAATCTGCAAGATGGAAGGGCACTGCGATACAGCAGTGATTGCAGTAATAAAGCACAATCCCCACGAGGTGGTTCACCAGCTCTTAAATTGTCTTTATTATAGCTGCCAATTCCCACTGTTCCCCCAAATACATCCTGATATTTTCACATACAAAAAGGTACTTTTGAACAAGGGGAAACCCCAACAGCTCACATAGGGCCCTGCTGTTAGCTGGCCATTTATCCAAGGGGTATGCCCCACCTTCATGGGCAACCATTTTTTTTAAATAGTATGTTTAGTACTGTCACACCTGCCACTGATAATTTTCTTGTCTTGCTTCAAACTTATCAGAGATCTAAATTATTTGCATTCCACACAAATGTCCTGGAATCATGGTTTTATTGAAATCATGTGGAATATGCATTTGTTAGAGCAAATACTGTGGTTTTGTTAGCTAGTGCCTTGCTGTATCATTTGGAACTCTTCAGCCGCTAGTTCACTAAACCCATCTGAATTACATTGAGTGCAGGCAGTTTTCCACAGATGTCTTTGTCGGGGTCCCCATATGCTGCAGGTCTAATAAGTACATCAAAACTGTTAATATAAGAATGTTGCTGCACCGGGTTTAATTTGCTGCCAACTTATCCGAGGGACAAAAGAAAGAATGGGCATTTGGACTTTTTAAAACACCCCCTGGTTGTACTTAGCAAGTGGGCTCCATGAAGACCACTGACTCTCACTCCATGTTTGGAGTTTGTATCTCAAAGCCAATTACAGCAGGATGTTTGATAAATTGAATAAAAATCCTCTGAAAAGAGAAGTGTAGCTTTTATCCTCTGGCATTTTGGGAGTGTTTAGCCCCAGAAATATATTGACACGGTAAATACTGGGATTAGTTTATTTTTATCCCACCAGGCTTGAAGTTTGAATCTGATATTTGTATTTTTTTCATTCTATATGCATCCACATGTTCGATAATTTCCTCAATGTGTGTGTATGTGTGTGTTCTGCAGATGAAGGTTGGCAAAATTATTACTGTAGCATTCAATTAACTTTGATCAGAGTGACCAAGCCCTTGTGTTCACCCGAGCTCTGTTTGTATTAAGACAGATGGGATCAAAATGGCTCCCTTCAGGATTAGACAAAGGTTGAAGGGCAGTAAATGAGATTTACCCTAAAATCATTCCGAGGTTTTTGCCGCTGCCTAAATCTTAAATGAATTAAGTCATGTACAGTTCTAATTGAGTAGTAGTAACAGTGGAGACTAGTGGACACAAGGGGATGTTCCTGGTATCGAGAAACACTTATGGAGGCTTTGGAGTTGAGCAGGACCTGGGGTGGTCCTCCACTCCTTCAAAGTCTGATGTCCTCTTATATGATACCATAAACTTCCTATTAGAGAAAACAAATCTGACCGCCATTGACCTCTTATATCACCGAACGCACCCGGGCTATTCTCTCCAAACTCAAGAGGCGACATAAGCTGTCCATGTTGTTGCAGGAACGAAAAACACCAAGCTCATCGTGGAAAGAGCTGTATAATGTTGAGAGCAGATGGTGCTCTGTCCTTCTTTGGGAATCTATCAGAAATAAGATGTTCCCACGAGGCCTCGTATTTAGCGAGTGCCTTCTGGTATGGATGCTGAGAGATTCACAAGGGCTCAGAAAAGTAGATTCAGCAGGTGTTCATCATCAAACAAATTGTGAAGAAAGATGAGAAGATACTACAAGAGCAGGAGGAGACCTTTGACAAATGTCAAAGAATCCAGCTACCGATGGGAATGCGAACAATACACTTTGGTGTTTAGACAAATACTGAGCCGTCCTTGACTGGTTATAAGCTATAAAACTGCAGGCAAAGTTTTGTAAGGCAACATTTCCCATTTACACTGTTGGGCCACGTCTTACGATCAGAGCAGGGAGAACCAGAGATTAGTTTTATTGAAAGAAGTTTCAGTAGTGTCAACCCAATTCAAAAATGCTCTTTGTATCCAATTGTTTAGAAATCAGTGTGGAGTCAGAATCTTCATTTTTCACATATCATTATTTTCTTAGTCAGTATGTGCTAAAAAACCGGGGTTCAAGTTCACATCATTTCTAATCTGGTATGTGCAAGTTTGATGTGCAGAGGTCAAATACAAGGGCGATTGCATTTAAAACTGTCAAGCAAAAAAGAAATTGCATATTCACATATGCATATGAACGCCAATGAATTTATTTTAAGTATTTATACTGTTATAATTAATTTACTTATATTCAACATCATTTACATAGCAGAATGTTCTCTGTAGGAGCTTTACATAAACCCAGAGCCTGACCCCCAAATAATCACCATTGGCAGGAAAAAGTCCCTTCTAAACCCTTGAACAGGACCATGCCTATATGGGGGAACCCCCACCCATGGATAACTGGAAAATGGAGGAGGAGGTGAGAGCTTAAGGACTGAAGAGGGTTGAAAAAACTACACTCTTATCCAATCACTGACCTCAATGCTCTTAATTGTGTCCGACAGTTCATTGTATGAACAACTTCATTTTATTATCTACAAGGTTCTAATTTGGCTTTAAAATAAGAGTGGAGCCTGGGACCTCCTAGAATAGCAGGAAGAAGTGGCCGGGAAAAAGGAAGTCTTCAATGTTGAAGCTAAAGTCCCCACGACCTGTTTTTAATCCTTCAAGAAATGTCTGCATCTCTGTACATTCCATTTATGAAAACATAAATCCCATTCTATTAAACTGCAGTGTTTCTGATTAAACCGATTCAGAGAGCGCTATATTAGTTTTGATGCTCCGCTTCATTTCAACTAAGATCCATGAGGTATGAGGTGTTTTTTTCAATTAATTTTTTCCCCTCTAAACCTGTCTGACCTTCACTACAAAATGATTGGCTCCACAAAAATTACAGTATTCAAAAACATTGCACTTTTTATATGTGCTAGAAGTTTGGACTGGCGCTTCCAAAGAAAAAAATCACAATTGTTGATGCTGTGAGGTGGATGGAATGAGCTGCCACCTGCTCTGGTTACTACAGGGAAGGGACAGTGAGGTTTTCTTCTAAGTTTGCTTGACAACCTTGATAAAGGAACATATGCACACAGCTGCAGGAGCTTCTTGAGGTATGTCACAATATATGTAATGAACAAAGCCTTTGCCATAAAGAGTGACCTGCTGCTGATGTGGAAATCACAGGGTTTCCTACCACTGCTTGCAATAATTACAATACATTTTGCCATTTAAATTTAATTCAAAAATACATTTTATTGAGCGTTTTATGTGGTAGATGTTGAATTAATCCTAATGAGTTCTTATAATATCTCAGCAATGATCGCATTTAATGGGGGCAGTGATTAAATGTGGTTATAAATTTTAGTTGCAGAATATTTATGTTTTCAAATTCAAAAAAAAGGGAAGCATCCAAAATGAATTGTAAACAAATATTCCCTCTGGAGGTGTATCAATAAATATTAATGCCACGAAGGAAGGTTGGAGTGGAGCAGGCATTGCAAGAGGGACGAGCAGAATCCTCTCTAGCATGCGCATCAGACGCCGCATAAATCACTAATAGGTGAGCAACTTTGCTTTGTACTGTGGAACCTGTAGCTGTGCGGATTGGACAAATCAATTTACAGGCGGCATGGCTCCATATTAAACGGGATGTTTATAGATGCCGTGGTTGAAAAACAGAGCAGGATCTGCAATGAAGATAAATGGAGCCTTCTTGTGTTGAAGCTGCAGGAGCTGTTTAGAGTTTAGCTAAGTGTATGTAGCCCTGCCTTCTCCGCTAGCCTGGTTTATGAAGCGTTGCCTAAATCAACTGTTTGATCACACACATACAGCCAGTGACTAACCAGTGGAGACACAAACATTAAGCTCCTTCTAGGGACCTAAAAAGGGTAAAATGTTACCAGAAAAAACAGGAATCGTATGCATTTTTTTTTTCTTTGCAGTATTTTGTCCTTTCAAGGTGATCTCTTTTTTCTGTGAAAGATTTTTTTTTTTTTTTTAGAAACCGTCTGTCTCTGGAACTGACCAATGAGCAGGGAAAGGTGATTATGATTCACCAGCTGCGCGGTTACCTCAGGAATCCTCCAGTCTAGAGATTTACCATTGTCGTCAAACAGCAGTGGTGTTAGCTCAGTCTGTTGGGAACTGGGCTGAGAAGCAAAGGGTTATGGTTTGAGCCCCAGTGAAAACATGGCAGTCGGGGAAGGTACTTTCAGGGCACTATTAAGGTACCCTTGAGCAAGGTACAGAACCTGCAAATGCTCATATAGGGCCCCAAACTGGTAGGGCCCTATCCAGGGGTGAAACTCTCCTTCATCCATGGAGTGCCCTCCCTGTGGCCCTGAAAGAGATGAAGTGGTTAAGAAGATGAGACAAACAGTATTTTTTTATACTTACCAGGTAATGGAGGACAAGAGAGTCAATCCTGAGTTTGTGGTTGGAAAGATCAAAATAAAGAAATGCTGTCAGGTTTGTACAAGGAAAGAAAAAAAAGAGTTGATATGACACTTCCATCAAATGGGTAATGGTTGATCTGCGTTCACTTTTCAAGGATGCTATCATGACCAGACACCTGCAACCCAGAGAAAATGTGAGCATAGTGAGAGGGCGCGGAGCTTCAAACAGGGCCGAGATCTGAGTCAAAGATTTCAATCGGCGCTGGCATTATCCCTGCCCGCAGGCGTGCATCCACGGAAGTGTTCTGTCTATCTACTGACACACCGCAGCCTCCGCCGTGATGCCTTTGAGTCTAGGAGAACTGCCATCCGAGTATTTTCACTGCATGTTTACTAAATTTGCGCATAAACAGTTGCAATTTTTATTTTCGTTAATGGCTTAGGGATGGTTGTTGCACTGGTCAACACTTGGACAATGTGGCTGCAGTTCATTTTTGACAGCGGACAGCACAGTTGCGCCCCAGCACCAAGCTTCTGGAGCTTTTCTATGTAAAGTTTGTGCATATATTTGTTTTCTACAGACACTCCAGTTTCCTCCAAAGGTCCACAAAGATCTGAATGGCATTGCTATAAGACTCTATGGGTGCACTCACACTAGGGCTAGCTGTTGTGTCCAAGCTGGCCCACACTCACATTACCCAAATTGTCCAAGTGGGCATGAGCACGCTTCCCTATCACATATCCATTATCATGTTAAAATTTGCCATGAATATAGCACAATGACATCATTATCAGTTGGATCACATATTTCTTTTTGCAAAAAAAAAAAGTTCACTCAAGGCCACCTACTGTCCATCCAGAATTGTGAGTTTATAAACTGTTGTGAAGCTACTGGCTCCCCTACCCACGACGCAAAGTTCCAACCAATCGGAGGGCAGAATTGGGGTTCATGCTGGTGAATTGGAGTGGCCAGTCAGCTTTACTTTGTTTATTGTCTCAACAACAGTTATGTTACATGATTGACACAATCTTTGAGTGTAACGAAACGTCCGGTTTATAACCACACTTTGCATGTTGCGTAAGTCACCGTGCTCGTGTGCATGTATGTACTCAAGGTTACATTTGCCATATAATCTGGACCCTAATGGAGGAACGTTCCTGGGAAAGGTACAAGGGCCTAGCCTGAGTGAACTGTGTGTCTGTGCTGTGATCGACTGGTGACCCATCTAGACTGTATTCCTGCCTCTCCCCCAGGGACCCCAGCACGCCTCGTGACACTGATTAGGGATAAGCGGTGGTTGACGGACAGGTGGACACACAGGGGACCTCTGAGGTGATGTCTGTTGCTGCTGCGCCAAATCATTAGAGGTCTGCCAGTCTCACAGACATTGGCATCAGCATCTGGACCCTAATGTGGGGGTGGGGGTGGGGTGCATTTATCATCCCGCTGCTGCTGCGCTGGACAGATGCCCTTTGATCATCATGAACATTATCTACTAATCCCATCTCAGTCCTGACAGAACTAGTTGAAAATGGTTGGTTTAGTTGCTCACGCTGGGACTGAATCCATCAGCCTTCTCTTTTGTCACCTCCAACCTGCAGAGCCAGACTTAACTCCAGGCTTAGTGCTAAAATTCTCCATCTCTATAAAGCAGGTTAGAATTTGGGAATGACATTTAAAGAACCCAGGAAGAACATTCTTAAATCTAAATGCAAATTGGAAAGCCTCCATAATTTAAATCTACATTAGCTGTGTTTGCTAGTACACAAAATAACCGTGTTTACTAATTCAGGGCAGAATATTGGGAGATAAGTGTTTGGGAATCCTCTGGGGGGTGGCTGGAGCATCCTGATAAGGCTTGTGCAGATGTGCGCTAGGCTGCAGTGTGTAGTGCTTTGTTACTAGAGTGATGTTCTCCTCTGCTTCACCTGACACTATTATCAGACAGGGCCCAGCGAGCTTCTTAGCTCTGGGTCTCAATAATGACAGACTGTTCCTCATCAAAAAGAAAGGCAGCGGGTTGCAAAACTGTACTGTATCGTTGAGTGAAAAGAATCGGGCGCTTAGTGTTTTGTTGTTCAGTTAAACCCCTGCTTGAGTCAACATCCCAGCAAAAATGGGCCTGATGATGTTAATAAAACCAAAAACACAGAAAAAAGGTATACAGACCCTGCAGGCGTAAAGGGTTAATTTCTTTGTTAAACGATGCTGCTAGTAAACTCGAAATTCCAGTATCCCCCTGATCAGTACAAAAGTCTTCGATGCTGCACTTTATACATGTAAATTAATTTAAAAAATCTCTATTACTTGGAAAATACACAGAAATTGTCCCCGTATAAAAACAAAATTTCATAATCCTCTTACTCTGATCGTCTCTGCCAAATCAGTGACATTAAACATCTCTTACTCTATTCCTATGTGCTGCTGGCTAGAGCTCACCGATGAATTTCCATGGTAACAACTCTCAAGGCAGGTGCGGGGCTGTAATACAGTGTCGTTAATGATCACCGTTTGCACATTTCCATTTGCTGAGGGTTAAAAAAAAGAGGCTTTTTTTTTCCTTTTTGGTATATCTGCACCAAAATAATGCTAGTTGCTAACAACTTTCCCTGTGGGGGTTGCAAGACAAAAATCTGTTTTGTGAGGAGAAAATATACTGTTCAAACAAAGCAAACAAAGATAACATTTTCTGCTAGTATGTCAATATGTTTGCTTTCTTCGCTGTTAAGCAAGTGTTTTTTCATCCTTCTTTATGACAGTCGTTGGCTGCAGTTTGGAGATCGATCATAGTTTTCAAGCTAAAGTTGTGTCCCTGTTTTGATCGACGAGTTTGTTCTGTTGAGTTATGTTATGTTTCAGTTGTGTTAACTTGTCAATGGGTTGCTTTCTTCTACATTGTTATTTAAATGCTAACCTTAAAAGATCATTATTAATCAAGATAATATGCTCTGCTGTTGTTATGGATAATAATGGGTTTTCTAATCTAATTAACTATTGTGTTTGTTTTACGCAGCTAGGAGACAAATGTTAGTTGTCGTATGTATTGTTTTGGCCCCAAAATTTAAAAAAAAATAAATATCAGTTTGACAATGTTTTGACTTCTGAAGAACTGCCTTTGCTTTAAATTGGCATACAGACATAAGTAACAATGTATATGTAGGGATATGTGTTTTAATCAACAGTGCACTGGCTAAATCAGATTGAGATGCTTGTTCCCTACAGCAGGGGGAGCTGTTTTCAGGTTAATACCAGAGGTCCTCAGCTGGTCTCGCATTCTTCTGGTCCTACTGAAGGTTTCTTCCTGTTAAGAGGAAGTTTTTCCTTCCTAATGTAGATTTTTCAGGGGGTCAGACTGTGGGTTTCACCTTTATATGCCCCATCAACTATGAGATATATTAATAAGAATTAATATTTCAAAGACATACACTCTCCACTGTTATCTCTGCCATTCTGTTTTTCCTGTTAAGTTCTGGGGTCAAAATGAAGAAGGAAACTTAATCAAAGCTCTCATCAAATCCTCTCTTGGCATCTCAAGCCTCTCAGAGTAATAGCCCGCCAAATAAAGAAAATGAATCATCTTAAAAAGTTCAACACTTTATTAAAAAATGTATTTTTCCCCCCGGATCTTTGGAGTGGCTGTATCTGATCTCATTAAATTTCAAGAGGCTCCAGTATGTCTTTGGAAAGAAGTGAATCCCTGCAACATCAACATAGGATTCTGTTCATCTCCGACTCATGCCCGACTTAAACCCAACAACTATGACAATTAAAGTAAAATTAGCTTTTGACTTAATATACAGGAACTTAATAATAACAGGAATATTGCTTTGATTAATCCTGTGCAGGGTTGTGTGAGGTGGAGGCGTGCTGCTCTCTGAACATAAGTCCTGCATGTAAGTGAATGTGACAGAGGAGGCTGCAGGTTGAGTCAGGAAACGCAGGTCCCTCCAGGTCAAAGTGAACTGATTGATCACGGAATTAGTGATCAAGAAGCTCCAGTCGCGTTCTGTCTGAGAAGCAGCAAAAGTTCCACTTGAGAATCATTAAAAATAATTCTACATTCCAATCACCCCTAGCAAAGCGTTATTTAGAGTTTTCAAGCACCAATTGCAGGTGAAATATGAATCATGCAAGAGATTATAGCGGTAGCATTAGCATGTCTGATTTATGCAACAATGGTCGCATTTTTTTCCCAGACATTATGTAAATTAATGCATCACATTTGTTTCAGAGGATTAGCCCGCCATTCTTCCTAAAGATTTATGTTAATCTGCTACTTTGATTAACCTTGTGAAGTGTTGTGTAACAGCGTAGTGGAACGTCTTTCCCCGATTTCATCTCCAGTTGGCTCTGACAGCAGTAAGACTGCCAGCGTGTTCATTGATTCGCTCCTTGAATTCCCGCACATGTGCTCATTTCTCCTAAATAATTCATGTCATAAATGTCCCGGGAGTTTTGTGTTTGAACCCCCTCTATTAGCGCCGTGATGTTTGACAGTTCTTCATGTTTTAGGATGGGTTCTGACATTAATTTCTCTAAACAGAGAGCCTGTTCTCACTGCCAGTAACCAAATGAGTAATGGCTGGTGCTAGCTCTTAGTTTAATCAAAAGAAGTTGATTAATGTGTTAATGTGTTTGAACAGTTATTATCTTTGCATTTTGTGAGTATCTATGTATTAGTATTCTCCAACAACACCTGCGGAGAGGAAATAATCTAACATTCTGCTGTTTGTTTATCATATGCGATAAAAAAAATCCAATTCATTAATCACACAGAGTTGCCGTTTTTATACTTTCTTTTTACGAGCAAGTTGCTTGTTACTGGTCCGTAACTGGAATTGTGAACGCTCCCATTTCCAGCCCAGTCCCCCACAGCCTGAGCTTCTGCTGCCAGGACAATGACCTTTAAGAGCTGAAACTTTGAAATAGATTAAGGTACATGAAAAATTAATTATTTGTTGGTTTCCCACATGTACTAGCATGCTCTCATCACTTCCTGTTACTCTCCAATCTAAAACATGAGCTCACTGCTGAGCGCACGCCACTCGCTGTAAACAAGTGTAATAAACAGAAATGTTTCACAGTTAAACAGATTCATACAAAGTGGCGATCTGGAGATGGGTTTTACCAACACAGTGAAGACATTTTTGGCAAATTAGGCCAGTTTGTCAACTTTTAAAGTTTGGGTCAAGGATGGATTCAGGCTCGTGCAAAGACCAAATGTGTGAGTGAAGAAGAGGAAGATCGAGATTTCTCCTGAAAGCTGCAGCTCTGCAACCCTTTTTTCAGGCATTTTATTTTTCCTTCTCCTTGTTTGGGTTTTCGTTAAAACCCGACATTGTTAGTAGGTCGTTTTGAATCATTTGTACCTGTTTTGTTTTAGCTTCACATGTCCAACATGAACTGATTCCAATCTTGTTTTCCACCTGTGCCTTCTGCGTCCTTTTTTCCTTCACCTGCCTGATTGACCTCATGCCTACCACCTGTGCCTCACCCCTCCCCCCCTTCACTGTTTGGATCACCCATGAACTTCTGGCTGAAGAGCCCTGCAGTGATTTGGATTATCACCCTGCTCTGCCTGTCAAGTTGGCTTTGACCTCTTCATCTTCCTAGACGTAAACCCACTCACCTGCCTGTGATGTGCAGCTGGGTCTGATCCTCGTTCCTTTCTTTATTTTGGTCACAACAGCCACGGTTGATGTCAGATGAGAAATCAGGAGTCCAAATCTTGATATATTTCTATGATTTCTTGACGCTTGCCTGATTTAACTGCCTCTCCCCCAACATATTTTTCCTAATCTCAGGCATCTTCATGGCACTGGTCCTGGCTTGATAATTTAAAGACCTGGCTGCACAATGTCAACAGCCATGTTATATAGAATATTAACCCAAGGCTGTTCTGAACTGGAGACACAATTTCTTCACCCTCACATATTTGAGGATCACTTTGAAGGCATCACAGTTTAATTAAATATCAATCCTAGAATTGAACTTTTCAATCTTGATAAATAAATACACTAAAATAAACACACAATTTGCCGGCAAAGGGCAGGTTGGCAGCTGAGCAGTAGCATGACTGAAAAGACATCAGATGCTTCTGTTCGCTGCTCAATAGAATTGTTTTCAAAGTTGCAGGAGCTCAGTCACATGTCGCCATAGTCCAAGATCTGAGATGTCACGGGAAATGTATAGAACTTAAAATAAACAGTGATTTGCCACACACACAGTATTTGAGCAGCAGTGGATTGTGGGTCTTTTTCTTTTACTCTTTAGTTTACGATTCAAAATTGAGGGAGTGCATATTGGGGAAATGAAGTTATTTCTTGCTCACCTCAACAAAAGCCAGAGATAAATAAAGTTTTTAAAGGTACAAACTGAAATTGACACAAATAAGAATATCCGATCAATTCCTGTTGGTATTTCAGTAGGAATGAAAATGGAAAACGCTTCTAATGAGGCAACCCTTCATACCCGGCACGTCCACAGTCGGCACATTTGGAAGCTGCTGGGAGGACAAATGCACCTGGGAACTCAGAAAAGAGGACCGCATTTGCAACTACGGAGGTGGAATTAAGCGGTTAATGTTTCTCCGCGGGGTATGAAGCCGGGATCCTCTTTATGTGAAGAAGGAGCTGAAATTTTAAATCTTCCATGAAGATTGCTCATTCAGACCTCGATGCCACGCGAATCCCAATTAGATCAGCTCAAAATGATGATCCTCACTGTCTGTAGGTGCTAAACACCCCGAGTGGAGACATTTATGTAAAACTATGAACTTTTCTGCTATTTATATTTGACAACTCTTGGTTTTCTGCTCTATGTAATCCAAATTTAGAAATTCATTCCCCTTAAAGTAATGATCCATTCCCAGGTGTTGCCGAAAACAACTTTTGCTGGGTTTAGCAACATTGGTGTCCCCTCCAATACTTGGTGTCAAGCCCAGTTTTGGATTTATATATTTATTTATTTTTTGGGAAATAAGATAATAGCCCCTGGCAACAACAATATTTATACAGATTTTAATTAGGCTCTCGATGATCCGGGTGATGTTGAAGACTCACTGGAGTTTCCCTGTAAACAGACAGCAACACACGACAGAATGACTCTTAATTTAAAATGTTTCTGTAAACAGGACCTGAGCATGGAGAGATAGCAAGACAATTCCCATTTAAGACTGCACGGTGACCACAGACTGTTCCCTTCCTCCATTTTTTGGATCTTTTTTTTTAGCCTTCTCTTATGTTGCAGCGTCTGCAGGCGTCCAGCGTCTCATCAGGAGTAAATCCAGATGTTGTCACGGGGGGGACACACACATATTTTGTGAATGCCGTACACACTACGGAGTCACATTATGAGCTGGGATTAGCCTGCAATCTGATTTTTCCACTTTTATTTTAACGTAATGTTGAAAGAAGGTTCTCTCTCCACAGACGCTGTCTGTATGGCTCCGAGTACAACCACTGATTATTCCGTCCATTAATGCATCGTCATGCACTTTGCCTAGTTTCATGCTCACTTTCCATGTTTTAATACAGCAACATATGGGTTTGAGGGGCTGACCTTTCTCATATCGGGCTTTCAAACAAATCCTACTAACTCGGATTAGCAGACAGCTGGCCAATAAAAAAACGCAAATGCTGATGGTGTGTCAGTGGGACTTCTGGATGTTTTATGATTTTAATATATTTGTTGTTTTAAAAGGTATAAATTCATCCTAACACACAAGAGATTAGGCATACAAATCTGGGTTTGCAATTGTTTCAGTGCCTCCTGGGATGTGAGAATAACTGCTTACAAGCTGACATAATAACTCTTCCCGCTTGGGTAAGCAGTCGATAGTCCTGCTCTGGAAGGTTTATGGAGTCATTAGTAAAGTTTTCATGTCTGCCACTTTTAATTATGAAAAGCAAATATTCATATTCACCAAGGAGGAGGTGGGGAGCGCCCGTGAGATCTTTTATAATGAATAACCGGAAGTGCCCGCATCTTTTCCGGCCTATCGGTGGAGTGGGATGGGGCTTGCGTAACCAATCTCAGCCCCTAACAAAATACCACACCGCCTGAGCTGTTAAGTGCTGCCATTATTGCTGTAATTGTATGTTTTGTTTTCAGCCAAATGAGCTGAGGTGGTGTGTTCCAATATGAGACTGTAATATTAATAGGAAAACACTGGAAGAGCCCCCCCGCTCATTGCAAAAATTATGATGAGCTTATCTGAGCGGCGTAATGAACAGCTCTCTCTCTCTCTCTCTCTTGCTCTCTTTCTCTCTCTATCACATGCACACACACACACACATACAAACTGGAGGTAATTTTCAGCCAATTAACAGTGAATGAGCCAGAGCAGGATAGAAAACAATCTGCTGTATCAGTCCAAAACTGGTTTAGATAACGCATCGAACGAGGCGGTTTTGGTTTTCCTGACAGAAATTTCCCGCATGCGCTTGTCTGCTTGCTCTCGTCCAACCGTCGACTGTGGCAGTCACAAAAATGCAGATGGCTCAAATTCTCCAAGGCCCAAATAAGAATCAGCAATGAGCCCCATAAATTTAATTTGACTTCTTCTGCTCCTGACCGTCGATTCTGAGCTTATCTGTGACTTTGTGCTACGCGACACACATGTCTAGCCACAGCAGCACAGTGCTCTTGCTCTTAATGGATATTTCACATCTGTTCCACCTCTCAATTGAAACAAGTCCAGTCTGTATACGCCTTCTATTTAGCTACCGTGATTCTGACTGTATTGTCAACCACCTGCAGAAATATTTCGCTAAATAAATACAACCTGGGCACCGGTAGCTTATTCTGTTGGGGACTGGGCTGAGAAGTTACACTAGAATGGAGAAAACATGGAATGTGTTCCAGTAGAAGGGGAAAGGTATCACAACACCTTCAGAGGACTTCCGAGGTACCCTTAATCAAAGTACGGAAAACAAATATGCTCACAATGGGCCCTGTGATGAACTGGCAACCCATCCAGGGGTGGACCCTGCCTTCACCCATATGTACACCCTCCCCGTGACCTCAAAAGGGGAAAAATGTTTACGAAGAATAAACAACTGCATGTGCTACTTAATTTCACAGAATAACACCCAAAAACTGCACACCCCCACCCCCTTTTCCTTGATGCAGTGCTTGGCAATCAGGCCGGCTAATGATTATTCCTCATGCAGCCGGAGTCTTAATGAGTGCCATTTGGCAAACACCAAACAAGCTGTCATATGACATTTATCCGGCGGTGGCTTGCGTCCAGTCACTCTATACCTTAAGGGAATGATGGATGGAGTGCTGCGGCGAGGGCAGTCCCTCCTTTACATCTTGTCAGCCGCGCCTCTGTTCTTGCTTCTGTGGTGTGGCTTTGGAAGCGCCGTCGAATTGTGATAAAAATGACACAAATTGTCAACAGATGTATGTAGATGTACAGTATTTCCCACAAATTATATTTATGAGGGCGTGTCCTCTACAGCACGGGTTTAATGTACATGCCAACTACATTTCTTTAATAACAGAACAAAATTGAAAGCTGATCCTTTCACAGATTTGACAAACATTCTTTTCTGTTTTTTTTCACCCTCTTATTATTCACAAAAAATACATATAATCATTGAGGAACAAGTGTCGGTGTGAGAAATCTGTCCTGGATGGGGCGCTCTGAGCATTTTAGGGTTCGGCAACACCAAGCTGCCCTCGTTCAGAACATATAAATAACAAGTATGTTCATTCACTTTCTCAAGAAATATCGAGTTGGTGCTGTTTCTTGCTCAGCACTAACTTCTTATGAATATTTATGCTGATTAGAGTGAATACTTCATTGTATGTTGAACTGAAATTCGATGATCCGCTTCCCATGGTGTGTCGACCTTTGACTGACCTTGTGTTTCAACACTACAGTTGCTTTGCAGAAACCAGGCAGACTGAAAAATCTGGCTGTTGATTGCCTTTGTTGTGTTGCTGACATTGATATATGAGCCTCTTTTCACATAGATTTGCTGTAATTTTATGTTAACCCAAGTTGGACTGTTGCTTCTTATGTTATTTTTCCAGTACTTGCTCAGGGGCATTGTTTCGCTCTCCTCCTCTGTGCAGAGGACTCGATCTACTTTAAAGTACAAAGAAAAAAAGTCATGAGTTTGTCTATTCTGAATAGACCGCTTTTTATTGATATATTGTTTATTCAAAATTCTGAGTGCTAGCAAGATCTTCAAAAAGCTTTTTTCACATTAGTAGATAAGATGTGTATTCATCCTGAGGCGTCTCCATGGAAGCAATTGAAATTCGCAGTGAGTGTGATGACAAATGTTGCGTTTGGTGATCCTTAAAAGTTGCCCTTTACTGAGCCAGGCATCGGTGCACCTATTCAGCTGTTCCTCATCTCTCCCAGTGATTCTGGAATGTGAGAAGGGGCCAGCTCATGCCCCTTTGACTCTGATGGTTATCCAAGCCAGTGCTGTTTAAACTTGTACCGGTTGCCTCTGCAATGCAAATAGACTCACATCCAGCCAAGTGGTTGGGAAAAAAATGTAATAGTGTTAGGACAAAACTTCTGAAGGAAAGGGAGAGGGGTGCTGACAACTTTACTTCCATGTTCAGGCTTCAGTGCAAAGACAAAAATTGTTCATGTTAACATATTTGGTCCCAAAGTATTTTATAAAAACTGAGCTGAGACACGGATCCAACTGTGAGAATTCTAAAATTCCTGTGAATAGAGGTGAGACACTGCACTGCATCATGCAACACAAGGGCAATATGTCTATACTCGAGATAATTACATGGGAGAGTGGCTTGCTTTCCCTCCCAAAAAATAGTCCTTTTGTGAAAAAATGCCAGATCCAGATGAGAGGGGTACTCAATCCTTAGGTGAGGTGCTGGCCTGCTTCTGATTTGTATGTCTTAGCAAACTAGTAAAGCGGAAGCTGAAATACAATTAGCCCATCCTCACAAAAAATAAAATCAATTATGCTCTCTGCATAATTGGACAACCCTTTTTTCTAAAAAAAAGTTTCAAAACCTTATTTGCTTACTAAGAGATGCTAAAAGAAAGGTAAGATTCACCCTCATGCACGGAGTCTTTTTTTTTATCTTCACACATCAAGGAAATGCAGCAACATGTTAAATGGGGTCTAATCAAGACGCTCAACAGGTTAGAGCAGTCTTGATAGGACAGAGAGGATAATACCTTGATTGTTGTGTTTAGAGACCAAGCAAGTACAGATGCTCATCACTGACATGGTCCCCAGGTTGAAAACCAAAGGCTCCGGGCCACTGCAGGCAGCTTTGAGGTCACCAAACTCAGCCCAAAGGCCCTCTCAGACACGGCCTCTTGATCCTCTTTGATTTTGCCTGCAGCCTATGACAAACATCCTCCACGGCCCACTAAAGCGCAGATGGGAGTCGTCTGTCAGAATAATTTGCTTTACCAAAGTGTGATGGAGTGAACCATGACCACTGATGGCTTCACGTTGAGCCATACTTCTACTTACAGTCATCCCTGCAGATGTCATCTCTCACCAACAAATCTGAATGTGAAGACTGGATCCAGAATGAGGGTAAAATGGGAACTCATCCCACTCCATGTGCCTGTATCGTCCTGATGCAATGACAGATGGTCTCCTGGGGGATCTCCTCTCAGACCTGGATTCGGGCGTCAGTCGCCTTCTGGACCGTCTTTAAGAGGCAGGACAGCTTGACACCCTAGACGTGTGACTGACGTGGAGTTCCACTGTCATCATCACACGTTCCCTTTATTTGAATCCCCATCAGGCCCAAACATAACAACACATATGGTTTCAGATTGAGACTCTTGATTTTGCCGTAGAATGAGGGTTCTGCTCAGTTAAGATTGCATGTCTGCATTTGAAATCTGCAAAATATTTACTGCAGCTACAGTTTAAAAATATCTTCTATGTTTCATTTCCACGTTACTTGAGGGAGATTCCTAATTATGAAGTTTAATATTTTAGATTGACATCTCTTAAGAGCAAAATCTTTGAGTGATATTGAAACATGTTTTATGCAAAAGATAACATGCTTAATGGGTTATGGGATACAACGAGGGAGCTGTCTGAGTTGCTTCTTCTCTGAAGCCTCCAGTTTTTGTTGAACAGCAGGCGGTGCACAAAACAAGGCTGGTTTCTTTCTTGCTTCTGTTCAGAGTCATTGTAGCTGTCAGGGTGCCATGTTGGAAGAGGTTATTCTGGTTTGGATTTCAATATACTACATCCCAGCTTTATTCACATGAAAAGAAAAAAATAAGCAGCGCATCACCTTGTGTTTTCATTCTGGCACTCATGTGCGGCCGAATCTCTGCTTTTCAAGTCACATATCTAACCGAGGTTAGACCACCAAAATAATTACAAAGCTTAATTTAACAAAGAGGATCTGCAGTTAAACCAAACTAAAAGGCAGTGATTGTGTATAATTATCGTCATTAATGAAATGCCTTCTTTGAAACTCAAAATAATGAAGATAAACTTTTCCCCCCGCTTTATAATAAAGGAAAGTCAAACTTTTTGTTGCAGCAGACTGCTGTGTCACTGACCACTAATCTCTTTTTGTGTGTGACTTTTTTTAAGAATATGATGACACTGAAATTTCATATTCCAAAGATGATGAAATTAATAAGGGAAGGGGAGCAATTACCTAGAAGAAAAGCCTCATTAATTAAGTGTTCAGCTGCAAAACGGAAGAAAGGGAAACGCAGCCGAGGCAGCCCAAGAGAGGACAGAGAACATCGCACCTTAAATTCAACTCCCACATTGTTCTCTGACAATAGCAGCAACACCCCCCCACCCCTTTAAGATGATTGGTGCCAAAAAACACGTGTTGATCTTGCAGTCTAACAATCTCCTCATTGTGAGGACAGACACGGCTTTAACGGACAGCAAAGACGGCCTGTCTTAAGTGACATTGTCAATGACCAGCAAAACAAACACTGAAAATGGCTGTCATGCCCCCACAGAGCAGGTTTAGATGGAAAAGGGGGGACATAATAAAATATATTGATTTAATCTCATACCCCTTTTCACCTGAATTAATGAATCATTATTTTCACGTCTGCGCTGGGAGGATAGATAAAGCATTGTCTGACTGGTCCGGTGCATCGGATGATTAGCTCGCTCATTAGGTGGGGACCTGGGGTGTGTAAATCTCGAGAGTGCCGGGACGTTGACAGCCGACGCACGGATGGAGTGTGCAGCCGTGACATGCAGCGTTGGGTTATGCACCTGTCACCCACGCAGGCTAAAAGTGAAGCAAAGGTTTTACTTCGGTGGGGGCGGCTGTAGTCAACTACAAGTTTTTGCATTCCAACTACATCATTGTTCAGTCGCAGGCAAGAAAGTAAAATTCCAAATTCCGATATTGGTGCGACTTCATGGGAAAGCTAAAAGGGTGTGAGTTAAAGACAGATGAGATTCTGACAGGAGTAGAAGCACATTTATCTCCCTGTTTGGTTTAGGCTTGTCCTCAGATGCCAGCATTCCTATTTTACACCGGTTGCAAATTGGGTGCCTTAGCGGTGCTGCTTTTGATTTTCATGGCTGCAGGAATAAGATGACAGAGAGGTGCCTTTATTGTCAACAATGGCATGCAGACTCTCATCTTTGTGGCAGGGCATAAATGATGCATGTGCTGCTGTATCACAGGACATTGGTATGTGGCACAAAAAGACTGGACAACCATACCATGGTTTGGGCACATAGCATCGGTGCACATATCAGTCAATATCCGTGGAGCTTTTGACATATTTACAGCTATTTGCCAATGTTTCTCATGCTGTAATGATAAATACACCCCTCCCCCTTGTCCCAATCAGGCAAAAAACATGGTCAGATGTCCAAAAGCAACCCAGAAACATTGGGAACAGGAGGACACACAGAAGAAGAGTTCTAAGATGCCGCATAAACACCATCCTTTAGCCTCTCAGGACAAATCCTGAAAGCACTGCACCGTTCCCCAAGCACACCGTCTGACCATCAAACATTTTAATATGCTAAACGTCTCCAATAGTTTCACTATAGAGTAACACAATCGGGGTTGTCCGACCTTGTGGCTGTGCTACGAGGAATGTGATTAAGCCGCAGGTCCATTTACTAAACCTCTCCTCTAACCATGTGGTGCGCTTATATTTCTATGCTACACTACATTACCATAGCCTCATGACTTTGACGTATGACTGATTTGACCATAATGAGACAATCGTAACTTCCAAGGACATTGGATGACGCAGGTTGTTTTAATGGCTGGTCTGGTAAAAATAATAAATAAACATAACTATTAAACATTTGACCTGACAGCTACGTCCAAAAGACATGGCTCCACAGTGTGCAAATGACAAGGGATGTTGAATCCATCCCGCAGCTTCCATTGCTCACTGGAGCGGCAATGCTAATATGAATTAGCATTTGAGGTCGGTGATTCATTTGCATCGTGGGGGGTCACAGGAGAGCTGTCAAAAAACGTGCATCATGAGGGGGAGGAAATGCAGAGTGCAGGCGGATGAGCTGTTCTTTTGTGCCTGTGGTCACTCAGTGAGACAGTGAGACGTGGACCTACAAGCGTGCACCATAAAGCTGTCCTCCCCTGGCTCGTTGTACAACTGCAACTACATTTACTCAGAGAGAACAAGCCAGACTCCTGTGTTCCAACATCTGACCAGTATTGATTGCAGATGCTTTACAGTTAGACGTATGCGGCTATTGAGGCCCTTTAACATCTGCTCAGCCATCCTGAGAAGAGAACTGAGCCACAAGGCCTCAGAAGAATGTCATTAAATTACAATTCTAACAAATCTCCTACTATAAGTATGAGGAGTGAAGAATCCTTCCTGGACATGGTTTAAATAGGACTTATTGATTTAACATTTTTGAAGATATATCCAAAATTGGACAGTTTTCTTTCATCCACTGTTCTCTACTCAGCCTGGGGTACAAAATAAACACTTGTCAACTCTGGACTCTTGGACGGACTAATTTATCCATGCTCATAAACACAAAAGGAAGTGGATTGCGGACAATAGGCCACAGTATAGACAATATCAACAAAGAGGGCTTTAATGCGATAAAGACCACAAGCCAAAGAGAACAAGTTTTGGAGTGTTTGTAACAGTTATTTGTTGTACTTGAAAAAAAAGAAAATTAATCAAGATTAATTATTCAACTCTTGGTCTTCTCCTCAAAATGTCCTCGTAATGTCCCGACGACTTTAAGACAGGATTTCAAAATCTAGATCCTGTAGTCTGATGTGGATGGTATCTTGACTTGAGGTGTAACATATATTCAGTCAATCAGAATTTAAAGGCTGTCACAGGTATGTTCTATCATTTAGAAGGAGCTGTAACCTTTGTATTAATCTTTAAGCAGCATATAAACAAACAATGAATAATTAAAGTAAACTTTGATTGTATAGTGTAAAGTGTATATTGTAATTGTGTGTGAAGTGTGTGTAGAAATGTGGCTGAAACTGTTATAATCTATGCAGATGGCCCAGTTTTATTACGAAGCATGTCTTTAGGGCCTATTTGAATTAAAAACAAGAGAAAAAACTGCTAAAAAAATGATTTCACAAGGGAATATTACTGACCCAAGTCATTAAAAAGCAGACTTTTCGCCACTGTGTTTTTCTTCATCATTCTCCTTCTTTCTTCTTGCCTTCTTTTTGTCGTCTGTAACTATAACACCACAGCTTAACTATTTCATCCTGAAAGAAACTCCTTTACGATGGCTGTCTGATAAAAAACTGCGTCTGGTTCTGGTTAGGTTTTTATCGGCCCATCCTCAAATCTGGACCAATCTCCTCCTCCACAATATATCGGTCCTTTAGATTTTCAGCCCAAAAACCTCCACTGTGGACAGTTAATTTTAAAATTGGAAGTTCTTACGGCAGTAAAACTGAATAATGATCTTCAGTAATAACTTTGTTAAATGTAAAATTCCCCTATAGAAATGTGTCTACCGGTGAGTCATCAATTAAAATTCAATACATCTGCTAAAAGCAATCAAAGTTCCAATCAGGGTTCTAAAGCCATCAAAGAGAATGACAAAGCCTGTGTGTGGAAACACTTTTCAGCCTTCTCACTGGTAACTTTTTATTTTTCCAATATTATTACAGCAAAAGTTCAAGGACAGCCCGACATTAGAGGAGAGCTTTAGCTAGTGGTTTCATGCTAACAGAAGAAGATTGACAGAGAATCTCTGTCCCAGAATGGCCTCATATTTGGGAGGAGGAAACCTGAGTGGTTATCCAGAGCGACTTTGATCTTCGTCCGGCGACCTGGTTCGCCGTTAACATTCAGCTTCTCCGTTCAAACATCCATCATACGGAAGAGTGGGTCGAGGGCCACTCAACCTCAAATTATCACTTTCGCCAAAAATCACTTCTGCAACTCGTCAACGTCGGCTTTAGCTGCCAAAATGTTGTGGCCCCCCTGTAACCCGGTGCACACCAACTGTGTGGTTTATAGGAGCGTCGGAGTAAAAGCATGTTTTTCGGATGTGCTATTTGAAGGAAACTGGCTATCAACGCAACCTTCTTGGACCACATGCAGCTAATTCATCCTTTAAAGTTTGCAGAAGCGCCCAAAGTCAAAGTCGCCAGTTTGACTACGTTTTATAAAAAAATAAATTTTGTTATTTTTACAGGTTTTTTTTTTTACAATGAAAGCAAAAAAAGGGTTCTGCTTTTATTTTATTCTTTTAGTACAATGTCCTTAAAATTTTGTGTGGCTTTTAAGGTTCAGTAATCGTAGTTTTAAACAAACCCATTCAATAAGGGGGTTTGATTAAATATCACCCTAGACATTTCTGTTATATTCAACCCAACCTGCTATCATGAATACTAAAGACGCACGGCCGACGTTTATTTTTGTGAAATGGGTGGTAAAACCACAGACGTGCGCCTGCACAGTTTTCAACCCTCTTCTGAGGAAAACAATAAAAAAGGCATTAAGTTTGACTCCTGCCGAAATGGAGGTATTCATAGTCTCAAATGTCAGAAGTGGGAGTTGGTGCGGCCCCTATTTGAAAGGGTCAACATTTACATAAAAACCTCCTCCCCCCCCCCCCCCCTATATTTATGTTATGTGCATGACCGTTTGAATCAGTCTATAATATATGGAAGGTTTATATTCTCAGGATCAACAATAATATTAAAACTGATTAATAGGCAAACATGGAAATGTGTTAAAGGATCAAAGGTTCCCTAAAAACATTCAGGATTATTTAAAGTTGTGCTGAGTTTTACAGCAAGCTCTTATATGTGAACATAATGTAATTGTTTATTTGTTAAATTCACGACAGTGAAAAAAGCTAACAGGCTAGCAGCATTACCCTCGATGCTTCAGTCAGCCACGCTGTTCGTACCAAATATGTTCATCCTGCCAAAGTGGTTTCAGAATTCATTTAGAGGTCTGTATCAACATGTAAACTGGTGTGTCCTTAAATCGATAGATACTCCAATATCTTCAGCAGCTGAACCAATTTTTATAGCTTTTATAACCTGTTTTCCTATAAAATGAGAACCATCCAAGCTGTAATGGCAGCTGGGGGATTAAAACAATATGTCATATTGCTGTGTAAATAATTACAATCACGTTTGCAACAGTGGTTGAGGTAACATACGACTTAATGCCAGGTTCAGGCAACCTCGGTCACTTTTCCCGCTCATAAAGCTGATTTTTTAAAAGGCCACTGCAGCAAATATGTGGTCTGCTGCGATCCCTTATCACAGCGGCTCCTCGTCTCTGGGCCCTCTGATCTTTTAATCTCAATCCTGCTGCTCATACACAGACCAGAGCAGAGCAATCGGACTTGTCCTCATGAATCGCAGTCCTGTCATTTGGCCGCCTCCGTGTCTAAAGGTTAGGACTTTTCATTGGTTCATTTGTCATTGTTGAGCAACATGAGCAAACCTCACATGTTGGACGAAGAGAAACCTTCAGTTTTAAGCCCTCCCACATGTGGTTAGCTGTCTTTCTCTGTTATTTACGATAAACCTGAAACAAGTCGCAGTATTTGTGGCCCTGCTGGTACTGTACGTCTGACTATATTTGGCTGCAATCGAGATATATTCAGACTGTAGGGTACAAACCTTTATATAAACTTGGAGAGATTTGTGTTAAAACCTCTCCGCCTTAAGTAAAACTACCTGAAACCCCAGTGCCCTAAGGCTTAATCCATTTTTAAACCTCAGTGCTTCGTCAGCCTCATTGTTGCTACAGATAAATCGGTGCAGGTCAGTCTTAATGAGGGCACTGATGTTAAAGGCTCTATTTCCAGCAGCACCAGATTATTGATTTGGAATGAATCCCTTGGTTAGATCTTGGATCCACACAAGTTCGGTTGAACATCCTTTAGATTTCCGTAGTCATTGAACTGATTCGGGATATATAAGATCAGAGTCGTTCAGATAGCTTAACTACAAAATGGGGCATTTTGCAGATCACCTTGCAGTAAACTTGTTCTAATAACATCAGTGTTTGCAGCCTGTGTTTGCCTCCTCTAGATGTAACTCAAGATGATGATTGAAACATGCTGCAATCAACATCCAGTCTCTGCTCCGTGAGCACGAGTCATGATTAATCGTTTTCCTTTTTTTGTTTCCCAACTCACAGTAACTCACTTGATTGTTACACGACAGCGAATGGGGGGAGGGGGGGGGAATCAAAACGCGTGAGCAGCGCTAGGTCAGACCTGTTGCTATGCAACAGAACACTTTGACATTCAAGAGCAAAGACTATCAAAAGTGAAATATGCTTGCCATCTGGAGAAGAAGGAAAAAGCTGAGTAATTGCAGGAGGACGTTTTTGTAACCTTTGTACTGTTAAATTATGGGGTCACTGTGGCTCTTATTGCCAACATTTATTAGGGGTGCATGGCATTTTTGTCAGAGGAATTATCAAGTTTTCCTATTTTTTTTTAAATTTATTAATAATATCTAACATCCATTACCCTCAGCTCACATGACTATGTATCAATGTAGTTCAGTCTCAGTTATCGGATCCACATTTAACCCTGTTATTGCTTCGCTGGTATAAACTAAGGACTCTTTTTGTGATACTGCTCCAGATTGCAGGCAGACCGTCTGTCCTGAGGGCCTGGATATTAGTCCGTCCAACACATTATGTCACTTCAAACTGAAAGAAATGAAAAGAGGTGTGATAAATAATAACACACTAGGTAACTGTTGCCCGCTTTAGAGTGAGGCTGTTCTGTCAGCGCACCTCGCCTCCGCTCCCAAACAAATCTGTCAGGCATGATGCTGGAGACTTGTGGCCAGTCAGATCTACTTAATTAATATTATTGGGAATACAGATTCTGACTTAATCAGTGTGTTGTCCCACATTCTCAAGCTTAAAATACATACAAATCAGTTAAAACGGTAGATTTAGTTGGTAATTACACTTATTGGCAGTGTAAAATAATGTCCAAATATACTTCAGTGCAGCAATCCAGTGAAAAAAACAGAGCAAAGTCAATTTTGAGTCAGTCTGGAAAATGTTCAGAGAGGATGGGACCGGGAAATGGAACACTCATCTGTTTCCAACAACAGGGAAAGATAAATGGAGATCATCACTCTTGGTGTTTAGAAAATGTGTTGATTAAATCTTGAGGCTTTAATAATCCCAACTAGTCTCTTTTCCTACAAATCTGCCTTGGCTGCATGGGTCCCTTTGAAAGAATTAAAAACCAAACTGAATATGCCTTAGGGGATAAATCCAATGGAGCGATATGAGCAACAAATTCATTTAAATCCCTTCGTAGAGGACAATGTTGCTGTTGTGACTGGAAGGTCATTGATTCTATCCCAAACCCCTGGATTGTAGATTGCTGCAGTGTCCTGAACCCCGGGTGAATAGACACTTGTGGTGACTCTGAGTGGTCACAGATGATTCCAAACATGCTTTAGAAATATTCTCCTTTTACTATTTATTACAGTTTTCCAGTTTAGGACAGAATGGATGGAGGCTCTACAGTTATCCGTCTCTCCAGCCTCAGGTCAGATGGGACACATCAGGCCTGTGTGTACACGGGAAGAGACGAAGACATCCCAAAGGCATCTTGAACTGCCTCATCTGTCTCTCACTGACCCAGGTGGAGAACCTGTTCACATCTGAGATCACCCTGGATGTCTAACATTCCTTCCCATGTCCCCGCAGAGGGGAGTGGGCCCAGACGCCCTAGAAAGGAACTTATTTTTGGGCCACGGAACTGGCAAAACAGCAGCATCACTTAGAGCATTTGGGAGCAAGAAACATCCAGTGAATGCAGACACTTGTACATGCTGTGAACCCTTAAATACACAAAAGGTGTGTATATATATATATATATATAGGAAATATTTATGTTTTTATCAGAGGATGTGGTAGTTTAGTGATGAAAGTCGCTACACAAATATCATGGAAGTCTAGAAGTTATTTGAGGCCCTTTCTCTAACTGCACATTTAATTTATTTAGAGTCGGAGATGAAGAGGTCTGTTTTGTGGAGTTGAAGCTTTCGAATCTAAGTATATAAAGGGGGCGGAAGCAGTGACAGAATAAAAATATGACCCAGGCACAGCCTCCCTTCGTACTGGCACAGACACCGCGAGACAAACTGTGCCAACATTCAACTGCCACATTCAATTTCTAAAATTGCTTTGTGTCTCATTTTTGCCAGTAGCTGATTCGTGCAAGGAAATGCTCAGGTGCTGCACTCTATCCTGCTCAGAGGTGTAAAAATTAAACTCAAACTTGTCATCCTTTCACTCCCACCAAAATGGCCTTGTATACATGTAGTTTGACATTTGCCAACGTGCGATCCGGATCTTGTTCAAGCTGCAGATGTACTTAATGAGATTCAGCTGCAAGACGTCCCGGAGAAGTGCAAATCCATCGCCTCAGAGTGGGGAGGCTGACAGAGGTGGCCCAGATACAGGGCCTAGCTCTCGCCGAGGCTTCACGCTCTGAAATGCACCAGCCAGGCTAGATCTTCCATCTGCTGTTAACACGCAGTAATGCTGAGGACATTAGCAGCGGCCCAAAGCTCCGAGTGTTCTTAATTCCATCATGAGCTACCTTTCATAGCGTCTGTGTCTCAAGAGTGTCCTGGAGAACAAATGGAGGTTTTGTAAGTGTACTATCAAAAAAAATCTTCTAAATATAGCTGAAGTTAACGCAGTTAAAGTTTACTTCTTATATTTGCCATTTGCTTGATGCTGTGTCTGTTGATGACAAATTATCTTGTTTTATTCTTTCTTTTTTCTCTTCAACAAAACTTTCGGGAAATCAAAAAAAACCTCCCCCAAAACAGCCCTTTGCGGGCTTTATGATTGATTCTATTTTAAAAAAAAACCTAGAATTTTGAGAAAAACATTTTTTAAGGATAAGAGTGGGAGGACACACAGAAACGCAGCTCAGGGAAGTTGAAACATCTGTGGAATTTTGTTTTTGGAAGTTTTTCCTAACATTTTGACTTTGCCACATCAATATGCAACATATGTTTTAGGACCTACTTTAAAATATAGCAACAGGTAGAGTTGGTTCAACAGACTGGAATATCTACATTTACTGTATAGTAACATCAACTACACCATCATTTGTATATACAATATATATTTTGTTTGGCTGTTGATGGGAACATCCAATGTTTAAAGTTTCTATTTTACTGTGCAGCAGCAGTAAATGATGCCAGAGTCCAACCATCAACCATGTTTGGACTAAGCTGGACAGTTTAGTTTGCTGCAATTTGGATGTGTGGGCCCTGCCCTGGCTTCCGTCCTCCCCCTGTAAATCCCTCTGTAAAATGGATGACAAAAGCTGCTTGGTGACATTCAGCAAGGTCAGCGATATCCCACCCATTTTCTGTTGATTACTGATTATTCCTAATCAGGGTCAGTGGAAGTGATGGAGCCCGTTCCACCAGTCTCTGGGCAGTAGGGAGTGGGCCCATGACAGGGTGCTTGCATCCAGAGAAAAACCATCCGGACGGAAAAGCTGATGATAGAGATGAAACTGAATCGGTAATACTCTTGCTAAAAGTTGACTGTGCTAACCTTTTGCTCTGCCACAAATGATTTATTAAAATAGCAACACATCTGGTGCTGAATCCTCTTTCTAGGTCATGTGTCAAGTTCTCTCTCAATCTATGGGATTGAACTGTGTCTTGCTCCATCAGATGTTTTGTTTTTGGTCCGTTTCCCAACGTTTATCATGGGAGTTCAGAGGAATATGCACCTCCATGTGTAAAACATGCAAGCTACGGCTTTAGTCCGTAGATATTTCAGTGACTTTCCATCCTGTTCTGAACTGCTGCAAAGGGTATGGTTAAGCACGAAGTCTTAAAACTTTACCTCTGCAAAAGGTGAAAATTGCCTTGAATGTTGCCACAAAGTGTCAAACATGGCATCTGGAATTCTGTAATTGTTAACTACATTTCTCCATTTCTCTTCCTCTTCTGAGCTGCACGGTTAATTTGTGCCTAATTTTACACGCGGTGCCACCTTTGATCTATAATCCTCCATCTTCTCATATTCAGGCTGCCTGGCTGAGGTGAAGGCACCTGAAATTGCTTCCAGCTACACACAGGTCGCAGCTGCACTCACGCCACACACACCGACTCTATAAATGGATTTTATGCAGAGCATTAAAAAGCTAATAAGTCAGACAAAGCCGAGCACCGGTGCACCCGGCTGAACAAAGAGACTCACTTCAGTGGGCTAATATTCAATCATTTCCTGTCGTTTTAATAAGTTTGGGAAACACTACTGTAATGGGCTCCTCAACATACTGTATTTCTTCACACCGTGTGCACAAGCAATCTTTAGGTTTAATTGAGTAACAGGCACAGTTGATCCTTCTCAGGTCTATGGTCTGGTTTTAGAGAATAAACCAGCAAAACATAATAATTCACAAAAATGTATATGCTTCCCTTTGATATTGTGAGAGTTTTGACCTTTTTGAAATTAAATTCAATTAAATAAAGGACATAGTGTTTTGTTATTTTAGATTTCAAGAAATTTAGATGACTCATTCCTGGTGGAGTAAGATAAATCATTACCCTGGTAAAATATATGTTCTTACTGTTAAAAAAAAGGGATTTTGAATTTATATTTTATGGTTTTTGTAATGCAGCACAGAGGAAGTCGGCCAAGTCTACCATTATCTAGAAAGAAAATCCTTTAGCTGGCAGCGCTTTCTTAGCGACACCTCCCAATGTGAGACCCTCATAACTAAGTCTGCTAGCTAGCTTGGTTGTATATTTAACATTCAGAGTTTCAGTTTAGTTTGCATATGATTTGTTTATCATGAATGGCACTTCTGTTGTGTGTAATTAGTGCACATTTTGGTTTAGTTTGGGTTGTTTACCGTGTCATGTTCTACTTCTTCGGTGAGCTTATTGGCAAGCTGTGCGGTGTCGCGTAGGCATGATGTCTGGCTGATGGCATTGTCACCATCTGGCCCACAAAATGCGAAAAAAAGAAAAAAATCATGGCTGCTTCTGTCACGTCGCGTTGGCAACAGGATGGAGTCATCACTAGTCGGTTTTTAAAACTTATCTTTTTTCCCAGGAAACACTGTAAATACGTCATTTGGACAACCCTAATGGTGAGTTGGGTATGATTTCTATGATTGGGATGATGCTAAAATTATACCCATGTAATGGACTTAAACCATTAACAGATAAAGCAAAGCCTCGTTTGTTGTGTTACTAAGTGACTATTTCTGATTCTTTTGTTATCTAATTGCAGTCAATGAGCCACAGGCTGTCCTCGCTTGACGGGAAAGACTGTAATCTCTTCACAATATCAGGCCTGTCAGTGTGCTGTCTTCATTGCCTATGATGTAATCACACTCTGCTTGTGCTTCCTGAGTGATACATTGAATTGTCACTGCAAAACAACTTGAACATAAAAGTAAACTAATCAAAAATCTAACAGCCCCTTATTACAATGTGACCCCCACTTGTTCAAGGTCACTGGATGTTTCTCGGGAAGATAACATTAACCCCGTCGAGCTTCTGTCACTGTACCAGGGAACCAAATAAACAACGCAATAGAATACATAGTTTTCTTTGTCTTCTTCTTGACTGTTACGTCCCTGTCAGGGTAACAGGGATGGTGCTGGAGACCATCCCAGCTACATGTGGGCGAAGGCAGGCTACACCCCTGAATCAGTAGCCAGCTTGTTGTAGGTTCCTACTTGAACATTTGGGGGGTCAGTACCGTGTGCATGGATACTTTGGCAGTGCTCTGAGAGTGTCCTGGCACCTCCCCCTACTACCAGAACTCCTTCCTTGTTTTGTCCACACCAGGACTTGAACCCTGTCTTTTCCAGCTGCGTCGTCTAAAGCTACTGCTAGTTTATTTTATTTTAATTGTTTTACCAGATAAATGTGTCAGTTCAAAATAATTACTTGGGGGATGGAACAGAAAGGCAAGTCCCCCTCTTCAGCCAAGCATGGACAAGTTCTGTTAGCAGCTACAGCTACAAGGGATTGGGCCCAACACCCATTTGAGGAGCCACTTGGTTTTGGTCGAAGAAGAGGCTGCAGATGCATAAGTAACAACAAAGTAGCCGAAAAATTGTGTAACACAGGCTATTCCCCTTCTGTAATGAGGTGCAGCTACAAGTGAAGGTGTAGAATGTGTTTATTTTTCAGAGTTGGAGCTGGACTTATGGTGAATAGCCGTCTTTGCTGCTGATGAGCACAACAGGATGTGGTTGTTCTAAACAGGGTGG